>NW_020174301.1:891975-916853 GCF_003031525.2 Neophocaena asiaeorientalis asiaeorientalis
AGTAAAAGAGTAAGGTTTTTTTCCACCATCCCGCTCTGGCAAGAATCAGTTTTTGCCCCCACGAGAGCAATATCACATCTATTGAGAATGAATGATCTACATGTTTTCTCTAAAGAGCCCATACTCACCTTTAGAATCGCAGAATCTCAGAAATATAAGGAAACGTATTGTTCTGCTTATTGAATTGTCCTTACCCACTGATTTGTAGTAGACCCATCTGGGAAGACTCCTTCTTTTAAAATACAAATGCTGGGGCTGGATCTAAGATGTACTCTCTCAGACTCTCTGTAGTTGGGGCCTGGATAATTTTTTTTAGTGCCAAGTGATGTAAGTACACACTCCAAATTTTGAACCACTCATTAAGTCCAATCTTCACTTACTAATAACTTTTAAAACAGCTTACATTTACTGACTACTAATGATGTACCAGGGCCCCTGTCCTGATTCTCTATCTCAGATTGCTTAAAGTAACCCTATGACTTAGGTATTACTATTGACACTATTTCTTTTTTACAGTTGGGGAAAGTGAGACATAAAGGAATTAAGAAATTCACCCAGCGATACACAACTAGTCCAGGCAATTTGACGCCAGAATCATCACTCTTTATCATTTGTCCACACAGCCATGCAGCCACCCTCATGCATAAATCATCCGCTGAGGTGTCACTTTCTTGTAAAAGAAACGCACACAAACGATTCACCTTATACTTCTGGATAAAAGTATGTTTTAAGAGAAAAAACGTGGGATTTAGAGCCAAGTAAATTCTAGTTGGAATTTTAAATCCTCCATTTTCTTAGTATGTTACTTGGGAATTTCTTTTTTTAGTTTATTATGTTATTTATTTATTTTTGGCTGCATTGGGTCTCCGTTGCTGCGTGCAGGCTTTCTCTAGTTCCGGTGAGCGGGGTCTACTCGTCGTTCTGGTGTGCGGGCTTCACATTGCGGTGGACTCTCTTGTACAGCACGGGCTCTAGTTGTGTGGGCTCAGTAGTTGTGGCTCCCAGGCGCTAGAGTGCAGGCTCAGTAGTTGTGGCGCACGGGCTTAGTTGCTCCACGGCATGTGGGATCTTCCCAGACCAGGGCTCGAACCCATGTCCCCTGCATTGGCAGGTGGATTCTTAACCACTGCGCCACCAGGGAAGCCCTATTTATTTACTTACTTTTTTGGCTGTGTTGGGTCTCCGTTGCTGCACGTGAGCTTTCTCTAGTTGTGGTGAGCGGGGGCTACTCTTTGTTGAGGTGCGCAGGCTTCTCATTGCGGTGGCTTCTCTTATTGTGGAGCACGGGCTCCAGGCGTTTGGGCTTCAGTAGCTGTGGTGCAAGGGCTCAGTAGTTGTGGCTCGCGGGCTCTGGAGTGCACAGAGTTGTAGCTCACAGGCTTAGTTGCTCTGTGGCATGTGGTATCTTCCCGGACCAGGGATCAAACCCGTGTCTCCTGCATTGGCAGGTGGATTCTTAACCACTGTGCCACCAAGGAAGTTGCGGGAATTTCTTAACCTCCTTGAGCCTCAAAATCTTCACTTGTAAATGGGCTTAATGGCACTTTGTAAATAAGGTTGTTTGGGGGGATAAAATAAGATAACATGTATAGAAGTCCTAGGCTAGTGAACACACAGCAGGTAGCTAATAAATATTTGTTCTCTTTCCCCTTCCTTCTTTGTCTCTGCTTTAACATGTCCAGTGAAAATAAGCTCACTGCTGACGTAATGAGGAAACTAGAGCAGAGTAACATTTCCTAGTGACCAGTGTATGATCTATCACATTTCCCAACAAGGGCACTCGGGGATACTGGTGGCCATTCTTCACAGATGCATAGCCAACGTGTAATCGATGTGTGTAATTTATTTTTGCAACCACTGAGCAGTCACATAATTAAGGTAATGAGCAAGAAGTAAGAGGTGAGCTTAACATTGAATTGCAGAAAAGAACCCTGAAAGAACATTGCCCTTTGAGGATATAAGAGAATGCTGTGAGGGCAGTAAGCAGGTCTTGTCAAGGAGTAACAGAGGAGATAAGAGTGACCAAGCAATGTTGTGAAAACTCAGGGATGCTTTCATAGATATTATAGGTCATGGGTTAGGTTCCTCAGGTGATAGGCTCTGAGATGCAGATTTGCATCCAGGAGATTTATTGGAGGATGTTATCAAGACATAACCTATAGGGAAAAACAAGTAGAATTATGAAGAAGGAGGGATTGAACCATGATACTGTCATGACAGTGTCCTCAGCTGATTCCTACAGGGAGGGAGTGTGAACTTGGGTGAGGTAGCTCTCTTTAGCTAAGGGCAGTTCTCAGAGAGCAGCTCAGCTGAGAGCTGTCGGCTGCCAACAACGTCAGCAACTGGGAGAACGACTCTCTCAGGCCTAAATGTGGGAGTGGACAGGGCTGGGGTGCACCATAGCATCCACTACAGTCTAACCCCTTGAGTTAATTGGATTCACTTGCTTTGGACAATAATTTCTGGGAACATCTCCTTCAAGGTTCTAGCTGATCTTTTGTCCTGGAAAAGAGTCATACTCCTAGAGCCCCTGGTGGTGAATTAATTCTTTAAACCTAGGACTATTTCCTCATGAACTTCCTGACTTCATTGAGTGGTATCTTCGTATCTCCTCTGTAGAAAAATCTCATTTACTTGTATAAGAACACTAATAGAGAATAGATAAGAATGGGAAGAAGTGGAAAAATAGGGTCCACTTTCAAAATTTATGCAGCTGAATAAAGGAAATGAGGTGTGAGTCAGGGATGGAACATAGAGAAGGCCAGTGGTAGAGAAAAGGGAAGGTGGCCTCTGTGGAGGGTGAAGATTGGAATAGTGAGAGAGGAAGTGATGGGCTTCGAGGGGTATGGCGTGGAGAGCGGTAGAGGGAGTGTGCACCAGTGTGAGATCTGGTCATCCACTCATGGGAGATTTTAAATCAAATTATTGGGTGTCTTCACATCTTTGGTATGAAATCTGGACTGGCCCGGCGGAGAGGTTGACTTGATAAGAGAAATGAATGAGGCTGATCCTATGGATCTCTGTGGGGAAATAGGCAGATTGCTCTGGTGATGGGACAGGGGGGACCTTCCTGGCCCTTCTCTTCCACGGTCCCTTCTCTGGGTGGGGTGGGGTGAGGCGGGAGGCATTCCTTTCCCTCTGATGCCTACTCTCCTGTATCAGCCCACAAATAGATTTTCTTTTGCCCCCAAATAATAATAACAACAACAAACCCAAAGCTATGCATTTTGATTCATACAGATCTGTGCCCTGCTCCCAGCCAGGCCTCCTTGCTAAGAGAACTGAGGGAAGTGAGGCTGCCCAGACTAAAGTTGCTGATCTTCTCCCAAAAGTCTCCCTGCTGAGGCTTTAACAAGTGAAAGTTTGCTTTTTAAGAAAGTGCCTTGCAAAGGGCAGCCCTGTGTTTCTCTGTGACTTGAGCAATGTCATTGCTGCCCAGAGAATGGAGAGAGAGGGGATTTACTGCTTAAAGGGCTTCTCAGTAAGTCACGGGCCTCAGCAGAGATACATATCCATAATTTATGGAGGAGGAGATCAATCACTAGAAAATACATCCTGCCTATTCAGGTGAGCCGTTGACCTCCGAACTCCTATCAGTCCATCACGCTGAAATGAAGGGTCTGGGCCAAGGACACCTGGTACTGCCTTTCTCTGCCACTGGCTTTTAGGGCACAGACAGGAATTTTGTCATTGTCTCTGAGGCTTTAAGACCTATAAACAAGGCAGGGTTTGGAAAATAGGTTCATATAGGGGAAAATAGGAGAGGAAGAGGGGTCTACACTTCATCAGGTCTATCTTAAAGGGACAAGCTCTCAGCTATTCCTGCAGGTGATGGGGAAGCATGCAGGAATCAAGTCTTCTATGTGTGGCCGGAAATGAGATCTGGAGATTGAAGGCTGGTGGTCAAGCTGAGGATACAGAGACATATGATGAGCATTGGCTTATCTAATCCACTTGCAAAATAAGAGGAAAGGGCAAGAGGGAGACTGAAGGGAAAACAGGAGAGCAAGTGAAGGACAGAAGTCGCCACAGAAGAGAAATGAAAGTGAATTCTTTACTCACTAAAGAATCACAGGGAGCAAGAGGAAGTGGAAACTTAGAACCGTAATATGCCTAGAAATGCTCAGCGGTCTGGCAGACTTGACCCAAATCTAATGTTATTCTCATTTTCAAATGCCCAGGAGTTCTAAGAGGTACCTGCTTCCTGTCCCTGTAATTTATGGAAATGGAAAAACCCAGACACCAGAGCAGCTCGGCAGACATTCATGTCCCACTGGCCTGCACTCCAGCTGGTTCTTCAGACCACACAGGTCCTGTCAGGCCCTCTGGAGAGGAGGAAGGCTTTGGCCAATAGGAGCAGCTGGGAGATAGTTCCCTCTCCTGCTCCCACTGAGGCATACTGTAAGGACCTTTATGGACTGAAGTGAGAAGTATCCCGCCAGTATTCTTTGTTCTTTCGTTCAGGACTCCCAGAAGAAAAAACATCCACTCCTCCCCTAATACAACCTGCTCACAGAGACATCATTTCCACCAAGATATCAGTGGAATTTCTTCTCCTCTGTGTTTTTACATTTTTAACTGAGACCAAGCCCTAAGTCTGAAAGAATGAATTGCTAAGAGTGAGATTTTAGTAATAGCCAGCCTTATGAGTAGGCTGGGCCCCAGGCAAACCACTCTTGATGTGACCTATAGACACTGAAGGATCCAGCCTCTGCCCAGGTCAACTTATATCCACTTGTGATATTTGTCTCTCTCCTCAAACATACCACCATCTCATCAGTCCCAGGGCCTTTGCACATCCTCTTCTATATGGAGCTCTCTTCTGCCACTCTTCACATAGTTAATAGTCCAGATTAGCCTTTATATCCCAGGACAAATGTCACTCCTTCAGGGAAATCCTCCCTGCCTCTCAAGACAAGGTCAGGCCTCCCTACTAGAGACTCCCCAGTACCATGCACCACCCCTGCATTTCTCCTTTGTCCTGAAGGCCTCAGATCACAAGCTTGACAGTTTCTGGCTACCGAAAGAAGACCAGTGTGGCTAGGGTATAGTGGGCAGGAGGGCTGAGTAGGTTAGAGAGGCAAATAAACCAGACCCGTGAAAGCTTAATTCAGGATTTTAGTCTAAGGGCATTCAGAAAACACTGCGTGTTTTAGGCAGTGGAGTGGATTCATATTGTAAATGATTACTCCAGCTACTGGGTGGAAATGGATAGAGGTAGAGGCAACCTTAGAAGCAGGGAGATTCATTGGAACACTGTTGTGATGGGGATATATAGTGAGTTGTACCAGAGGTATTTAGTGCAACTAAAATAGGCGCAGAGGTGTAAATGGATTCGGTGTATGTTTGGGAAGAGGTACCAACGACAGATGCATAGGTTGAATGTGGTGTCTGAGGGAAAGAGGACTAGCTTTTGACTTGAGTAACCAGTAAATGCGGCATTGTTTACTGACATGAGGAAGATTGATAGGAGTAGGGAAGTGAGGGAAATCGATGCTGTTTCGGTAAGTTAAATTTCAAGGCTTTTAGACATGGAATTGCTAGGGAAGGTCAGAGCTGGAAAAAGATATTGTGTCATTATTGATCTATAGATTGGTTTACCAGGGCCAGGGTTGCTACTTGAGGACAGTGGAGGAAGGGGATGACATCATTGTTTGCAAGTGAGTGAGCTTGTAGAACCATGGAGCCTGACTGAGCAAGAAGGGTAAAAAGGACCCTGGAGCAGTGAGAATAGGGGAAGCGTGATAGCGTAAAAGGACTGAAAGTAACAATGAGGTTATGTGATTGGTCACATGGGAGATCCCAAGTAGGCGAGATGGAAGCATGGAAGATGGTTGTCAGAGAGTGGATTTAATGGGCAGAGACCTTACACGTTCCAAATCCCGAGCCTCTGCTATGCTGGTGGTATTGCTCTGCTCCAAAATATCTTTCCTCCTTTTTCGGCACCCGTCCATCCATGGATGTGTGTTACCCACTCTAACTTTAAACCAGCTTGTAGGTTTAAAGTTAGGTTTAGGCTTGTAGGTTTAAATGCGCCTGTAGGCTGCCTACACACTGACCATTAAGTGGTCGCTGGGCGGGCTCCAAAGCCATTTGTGAACGCCTTCCCACATCACTTCCTGATGCTGTAACTCCGCTTGATTTCTCACCCTGTGGGACTCTGCTGGGCTCTTCCCCTCTTTGCTCTGGTCTAGATTCTCGGTTCCTTTATCCATGCAAGATCGTGCCTTCTGCTCTGGATTCTCTCGGCTGGTAACCACTGCCCCAGTTAGCTTTTTGGAACTAAGCCTCTGGCTGACATGGCACCCCACTGGCTCTGCCTGGTTCTCCACAAGGGAGAGGATTAGAAGATGCCCACAACTTCCTCCACCATCCCTTCCCCAGAGCCTTCTCTAGCAGGTGCTGTTGACCTACTGATGAGCTCCTCCTCCGTTTTCTCTCTACACCTGAGAATATGTTCCCATTAGCTTTGTAATAAACATACTCCTCTGGCGTGCTTTAACTGTAGGAATCTTATTCTGCTCCTTATTCCCTTTTCATTTTAACACCTGTATATGAAATTTGATCTCAATCTTTTTGTCATTCATTTTTATATGGAATTGGTTGTTTTCCTTCCTAACTTCATGGCTCTAGAGCTCCCTCTTCTGCTGTTTTTGTGAAATGTTCACCATATGTTGCCTTCCTTACTGAAAGCCACGCTCTGGTCTCCCCTCCTTTCATCTGGACTTTCTCTCCTCCTTGCCTCTATTAACCCCGTGCTGCTCACTTTGGATCCTATTCCCGGCAGTAAGTCACTGTGGGGTGTGGTCTTAGAAGGAATTTTGTCTGGTTAGCTTTGAGAGTTCGTGGGGCCCTGAATGCCAGGCCCTTGAGAGCTCACCACTTGCACACAGGCTGGCAGAGTCTGAAAAAGTCCTGGTCTCACCAGTTGTTCTCAGGTTGGCCCTCAAGCTTCCAGCGAACACCTGTCTGCTTGTTTGGGAGATCGTGGCCTATGTCAGGTGCCCCACTGCTTTCCTTTGCTTTCCCCGGCGCAGTTGTGAATACAGGTCAGGTCTTGGAGTTGGCGGTGGTTTGGCACCACTGACTCATACTTACTGTTTATGAAGATACTTGGTCGACTAGCTTTTTTGTAGCTGTTGACTATAAACTTGGGGGAGTTGGAGTTTTTCCTACCTGATTGCTCTGCTTAATTTTACAGGTGTACTTGGCGAAATGACGAATGCCACCACTGCCATTATTCCAGACTCCCTTGGGTTATCTGCTTAAGCCTTTTAACAACCCTCTGAGGTACTTAGCGTTATTATTCCTATGATATAGATGAGGCAACCAGAACCTGGAGAGGTTAAGCAGATCCCCCAATTTCAAATATCATAAGTGGTAGAAATCAGATGGGAATCCCGACATTCTGCCTGTGCAGACACACTACTAACCACCCTGCAAAGCTGCTTTGAAGTGTCATTGAGCCATCAGAGGGACGAGTAGAAATTGGACAAATGAGCAGTAGGGAGAAACCTGTTCTGGGTTGAAAGAACAGAATAGACAAAGGCCCTATGGCTTCCCTGCTTCTGAGGAATTAGAAGAAGCCAGTGTGGCTACAGACTTGTGAGACACGAGGTGATGCATGAAAAGGAATCAAAGTAGATTATTCAGGACACTGCAAGCCATGGAAGAGACTTTGGATTTTATCTTATACGCAATGCAAAGTCATCAAAAAAGCTGTATGCAACATTCTGACAGAGCTTGGAGGAAGGACCTCTCTGCTCCACTTAAAGAATGAAGTTAGGTATCTCTGTTGTTTTCTTTCTTCCAGTTTTATTGACACATAATTGACATACAGTACTGTATAAGTTTAAGGTGTTCAACATAATGATCTGACTTACATACATCATGAAATGATTACCACAGTAAGTTTAATGAACATCTGTCATTTCATATAGATACAAAAGAAAAGAAAAAGAAAAAATATCTTTTCCTTGTAATGAGAACTTTAGGACTTATTCTCGTAACAACTTTCATAGACAACATATATCAGTGTTAATTATATTAATCATGTTGTATTACATTACATCCCTAGTACTTATTTATCTTATAAGTGGCTGCTTTCGTCACCATACAAAGATATTACGTAATTATTGACTGTATTCGCCACGCTGTACATTGCATCCCCATGACTCATTTATTTTGCAACTAGAAGTTTGTGCCTCTTAAGTACCCTCAGCTATTCACTCATCCCCTCACCTCCCTCCTCTAAATTAGGTATCTTTGGACCTAAAGAATGATTTAACCAGAGAGGAGATGAATGAATGGCATGATATATGCATTCATTGCCCATTTAGAAGTGAACCAAGATAGGAGTGAAAGTGGTTCCTAGGGAGAGGAAGTGTCGTGAGAAAGGAGGCTAGAGAGCTTAGACAGGGGGCCAGATTGAGAAGGCCCTGGACAGTCCTTGCTCAGTGGGTTCCTGGGAGCAGTGGCTTTTCTCCACATCAGTTGATACTAGGAGAAGAGTGGTGACAGAGCCACAGAACCTTTGACACAATCAGAGCTAAAGAGAACCACTGCTTTACATTGAACAGAGCAGCACATTTTTTCAGGAGACTGTTTCCCCTTTTACAATTTTCAGGACTCTGCATCAGAAGGTCAGCCACATTCACCTGTCAAGATATTCTGGGTAGTTTTTGAAGGAGCCTCCATACTGTTCTCCATAGTGGCTGTATCAATTTACATTCCCACCAGCAGTGCAAGAGGGTTCCCTTTTCTCCACACCCTCTCCAGCATTTATTGTTTCTAGATTTTTTTGATGATGGCCATTCTGACTGGTGTGAGATGAAATAGAACTACCATAGGACCCAGCAATCCCACAACTGGGCATATACCCTGAGAAAACCATAATTCAAAAAGAGTCATGTACCACAGTGTTCATTGCAGCTCTATTTACAATAGCCAGGACATGGAAGCAACCTAAGTGTCCGTCGACAGATGAATGGATAAAGAAGATGTGGCACATGTATACAATGGAATATTACTCAGCCATAAAAAGAAATGAAATTGAGTATTTGTAGTGAGGTGGATGGACCTAGAATCTGTCATACAGAGTGAAGTAAGTTAGAAAGAGAAAGACAAATACCGTATGCTAACACATATATATGGAATCGAAGAAAAAAAAAAAAGTTCATGAAGAACCTAGGGGTTAGACAGGAATAAAGACACAGACCTACTAGAGAATGGACTTGAGGATATGGGGAAGGGGAAGGGTAAGCTGTGACAAAGTGAGAGAGAGGCATGGACATATATACACTACCAAACATAAAATAGGAGCTAGTGGGAAGCAGCCACATAGCACAGGGAGATCAGCTCGGTGGTTTGTGACCACCTAGAGGGGTGGGATAGGGAGGGTGGGAGGGAGGGAGATGCAAGAGGGAAGAGATATGGGAACATATGTATATGTATAACTGATTCACTTTGTTATAAAGCAGAAACTAACACACCATTGTAAAGCAATTATACTCCAATGAAGATGTTAAAAAAAAAAAAGATATTCTGGGTAGTAATGATTCCCTTTTCTTACTATTCATATCAGTTGCCTTTTGTTACAGTCACTGAGGCTTTGTGAGCTGGTTTTGTGATGTGTTCTATATAATATTCCGCATTTTCCTATTCTCTTTTAAACTTCAGCAGAATTATCAGGGAAAATGGAAAAAAAAGGATGCTGCCTGTGACTCGGGTATTATTTTTATCTACATCACATGGAGGAGAGTTGCTTAAATGCTGTGGGATTGTCTTCCTGGGATCTCACATATTAAGTAAATATATAAAGCAGAGTCACTGTTCCACACCCTCACTGATGAGTTAACTTCTAGAGCTGCTCTAGGTTTCCATTTGAAACTCTGCCTTCTTGTTTTAAGTTTGCAGTCATTGGAAATTCTTTGTGAAAAGGCCACTGAATGAAGAGACAAAGGCCATAAGCCAGCGGGAGGTTGGGACAGTTCCAGTCAGCTAGGGGTCATCATGTGGAAGAGATGGCAGGTGAGAGCCACTAGCGGCAGCTGGGGGATGAGGGCATCAACCTGGTGAAGGGAGTCTGGGTGGGGCACCAGGAGCATCTGCCGCCTGGGCTTAGGTGGGACCACATCCCTAGTATTTCTAGCAACACTTTTGTCTGGGTAAAAGGATCTACTCGGTAATAGAAGAGTTTCAGAAGAGTTAACAAAGACTGCGACATTTGTTTGCTCTGAGATTTTGTCTTAGTGGCTGTGCTCTGGATTTGGTCTCGGTCCTAAGGCTGTGCTTTAATGGCCACACCTTGAAATGGTTAGAAGCGGTTTCATTTTCAACCCTGAGAGTCCCAGAATCCCTGGGCTCTCTATATCTATCTGAATCTGTTGGCAAACTTTCTTCCCTGAGCCCATCCCTTTCTTGTACTACCTTATCAAAAAAGGCTAGTAGCAACCAGCTCACGTTTTCAAATTCTGCTTTAAAACTGATTAACCCAAGTCAAGAATACTCTGTTTTCCAGACTGCCACAGGCAATAGTTTCACAAAATATTTACCAGTACATAACACGGGTTGCCATTCTTCCAGCATCCTGTAAGAGTTTTCTCACTGCCGTCTGTTCACCAAGAGACCATGCAGTGATTGTAGAAATATAATTCTTTGAAAGGGCAGTAAAGAATTGGGGCCAATAATGTAATTAACACAGCATCTAACGCAAGGTGGATTAATGAGAATCCTTTTCATGGGGATGGAGAATAGAAGTTACCCCTGTGGATCTAATCCAGATCCTTTCTGCCATGTGATTATCTGCTAAGAGAGCCACTCTACAGATATAGACAAATGAACAGAACAAAGCAGAGGTGTGAGAGGCACCAAGGGTTTCCTGGGTTCCTGTCACTTTGCACTTTCCCAGTTCCAGCTCCTGAGGCTCAGCTGTTTTCCTTTGCCTCTATGAGTCCCCTTTCCCCTATCTTTATGATAAATTCCCATTTTCACTTTACACTAGCTTAAGTGGTTTCCAGTTACTTGAAATCAAATAAATAGTCTCAACTAATTCAGAAGAACATGATGTACCTGAGACCAAAGTCATGTACCAATCCTCCTATGGTCCAGCGCCCCAGCCCCAGCCAGTCTGGTGCTGGACCAGATTATCACTTGGCTCTCTCCTGGTTCTGAAGTTCTACGTAAGGTGCTTCTGAATAAGCATGCTGATGTGAGGAACCCATGACTTCCACAAGTAGAGCCCGTGACAGGGAACCACCGTAGAGCGAGTGTGTAACTCAGCGCACAGCCGCCTCCGTGTGCACACTCTACCAGCTGATGATAAGTGATAAGTAAACGCTCACTAAGTCTTTCTTTCTCCGTCCAGAACCAGCACATTGCCCTCTGCTCAGAGCTGGGTACGTGGTTGTGTGAAGAAAATCAGTTGCCCTATAACTATTGTCTTTTTCAGTTTGTAAATCAGTGTTATATTACTTTAATGAAAAAAAATGGGAAGCATTCTTTATGATCTAAAATAGTAAATGTAGTACAGAAAAGACAGAGTCTTACAAGGTCCTACGGTATAGCACAGGGAACTATATTCAATATCCTGTGATAAACCATAATGGAAAAGAATATGTGTGTGTGTGTGTGTGTGTGTGTGTGTGTGTGTATATAACTGAATCACTTTGCTATACAGTAGAAATTAACACAACATTGTAAATCAACTATACTTTGATAAAATAAATTTAAAAAATAAAAAGAACCAGCACATTGGTTTAGGTGCATAAATGTGAGTAAAAGAGTAATTTACTTTGTAGATTTAAGTGGGCTTTGCAGGTGGCATCAACTGTCTATAATAGACACTGAACTAGAACCAGCAGACTGCACCTTTACAATATGTGCACACATGAAAAAAAAAGCAAACAAGGTTTGCCATGTGAGCAATGAGAGAAGTTCCCCACTTCTAGTAGGTGGGGTAAAATTGCTGTATCCTACACTTAGGACTAGTCAACCAACCAGTATTCTGTCTCGGCTCCCTCCAGTAGTTTAGATGGCAAGTAGCAGGTGGGTTAGGAATGGAGGTGAAGGACTCCATAGCACATCCAGGACTGCCTAGCCCCAGAGGTGCAGAGCAGATGCTCACCCAGGGCAGAGAAGTAATCCCAAGAGAGAAAACGTTAAAGAACTTGGCCTGCGGTTGACTTAATTAATACACCACTTCAAGTGTGGGGAAGGTCCTTATACAGACGTCCTGGCTGGTGATAATCTGGCCTCAAGGAAAACTAAGGAGCAACATTGCAGACCACTTTGTGATTAGAACAGGGGGACATTTGATGGCGTGGGTTTTTAGCAAGAAGTCCTGCAGTAAAGGATAGAGTGCTTCAGCCAGGGGCTTAGTGAATAAAACGTTGACTCCAGATGGCCATGAACGATGGCACCTAACTTCTGTGACCCTGTTCCCTCATCTCTAAAACAACTTGTTGAGTTTCAGATTTGGCCATTTTTAAGTATATGGGATAGATTAGGTATGACCTCTCTTGAAAGTCTTCCCTGCAAGATATCTGGTAGGATATGTCTTCCCATGTGACAAAATGCCATTAAGAGTCATAACTGCTGCTGCACAACTTCTGTCTTTTAGTAGAAACTCCTGTTCCTTGAACAGTGTGTATTGGTACATCTTTCTTTGCTTCTTTTCCTCTTTCAAATAAAATGTTTAATGTTTGACTGGCTTATCCATATATGTTCTGGGAATCAGTTTCCGCCCAGTACATCCTGCTGATTTATTTCATAGCACACTTTTAAGGAGTGAGGATGCAAATGGCCTCACAGGTAACTTGACCTTGAAAAACTGTGGAGACTGACAGAGGGAACTCATCTTTGAGCAGCTGTTCTCAGTGCAACATTCAAATCTGTAGAAACATAGCTAGGCTCGTTGGATGAACATTTAGGATCCTAGTAAATTGCTCAGAGATTCCTAAAGTTCATTTTAGAGGATCAGACCATGCGACTGTGGTTTTTGATACTGTTCTTTTAATTTGTGTACTCTGTCCAAAGTTACATTTTAAAAAGTGTTCGTGCTTTTTGTAAAGTGATTCGTTTTAAGCACACTAAAGGTCATTCTAGTGTTCTCCAATAATAATAATAATGTCCACCTAACACTGTGAAAATTTTAATGATTTTTGCTTACTCTATGAAGTACTTTTTGTCTCTCCTGCTGTTATCTCTTTTACTTGCCTTATGTAATATCATTGCACATAGGAACCCCATGGATGAGAGTCATTTTCAGAGGGGAAAATGAAAGGCATCACCTTGTGACTTTCCAGTTTCTAATGATCCTTATATTAGTCATGTTCAAATCCCCCACTGGACTAGAACAGATACATTCCTTAAGCCTTTGAGGTTTGTGTACCATGTCTCTCTAGAATGTTTGAGCCAGAAAGGGCCTTAGAATTGGTCCACTTTATGAAATCGTTTTATTTTTTAGATGAAAAAAATAGTGTCCACAAAAGTTGAGATGACTGGTTCAAGGTCATTTGGCTAGGTGGTAGCAAAGCACAGAATAAAATCTATTCTAATCCATCTTCCACTCTGTTATCCTACCTAACAGCTGAAATTGAAGACACCACGCTTTTCTCCTGCAAAGTTTTTAGCTAAAAAAAAAGGAAAAGAATCTGGTTTCTCTTCCCACTTCATCTTGGCTCCTTTCTCCCGAAATTATTAGCTCATTCATGTGCTTGGGTGACTCCTGCAGCCAAGGGGGTTTCTATTCACCAGTTCCCTTTCCTTGTATCTTTGAATGATGCAGCTTCTGGATAATTGACGATCTGTGCTCATCTGTGTAACATCAGTGAATCTCTTCACTCTTCTAATACACATTTAACTGGGACTTAAATATCCCCGTGAGCTACCCACAATATAAGAAAAATAAAAAGTTCTCTAAAAGCCTCTTATTTTTCCCAAGACATACTCTGTGGTTGTTATCCTTAAGTATTATTGTGTTATCTAACAGTGCACTGGTTGCTGTGAAGAAACAGAGGTGAGTTTCAGTGAGTTACCAATTAGAGAAAGAAAGAAAAAAAAAATATATATATATATATAATATCTAAGAAGTCAGGGAAAGCACAACGGGAAAGGAGACAAAATACTAAGAGATTGTTAATTACTTTGTAAGAATGTTTGAGATGCATGGAGGGGTGTGTGTTTCTGAACATGTGTTTAATAAACCTGCGAACCCACTGGAAGGTGCCTGTGAGACGCTTGGAGTGTTGCTTTGATGACTTAAACCGGCAGCCAACTAGTTTCCAAATGGAAAAGGTTTCCTTTACTTAGTGTAGACAGTCAGTGTTCATTGTTCTAATCACTTTGACCAACCACCCCACAGGTCTCTGGATCCTGGTGGTTGATCTCTGGCCATTTCCAGATGGGTTACACCTTACTACAAATGGGGTTGTCTCTGAGCATGGGCTGTAACCTACACAGTCATTTTTCCTACAGAAATGAGTAAGTTTCCAGTAAGGACAAGGCATTGGAAGTCCAGGGGATATAGTAGTGAGCAAAGAAGACGAGGTCTGTGTCCTCATGGAGTTTACAGTCCAGCGCAGTGGACGCACGTACACGTGTACCTGTGTGATTGTCTAATCATAGCTACTCTGGAGGCAGAGCTCTGTGAGAGTTCAGGTGAGAGACAGAGGTTTCCCTGAAGATGGGGTGATTAAGCAATGGTATAGAGGTGGGTGGGGATTAACTGGGGGAGGGGAAGCAGCATCTGGAGGTCCATTAGCACAGAGAGGGTGACACATTTGAGGAAACCAGACGGTGATCAGGGTGGCTAGAATATAGACAAGACTGGCCAGACATGGGGCCAGAGAGCCAAACAAGGACCGGCTCAGGCAGGGTCTTGTGGCTCACATGGACAATCTCGAATTTCAGCCCAAGAACAATGGCAAGTCACTGGGGTGTGTTAAATGGTTGGATCTGTGGTCCAGTAACTATGAAGACTAGAACAAGGCTTGAATGTTGAAAGCATGCTTGCCTCTGACTGATATGAAGTAGTTCTTGAATATCTCTCAAACTTGTGTATGTCTTTTTACAAGGGAACCTTAAGAATGTCATGTGAGGCTTTTATCCTCTCAGCATCTGCGTGGAATCTCTGCTCTTGACTCTGCCCAGACGGGGGGAGCCCAGTTTTCCTTTGGCTCTGGATACAGAGCCCTCTTGTGTGCCGCGCATCTGCCCTCCTGTGTTTCCTTCAGAAATCCACGCCTTTGTGAGCCAGAGCTCAACCATGGAGTAATGAGTGAGGTGAACTAGGGAGCAGGGCGTGGGTCGGGTCTGTGGGAAAACCAGCGGCTGAGTTACCACGTGGAGGAGGGTAACTGGATCTTCCTCAACCTCACTCCCCAGCCCTCCTGGGACAGCTGTTCAAATCTTGGCTTACGCCAGCTAACATGAATAGCTATGGAGTTTTGAAAATAATTAAATATCAGTTCGAAGTAGCAACCGAAAAATTGACCAGATCCATAGAGATGACTGAAATCAGCGTCTTGAGGCACACCTCAGTTTAGGGAGAGCTCAAAATTAAGGATATTTGCTGTTGCTCCTGAGCCCCTGCTGCCTTTTCCAGTC
Organism: Neophocaena asiaeorientalis asiaeorientalis; assembly: GCF_003031525.2. Taxonomy (NCBI): domain Eukaryota; kingdom Metazoa; phylum Chordata; class Mammalia; order Artiodactyla; family Phocoenidae; genus Neophocaena; species Neophocaena asiaeorientalis. The sequence continues at coordinate 907,582 of NW_020174301.1, forward strand.
CACCCTGAGGGCCGTTTTCCCTCCACTCATCCTTTCTTTTGGTGACTCTGGGCACAGCCTGCTTTCCTCTCCCTCGTCCTACCAGCCGACAACTCCTGTTCCCCTACCCTGTCTATCTCCTAACTACTTTCTTTTCTCTTTTTTTATGCTTATTGATTTCCTTACAGAATGGAATTGAGTAAAGGGAAGATGTATGAAGAAACTGTACACACAATATTATGTCAAGAAGAACTTCCTCAGAGTCAGCTCTGTTACATGGTAGATTGAGTTCCCAAGAAAAATAATGAGGCCAGTCACCTGAGTTATTTAAAAATCAGCTGGACAAAGAAACCAAGGATGTGCTGGCAGGAAGGCCCCAGTCTCAGCTATATTGGAATGAAGAAAATGATCCTAATAGGATTTTTCTCTCCTCATTTTACTTTTTCTCTAGGCTGAATCCTTTAACTCATGCTGAAATCAGTTATATCCAAAGACAGCAAGATTCACTACTTTCCTGTGGCCAAATTCATCAGAAACTAGAACAAAAGCAGGGAAAGGAGGTATTAAAGAATCCCTTTTTCAACTATCAAGAAACTCTCTGGTCCCATGGGAGAAAATCAGTGTAGAACTCTCATTCTTGGCCTGTTCTTGATTCTGTGATCAAAGGAAAAATTCTCTGGAAACAAGAGGGTAAGTTCTGCTAACATTTCGTGGTAAAAACTACTATGTTATACGTAGCTTCCTGCAGGATCTGCATATAATTTTTGTCCATCAACAAGTAAAATTTTATTCTCTGAACAGCACGTTTTCCCACTACATGTTTATGGCAATTTCTCTGAAGTCCATTTATTTTTTTATACAGCCTTGCAGAGCATTGCAGAAGCCTTTTCAAACTCAAAATACATGAAATATAGTCATTACTATATTGGGGTAGATCAGTGTCCTTCCCACCTAGCACTCTAGTGTTCAAGCAAAGATGCTATGGTTTTCCATCTTGGCATTGTCAGATAAACATATCCCTTTACTTGACCCAAGACTTCAGTGAAAAATCTACCATGAGTTAATAATCAGATAGTACCTCATACATAGAGCACTTGTACTTTATAAACTCTTTCACTAGTATCCACTCTTTTGATCTTCAATTTGGGTATTATTAAGTCCAGTATACAAATGAAAGATCTGAAGCTCAAAAAGGGGGAAATAATCTGCTCATTGAATGACACAGAGATAGCAAGGGCAGGCTGGAACACAATCCCCGATCTGTCTCCAAAGCCCTAGATTCTTCCCATTCTACCACCTTGCCCTTCTCAGGGGTTTGGGGCAGCCTCACCCTAGAAACATGCAGGTGATAAGTTTTAGATGCGGAATGCAACCTCTATATATGTCAGACCAAAAACCTACACCCTCAAATAGGACATAATAAACATGGTGTTTTAATCAGTGACCCAGATGAAAGTAGCTGCTTATCTACTTTCAAGCATTTTTCATTCATGGGGAAACAAGGATGCAAATTAATTTGAACTTTGTGTCTTTGGGTTGAAGGATTTCACCTGATCCCTGAAAATGAGATTCATTCTGCCTGTTCTCTTTGCAGACCCTCTTTTCCTGGCCTCCTTACACCCCCAGGGCACCTAGCGGTCTTCCCCTGGGCATTGAGAAAGCAGTGTGTTGGAGTAACAATAACTTACTGCTGATTAGGTTTAATTGGAAGATCAAGCAAGGTAAACCCACACAATGCCTTGAGCAGGAACTTTCTGTCTTCTGCAGCTGACTGGTTCTCTGCCATTTCCAAGGACCATCAAAAACTGCAAAAACTTGACCTTAAGAATGGCAAAGAGTAAAGGAAGAAAACTTGTGAACATGGAATTAATGCCCTACTGAAGGCAGACCTCAATAAAGATTTTAACAAGACTCACCACTACCCCTGAAGGTAGGCAGGACCTGACATCTGCTTCTAATTAACAGAATATGGCAAAGGTGGTGGGACGCTGTTCCCATCTGGCTAGGCTGGTGAAGTAAGCATCCGTGTTCACAGAGCTCATCTCTTTGGCTTAAGGTGATTGGGGTGGGCATTGGTTTTTGTTTTCTGTTACTTGCAACGGGAACTGTACTAACTGATACTACGCCACTGGCAAACTCAGAAGTCTAGTTTCCCACGATCTCCACAGCAACATACATCAATCAGAGTTACAGATTTTTTTAGGGCTGAAAAGAACCCATTGAATTTCTAGTCCAGCACACTTTTCTTTATGAATTAAGATCCACAGTGTTTTGGAAAAGGGTGACAAACTATATATCGATCAAATTTCTTGACTTGAAGTCAAATGGTTTTTTTCGACTACTCCATACTACTTCGATAATACATTAAGAATCTTTTAGACTGATTTTTGATAACCAACTATGTGCTCAGCTTTCTGCTCCCCCTTAAAGAAAGACTGAACATTGAGAGTACTGCCCTTTGGAAAAACTGAAGAAAGGCATAAGAATGTCAGTGCAACCAACAAAACAGTAAAAATTCTGTGCCCCCTCCAAACATTCTAAGATGATATAAGATTTTGTAGGATTTCTATTTATCCACATAATTTTCGAAATAGCCTATTTTTTCCAATTTTTTTATTGTGGTAAAATACACATAACAGTATTCATAATAAAAGTAGTGAGTGGAAATATAGTTGAACTGTACTTGTTAAGGACCTTTTCACTGTGTACCTTCAATTACTCCTTCCTGTCCTTTGTGCTATCATTGTCATGTATTTTAATCTTACGTATGCTATAAACACACAAAACATTGTTACTATTTTTGCTTTAAACAAGCATGTGTCATTTAGAGCAGTTAAATGTAAGTACGTGTTTTATTTTAAAAAACTGAATAGTTTTTTATCCCCTATCTCCTATTTCTCTTCTTCCTTCCTTTTTCTCAGCCACCATTAACACCATATCACTTATTGCAGAATATATTTTACTTAGTCACAGGTCAGATTGATCACAGGTCAGATTTAATTGACAGGTTCTTAAAATTTAATTGACAGGTTTTTTTTTAATTTATTTTAACATATATATTTATTTTTGGCTGCGTTGGGTCTTCGTTGCTATCTTCGTTGCTGCTCACAGGCTTTCTCTAGTTGCAGCGAGTACAGGCCACTCTTCGTTGTGGTGCGCGGGCTTCTCATTGCGGTGGCTTCTTGTTGCGGAGCATGGGCTCTAGGTGCGCGAGCTTCAGCAGTTGTGGCACGCGGGCTTCTCGTTGCGGTGGCTTCTCTTGTTGCGGAGCACGGGCTCTAGGTGTGTGAGCTTCAGCAGTTGTGGCACGCAGGCTCCGTAGTTGGCTCATGCGCTCCAGAACACAGGCTCAGTAGTTGTGGCACACGGGCCTAGCTGCTCCGCAGCATGTGGGATCCTCCCAGACCAGGGCTTGAACCCGTGTCCCCTGCCTTGGTGCGCCACCAGGGAAGTCCCGACAGTTATTTTTAATGGGATTCTGGATATAGGTGGAGGTAAGAAACTCCTTATCTTAACCATAATTTTCAATTCCTTTGTTTATCATAGTAAATAATTTCTGAATTATAGCCATTAATAAAATTAACTTCTCTATCTACAAAATGTAATATTATCTAGAAGTTGTAAACTTATCTTTGGTCATTTTTTAAATACACAGTTCTACGTGGTGATGGAGCCAGAGTTAATAATTTGGACCTCTTGTTTTACTTGCTTTCAGCGGGAAAAAAATTATGTTGATACCAAAAATTATGTTGATACCTTTTTAGAAAGGAACCAGCTGAAAGCAGTGGATCAGGAACAATCTCTAATTTGATTCAAGATGGATTTGGGAACCTGTTTCAATCTGGTTTAATTATAGGATGTACATTCAAATGTAATGAAGGGGATTTTGCTCCTAGCCATAATAGAATAGCTATAACATCCTATCTTTTATTCTATAGCCAACTTGACCTAATGGATATCTATAGAACATTCTACCCCAAACTGCTGAATGCACGTTGTTTTCAATTTCACATCTAACACTCGCCATAACAGACCAGATGCTAAGCAATAAAACAAGAATCAATACGTTTTTAAAAACTGAAATCGAAGAAAGTATGTTCTCTGACCAAAATACAACTAAATTAGATATTAATAACAAACTAAATGATGTCTTAAAGATCTCCAAATATTTAAAAATTAACATATTTCTAAATAGCCTATGTGTCAAAGAAGAAATCACAAAAGAAATGAGAAAAAATGTTGAATTCATGAAAATTAAAACAGCATATCAAAATACATATGATGCAATTAAAGAAGTGTCTGCAGTATATCCATGTACAGCACAGGGAATGTGGCCAATATTTTATAATAACTATAAATGGAGTACAACCTTTAAAAACTGTGAATCACTATGTTGTACACCTGAAACTTATATAATATTGTATCTCAACTATACCTCAATTTAAATAATAAAATAAAAAGAAGTGTCTGTAGGAAAAGTTATAACTTTGAATGCTTACATTTAAAAAAATGATAAACATAAAAATCAGTGTACGACAAAGATATTATAAGAAAAGACAACTACAGGCTGACATCCCTTGTGAACATGGATGTTTTAGAATTATTTTTTAAAAATTAAGAAAGTGAATCCAGCAATATATTTAAAAAGCCAAAAAATTATGACCAAGTGGGAGGTGTCACAGGAATGCAAGTTTGGGTTAACATTTAAAAATCAATCAATAGGGCTTCCCTGGTGGCACAGTGATTGAGAGTCCGCCTGCTGATGCAGGGAACACGGGTTCGTGCCCCGGTCCGGGACGATCCCACATGCCGCGGAGCGGCTGGGCCCGTGAGCCATGGCCACTGAGCCTGCGCGTCCGGAGCCTGTGCTCCGCAACGGGAGAGGCCACAACAGTGAGAGGACCGCGTACCCCGCGTACCGCAAAAAAAAAAAAGAAAGGAAATTGCATATGTACAGAATGGCCCAATGTCTGTGCATATGATATGTATGTGTGCGTAAATATTCTTTTATCCATGCCCACATACTTTTTCTATATATTACTGAATGCTAAATACAAAGAAAGAAGTTGGCAAAAATACATAGCAAATAGCGGTTATACCTATGGGGTATGACTTGGGTTCCTAAAGAAGCAGACCCAAAGACAAGGATTTGCATGTAAGTGGTTTAATGGGAGACGGTTCCAGGAAACACTGGTGGGAGAAAGGGAAAGTAAGACGCAGAAGGGAAGGAAGAAAATAAAGGGTGTGTTATTGAAAAAGTTCCCACAGTGGGCAAGGAGGGCTCAAGTCCCACTGAGAAACCCCAGGAGGCAGTGTAGACCACACCTCGGACATCCCAGCCAAGGGAAGAGGAGTCCGTTTTCCCATGCCCAACCATCATGGTCTGAGGCCTCAGAGGCATTAGCTCTGCCGGCCCTTCAGGCTGCCCCACGTGTGCAAGTCCAGAGAAAGCCAGATAGGGAGTAGCAGGCATCTGCCAAAGACCACTGTCTATAAGCAGTGAGACAATGAGACGCCTGTGCCGTCCACTGTAGGGTAGACCACAGCAGACTGCCACTTTCGACATGATTTTTTGTTGTTGTTGTTGTTTTTTAATATCAATGACGTATTTTAAAATCTGGAAAGAAAAACTTAGAATACTCAACAAAATATTAGGTTTTCTAGAGAAAAGACTTAAGAGGCTTGAAATTAAGTCAGAAAATATGCAGGGAGGCCAGGGAATCTCTCCTCAAAGGGGTCCTTCCACCTAGAAAACGTGCCCTGGACGTGAGCCCACCCCACACACAGGGTGGATGGTGCCGGAAGAAGAGAGACGTTGGAGATGAAGCACGTTCTGACATTTTATTCACTGGTCATAAATACAGTCCCGTGCGCATGAAGGGGATCATGAACGAGGGACTAGCACCTGGAACGTGACTGTCGCAGAGCACTCACTGCTTCACCATCGCTGGCCAGAGGGCTCCCTGCAGCTGCTCGGGGCATCCCCCTGCTCAGGCTTGGCTTGTGGTGACCCTCCTTCTGGAGCAGCAATTTATTCTTGGCTCGTTCTCAACAATTTTTAAAAAATTCATAAAAGATCGAGTGTTTGCAAGAAAATATCAAAGAGGATAAGAAGATTTTCAGTTCTTCTCAGAGTCTAAAAGTAAAACGGGAAGGTAAGGGAGAAGGAGAGAAAGGGAAAAGATGTCAGGGGTGGGCCAGGCTTCTTCCTTTCCCCAGAGCGTTTAAAAAAAAAAAAAAAAACAGGTATTAATGCTGTTTGGAGATGGGCTGCGTCTCTCTGATGAGCCACTCGAGGGCTTCCTGGCGGCCCTGTTTTTGCAGTTCCTTCCCGATCACGTCCCTGCAGGTCAGGTGGTAGTTGTTGAGCCAGTCGCACTGCAAGAGGGAAGGAATACAGACGCGGTCTCACCATCACACCTTCACCAAAGGCTGCGCAGCGAGCAGTGAGGCACCATGTGCTGAGATCACAGGATGAGAGTAAAGGAGCACAAAACCCTTTCTCCCTGCTCATGGACAAGCGACCTCCTTGTGTTCTACCTCCCTGGAAATAGATGGGACGAGGCCACATGGCCGATGGTGAAAATGCTCCTGGAACCACCTGCATGTGGACTGGAGTGACGGTGAGGGAACCACGAATGCCTGACGGCAGGCTGTGGCTCTGGATGCAGAGTAACCTGTAACCGGGTGTCCCCCTCGACAGCACCCCTGGAAGCCATGACGAGAGAGTGGGGGCAGGGGTCTCACAGCTCCTGCACCCACCCTGGTTGCCTCAGCTGCTGTGAAGACACACCTGAGGCTGTCCTACCAACGCGCTGAGTTTCCTATCCCGTATCCGCCTACAAAGCTGAATAAACTAGGATCAGTCAAGCCGGTGAGGGTCTTGTGAGTGTGGCCGTCTAGATGCGCCCAAAGCCTTTGGAGGTCAAGGCCTGCGCTGCTGCAGGGTGAGGCTGGGAGTAAGCTTGACTTTCAGAGCCTCAAATGAATGGAGCCACCACACCAGGAGATAAAAAAGAGGTAAAAGTATGGAACCTGATCGGACTTGGGATGTGTGTGTGTGTGTGTCTGTGTCTGTCTGTCTGTCTGTCTGTCTGTCTGTTGGGACAGGGCGGGGGGTACTGATGCGCTGAACCTGATGACAAGGGTTCTGCCAATCTCCTCCGGGTGAGGAGTGAGGGAGGATGAGGGCTGGAGGGAAGCCCGTTCTGCCAAGAGGATGACAACCCACGCTCTCCACTGCCCCGAGGGGGGCCTGACCACATCACATCAGACAGACGGGTTGGTGTCGCCGATGACTTTGAGCCAACTGGTGCTCCTATGCCCACTGATAAGAGGTGGGGAAGAGGGGTGGGATATCAAACACAAGCAAGCAGCTGCATGTCAGCAGCAAGGCCAGGCAGGGCTGTCAGGCAGCCTCCGTCCAAAGCAGCTCAACAGTGCAGACAGGAGCAGGCCTGGGGCCACACAGACACTCCCAAGACCCTTTTGGTTGGGGCAAGCTGGGGCACCCGCAGGGGGCTGGAGCAACGTCACAAAGGCCTTGGCAGCCTGCAGCACACACATTCATGTCCAACCAAAGTCCTCTGCTGCCACCTGGTGACAAATCGATGGGGATGCAGCACTAACCCCAAAACTCCCTAAAGTTTCTACTAAGACTGGGAGACGGTAAAGGGCAATGACTGGTACTTTAAAAGCCCAATGGACAGCTTCTTGCCGTGGGGTATTACGATGCCTTAAGACAGAATGAAGCCCCAGATTTACTGAGTGGTATATGGGAAATGAACACTTTTGCTAAAAGAGATAATAAATACACTCTGCTTGGAATATTAAATACTGTCCTCTACTTGTAATTTGTGGAAACTTGCTAATGATTCCAAGGTAAGAAGATGTTATCTGTCCTATAAAAACTAACTGGCTAAAAGAATAGTTCAGTGATTGGGGTATGTAAGGTACAGTAATGAACACTGGACCAGGCAGACAGCACTGGTCTCTGTCCAATGTCACGGGGGAGTCACAGGTTAAAAAGACTCTCTCCCCCAAGGAAAAATGGCCTCGCTTAACCTTCCTCATGCACTATTTCCCTGGAAAAAGTGGAAGGTCACATGGGAGAAATGTCTCCTGACTGGTACACTTCACGCGGACAGCAAGGCCTATGTGACCTGGAATCACTTGGCAGATGCCACAGCCTTGGGCTTCCAAGAGGGTAAAGTGACTTATCAGTAGAGGGTCCCTTGCTAAGACCCTGGAAGCTGTGCTCGAGGGCCACAAGAAGAGACTGGTTCCTTGGGCAGAGGGCTGTAAGCAGGGTGGCTGCCATGCTCACTTCTGTGCTGAATCCTCCAGTCATCCCCTCTCACCTAAGCCAGCCCTGTGGGGACCGGAGAAGAGGCCCAGGGCCGCAGGAGAGACTCTTCCCGCTGAAAAGACACACCTGACACTGTGCTGCTGACAGGCTGCTGCCTGTTCTGTATCCATCTACAGCCTGAATAAACCAGCATCAGCAGGGCTCGTTTGGGTGCTGTGAGCGGGAACGTTTGGCTGAATCGAGGCACTGGCGGTCAAGATGAGGTGCCCAAGCACAGAGGCAATCGAAGCAGCAAGTGGATGACCTTCCTCTGTCACCCATCTGTGAGCTGGATGGGGCAGAGAGGGAGCTTCTGGCTGGGAGGAGCCCGTTCCACGGCCCTGCAGAAGGGGGCTCCTCGGCCCTCAGAGGCGCTTTCCTCTAGTGCCAAGCACAGGGCCCACGCGCTCCACTGAGGGTACGTTTCTGCCTCAGAAGCCCCTGGGGTGAGGCCAGTGGCTGCCTCTGGTAACGAGAACTGCTCATCCCTCGAGTGATGCACCACGCTCCTGCCTTTGCCTTCTGCTGCACTGCTGCCTGCCTGCCTTGCTCTGGAATTCCTGTCCTTCTGGCTTCTGGCTTCCTGGCCTGGGCCTGACCACTTCACAGCAGACAGGGTGGCGTTGTTTCCACCCTGTTTTGACCCTTGTCCCTGCTCTGACCCTGATCACCTGCCCCATCCCTCAAGCCTTACTCCAGGTTCCTGGGCCTGCCGCCTCACCTGGCCTCATGAGCCTGGGGACCCGTGCTGGGATTTGCAGGGCTTCCAAGACCTGTCACCCTCTGAGCCTGACAGGTGAGCGCTGCTGTGCGTCTGCTCTGTGACGGGTTTCAGAGCCCAGAGCAACAACGTCTCTCCCTGCCTGTGACAAAACTCGGCATATGGTAATAGCGTTTGCTTCTCAGTTCCTTAGTTTCACGCAACACAAGAAAACAATCTGGCGTG
>NW_020174301.1:916896-966635 GCF_003031525.2 Neophocaena asiaeorientalis asiaeorientalis
ACCCACACACAAAAATGCAGGGAAGACACATGCCCATGTCTGCTAAACACGCCTCAGGGCAGCTATGGCTCTGGCCCTCCTGGAAAGCAAGAGCACACCATTCGTTCCCACCTGTGAAGCCCCACCGTCCCCAACAGTGAGGGGAGCAGGGCCACAGCCCCCTCGAGGCCCAAAACCACAGGAAAAGCACCTCCAGCCCTCAGGAGACCTAGGATTTTCCAACTCAGCTGGCCTAGGCTCTAACTTAAAAGTGACAGCGGAGGAGAGAACGTAGGGCAGCTCTCCACCCCACACGCTTCTGCCCTCCCCCAAGGCTCCCTTGTTACCTCTTTGTCTGTAAGAGAATCCACATCTATCATCTTGGTCTGTATCGGAACCAAAGTTAGAGGGTCAAAGGTCAGGCTTCCCCGGTTACTGAAGTTATACTGTGGGAGAATGAAGAAAACAAGCTTTTACTCCTCTTTACCACCATGACCCGCCACGAGGTCACTCCCACCCGACAGGACCGTCCCTCAGAGCCAGGTGTAACTAGGAATCGAGACGTGGTTAGCTGGTCACCATTTTTAATAGACACGGGAGACACGATGAACACAGCGGATGCCACTTTCCAAGAGCTGCTCCACTGTGCAAACCACAGCCTGTGCCACCAGGAAAAGCCAAAGAGTGCTGAGGGGCTCCCAGCAGCAGGTCCACAAGACTCCTGCCTGCTGTGATGGAGAAGAGGCACAGAGGGTGTCTGGAAGCAGGGGGATCTCTGGTTTTGGTTCTCGAGCCTCTGCTAAGGCACAAGTTCCCCAGCAGATCCCTTTTTTTTGACATCAGCCATGCAGCCTGCCTTGACCCAGCCAGGCCCATCAGGTGACAGGTAACAGGTCTGTCCAGTGCACGTGGCATGGAATGGCCAGGGTACACAGGGCACGATGGGTCTCTGTTCCTGGCGGGGCCTGTGGGAGTGAGGGGAGAGGCCACTCTCAAGAAGAGTGACATCAGTGTGCAAGCAGAGAGCAGACCCCTGCAGTCAGCTTCCCTGAAGACTTAGGAAGCCACCTCCCTCCAACGGTTCTATTTCCAAAATCACCCATGGAGGAGAAGCAAACAGGTCTCTTCCAGGTCAAGCCCAGCACCTAAAGCCTGCGACCTCTTGGTAACGTGATGGGGAGAGGGTGACACACCTGTCTTCCAGAGGGCACCACACCTGTGGGGCCCGACCCAGGGGGTAACTCGGGCCTCCTCAGCTTTACCTGATAAAAATCATCTGGGGCATTTGTTGAAAAATAGTTCCCGGGCCCCAGCCCTGGAGATTCTGCTTCAGTGTCTGGAAGGGGCCTTTAAGCGAGCACCCCTCCCCCACAGCAGAGGCGGCTTTGACGACAAAGAAGCTGCCTCCAGCAAGCTCGGAGCCCCAACTAACAGCAAGCAGGGGGCTGCCTGGGGCTCCATGAGGTCCAGTTCAGGGTCCCAGTTCACTAAGGATTTTCCCTCTGGCTTTGCAGAGGAGGATGAAGTCCAGGAGAGGCACCACTATCAGGGGAAGGAGGCTCCATTCTGGCCCCAGAATGACATGCTCTTGGTTCCAAGGACAAAAGTCCTCATCCTCCCCCATTAAGGAATAAGGGAATTTAAAAAACAAAAACCTAATTACTCACCTTGGTCTTCACAGGCACCACCAGGACAACATTCTCAATGCGAATTCCGAAAGCCCCGTCTTCATAATACCCTGGCTCTAAAACAAACCAAACCCCAAAATGAGAAACAGCCCACCATGAAGATAAGCACAGAGAAGCTTGCACTCCTGGGATGACAGCGCTTCCCAAGAAACAGATGAAGGGCCACTTAATCTGGGTGTAAGAGCCCAGAGACGCCTCCTCCCGCAGGGCACTTTTAATAGGCACTTGAGGTCCAGACAGAGGCTCAGAAGTTCCTGAGAACTGGCTGCAGGGTAGGGAGTACAATAACAGAGGATCCGCCAAATAAATGATGGGGCATATCCATAAGACACAATGATGCAGGCAGTAAAATACATTCACAAAGATGTGGTAACGACATGGGAAAAGACAAGAAGCTAACATAGCAAATTATTAAGCCATGTTTCCCCTGGGTGTCTGGATTACAAATGATGTATCATTTTCTTCTTTATACTGTTCCATAGTCTCACTTCTTCTACAATGAATATTTATCACTTTTATAATCAAAAAAGGTTGTTGTTTGTTGTTTAATTCAGGAGGGGGAAATTATTTCCAATTTACTTTATAATAATGAAAATATAAGAAACAACAAAGAGCTTTCAGAAAGGCCAGAGGACCCATGCACACCCTCTAGGTGAGGGACACCTACCATCAGTGACAATCATGCCGGCCTCCAAGGGCTCATCAGAGAATGTTTTATAACTGATGCCGCAAGGACCCTCGTGAACATTCAGAAAAGACCCAACACCGTGTCCCGTCCCGTGCAGGTAATCCAGGCCAGAATCCCATAAAGCTGAGCGGGCAAAGGAGTCAAGAAGGTGGCCTGAAAGACACAGTAAGAAGCACTCGGTGATTCTGTACAGTACTTTTCAACTTGCAAAGCACTTTGGAGATTACATTTGTTATATTTGGCTCCAGAAGGTGAAACAGAAACCAGCGGGTGAAAGTTACTGGAGGATTCAGGTTTCAGCCCAACACCAAGAAGAACTTTCTCACAGTCAGAGCTCCTGAGGAGGGCAGCTCCCCCACCAGTCAGAGCTCAGTCTGAAGCTGGAGGATGCTGGTGAGGAATGGTCGCCTGTAGCAGGTAAGGGCTGCAGTAGATGACATGGACGTTCCCTTCCCAGCGCTGGGACCCTACAGTTTCAGAATTACAAGATGAGATTCTAACCAGACTGCAAGCATGAGGAAAGTGGTGCCCCAGGGAGATGAGTGCCGGCCCAGCCTAAGCAGACTCGAGGCCCAGGTCTTGTCAACTCCCCGTGCAAGGGCCCACCCACCCATCCTCATGCAAAAAGGTGTATGTCTCAAGTCAGGTTCTCAGTAAAGTAAATCCCAATGAGGGTCCTGAAAGGAGGCACTGGCCCAGCACTGACGGGCAGACAGGAGGCTGCGCCAACTTCCACTGGGGCCCTGAGGCCGTCATGCCCTGCTGCCCTCTCCTGGGAGCCACCCACATGGGTCACCCGACACCATAATTGGTCAGGAGGGAGGTTCACACCTGACCCTGGGCCCAGTCCGAAACCTGGCTCCCTGGAGGTCCTCTCAGCTCAGTCCATGCAGCACCCCCATTTGCCCAGGATGGGCCTGAAGTAGGCTGGGGGCTGGTACGGCAAGGGAAGGACATGTTCTTCCACCCAAACTTAGACACGTCGGATGCCTGAACAAGAAAAAGCCTGCCGTACGATTGAAGGAATCACCTACCTTTGGTTCCAGTCGGGAAAACAGCTGCACTCACAGCTATGTGGCCCTTGAGGACACATGTGAAGCATTCCTGCCAAAGAAAACCCAGAGGGCATGTTCAGGACTGGCACAGGCATTTTAATCCTATAGTTTTCGGGTAGCTCTGAAAACCTTGCCTCTGAAGGTTTTGTAGCAATACCACAGAGAAAATCAGAGGAAAAAGGAAAAAAATCTGGTGGTGGAGAAAAACCTTGGCCTTGGCACCAATTTTCCAGAAAATCTTGAAATTCCACTTAATAAAAGAGAACTGACTGAGAGATGACCCCACAAGTCTCTCCCTTGTAATGAACATTCTGCCATACTCTCTGCCATCTGAGCCTCAGGAAGACTGGGGAAAAGTACTAAGAAGTACTGATGACACTAGCTAACACGTACGAGCTATCCCTCTGTGCCAGGCATGATGCATACAGCACTGTAGGTTTAACCCCACACTTCTTGTTGGAGGCGCTCTTGCCATCCCCACTTCACAGAGAGATGAATGCCACGTCACGCAGTTCATAAGTGGCAGCATGTGGCCTTGGAGCCAGGCAGTCCTGCTTCAACCTCTGCGCACCTCACCACCATCTATACTCAGGGTTTAGTCCCTACTGCCTGGACAAGAAAAGTGCTGTTTGGAAGGGTAGTGGCTTGCCAGTAAGGTGCAGAGTCAGGACTAAACCCCACACTGTTCAATCTGGTCTGGATTGAACACAAAACAAGAAGAATCACACCAAAGGTAGGTATCTGGACCCAAGGTCAAACCCTTCTTCATCTGCTGGTGCCTACAAATGAATGACACAAGGGACCAACTCTGGGAAATGTGCCCTGCTCTATCCAATAAAGCCCTCTTCCCTGGACAAACTTCCTGAAGGAGCTCCCTGGAAAAAGAGATATACTCAGAGATTCAACCAGTATTTGCCAAGCAGTGACTATCATCCAAGAACCTGCTGGGCTCACAGAACCTTCACAGCCAGCCTTGGAGGTGAGTACTCTTCTCACCGCTTTTATGGATGGTCTAAGTGTTGAGTTCAAGGTCATGGAGTCTGTAAACAGCAGAGAAGATCTGAAGCCCGGTCTCCAGACTCATGGTACACATCTCTCTACCTTACAGCTGTTTCCTCTTTTCCATGCCAGACAGACCAGAAACTGAGCAGTGCATGTCATTTCAGAGGGTTCCTAGAGAGCTGAGCCTACAAATAGGAATGCTGAACTTGAAAAAAGAACGGGGGTAGCTTTCAGAATGAAATCTAGCCACTGTTCGTAAAAAGGCATATATTTCACTACCCCACTCCCTTCCCCAAAGAAACTTCCTGACTGAAGAGAAGGCCAAAGCTATTAAAACTTGAATCTGAGCCACTCTGACCTTAGCAGACAGAATGCTTTTAAAATCTCTCCAATAATTAATTAAATGGATGTCATAAAGCAGATAAGCCTGATTCCACAGTAATGAGCTATTTTATTGTCCCACATATAATTTTTACTTATGTATACAATCCTTTTCACAAGAGAGAACTGTCAAAGAGCAGAGAGGGCCTCTCAAGTTTTCTCTTACCTTCTCATAGGCTGTAGGGGTTCCAAAATGCATGGTACGAGTCACATCTGTGGTTCCATCCCTTTCCAAAAGGAAGGACAGATTAGTTTTCACTCAGAATAAGCTTTGGCTCAAATGTGAGACAGATGAGGATGTGGAGAAATTGGAACCCTCATGCACTGCTGGTGGACATATAAAATAGTAGAGCCACTCTGGAAAGCAGTTTACAGTTCCTTAAAAGGTTAAACACGGAGTTACCCTAGGACCCAGCAATTCCACTCCTAGGTAAACCCCCAAGAGAACCGAAAACATATGTCCACACAAAAACTTATACATGAATGTTCATAGCAGCATCACTCATAACACCCAAAACGGAGAAACAACCTAAATGTCCATCAACTGATGAGTAAACAAAATGTAGTATACACATACAATGAAATATTATTCAGCAATAAAAAGGAATGAAGTACTGATACACGCTATAACCTGGATGAACCTGGAAGACATTACACTAAGTGACGGAAGTCAGCCACTGAGGCCATATAATTCCACGTACATGAAATGTCCAGAATAGGCAAATCCATACAGACAGAAAGTATACTAGTGGTTCCCTGGGTAGGGGAAAGTGGGAAGTGACTGCTAACAGGAATGGTGTTTCTTTTTTGAGGTGATGAAAATATTCTAAAATTGATTGTGGTGACAGTTGTACAATTCCGTGAATAAACTAAAAACCATTAATTGTACACTTCAAATGAGTAAGCTGTATTATATTTCAATGAAATTATTAAAAAAAAAAAAATGAGACAAAGTATGAATGCAAGGATGGCCCAGTGTAGTGGGAGTGAACTCAGTCAGGCCCTGACACACACACTCTTGGTCTACAATGTGAGGACTGTTTCACGGAAGACACCATCCCTGGGATTATGAATGAAAGGGAGGTAGACAAAGTAAATAGGAACCTGTTTCTAGCAAAAGAAGGTCAAACTCTTAATTCCTTCTGTCAGGATGGCAAGCGGTTAATTGGACCCTAAAAATACCCGAATGCATCTTTTAGAACACCCTAATCCACCCCTTGACACAGAAAGAGTAACTCCTAGAATACTGCTAAAATTTAGAAGTGAACCAAAGTTATACCATTACCCAAGAAATCCAAATACCCTTAGCTCTAGGCTTTTATTAACTCCAACCCACACATCCCAAGGCTAGGTTGTGGCTTCCATCTCCACCAGCCAAAGTCCCAACTTAAGTGGAGAAAGGAGTAGTAAAAGGCCTTGCTCGTGTGCTCTCAATGCAGACAACACCTATTCCTCTCCTCCTCGTGGGTTCCACATCAAGACCCAACCAAATCTTGGTTTCTCTGAGAAACTATTCTAGATGATGACTGTGAAAGCAGCAAGCCATGAAGAAGGAAATTCAGAAATTCAGGGACAGCCCTCATTTCTCATTCATTCATTCAAAATTATGCCGTCACTTCACAAGGCCCTGGGGCCACTAAAAGTCTGGGGAGCTGCCAGGTGATGTATGGGCTGGAGCAGAAGACTTCCCAATGGTTCTGAAAGCTTACTTTCAGTTATTTATTTAGTGTTTAACAGCTTCCAGCCAAGGACTAAACATTTCTATCAAACAGTCTTTTGTGGGAACAGGATCACAACTGGGCTATTTCAACAAGGGGTGAAAAAAAGGACAAGACGTGGAAACAATTCCATCAGTGGCTGGCGCAGAATGAGATGACCAGCTGAGCACTCTCGGCTGGAGCCTGGCTCGTCCACCTACTCAACTGCCTTGATTCAGTGGAGTCAAGCTCTACGCAGCCCCGATTCACTTACTTGTATTGAGCACCCGAGTCAATGAGGTACACCTCATCCAGAGACAAGGTCCTATTCGTCTCAGGGACCGGCCTAAGAAAGTTAATTAAAAATTAATTATTCCACAAATGTAAATGCTTCCTGAATCTGGGAGGAAGGAATACAAGAGTTCTTTGTACTGTGCGAACAATTTATGTAAGCCTTAAATTATATCACACTAAAGTTACCCAATAGGTTAATTATTACAACTAATATTAACCTTCTACTATTCAAAGACCCAGTCAACCTATCTCCCCAACAGATAAAGAGCTCAGGAGAAGGAAATAACATATTTCTTTGTATCTTCCTCCATTTGTGACTGGAAGAAAACAAGTGTTCATCAGGTAATTGTAAAAGCTACAGAAAATAATAATCAATAGAAGCAGTAGGACCAAGCTGGGAAGTGGGAGGAGAGCAGCCACAGTCATTTGTCTAATTTTTTTTTTTTTTTTTGCAGGGGGCGGGGGGCGGTCCAGGCCCCTGCCTCAGCCACCACTTCCCTCCCTCAGTCCTAATCCCACCAGGTGCCTCCCCACTTGCTTCCTAGACCACCAGACAGGCAGAAGGTCAGTGTCTCAGTCTGGGAGAAAACCTAACAGGATTTTTGCTGGGGAAAGGAATGGACCATGATGCTCTTATGCTAGAGCTCTTTTTTCAAATGAACATCTGGTATTTTTTAAAGTGATCTGATTTCTCCATGCCTTTTTCCAGACAATATGCTGCACTGGGAAAAGCTAAAAGGGACGCGAGCATTCCAAGTCTCCGCCCTGCAGCCGAGAGAGGTTCTCAGAGAGGTTCTCCTTCACTTCCAGGCAATAAGGGTGAAAGTGGGCACTCGAGCCCAACTGGCAGAAAAGACAACCAGACATGGGCCCAGTTTCAGCACCCTCTCTGTCAACAGGCTTCCAACAGCCACAACGAAGAGAGACCAAAGGAGAAGCAAAATTCTCCCCCCTTGGTCTGAAATTATTTATTGTGTTAATTATATGCAAAATTCTAGAGTAGTATCCAGCCAGGAAATTCATCACCTGCATTAAATATAAGATAAAACTAAAGTCCTTTTGCTATTTTAATGTTGGAACAGAGGCATTAATGTGAGAGAACTGTACAGTCACATATCTGTGACTGTCTCCCACACAACAGCTTCAAAATTTGTCCCAAGACTAAAAACTCTAAAAGTGATTAAAAAGGCGGGGGGCAGGAATTTGTGCCCACGTACAGCACTGCAGCACAGTGAGACAGCCAAGTGTTCCTTCACTATGCACATCACGGGTGGGGAGCAAAGGACTCAAGATGCCCACACGAGGCAGAACCGCGTAAGCCAGGTGAAGCTGAAGCTGCAGCCCCACTTCCCACCACCTCTACAGGCAGGTCTAGCAGTTCTAAAATACATCAGCGCCCCCTTTGTCTCACAGTGCAGGGATGCATGGCTCTGTGGGTCCATGGGCTCTTGTAGGTCGTGTGGTACAAATCCCCATAGGCTGGGGAGGAAAGAGCCGTTACAAATTATCTCTTCAACCGTAGCAGGGTGCTCCACAACCTAGTGATCAGCTTTTTCGGTATGGAGGTGATGGAGCTCACAGGTCGTTTGGACTAGTGCATCAAGAAGGCTGCCACTGTCAGAAAAGAAAAACACTAAAAATCCTAACTACTAAGATTCAGGGATTATGAATACAGATACTGCAGCCTCAAAGGAAAGAGGGACAACCCGTTTGACATCGCGAGAATGTCAATGCGAAACCTCTGTGCCTAAGAGTTGGCTCCCAACAGGCAGAGGCTTGGGGATTTAGAGCACAGAAGAGAAAATAAGACCTCCAAGGTCCTATTTCCCATATAAGAACGATCTCAACAGACACACGGAGGTGGGCGCCAGGGCCTCTGGTAGAATAATGTCTCTCCCCTGCTCAGGCTCCCATGCAGAAGCAGCAGCAAAGCCGGGCAGCGTGCTCCTCCGCATGCCTTACGCGTAGTGAATGATGGCGCCGTTGGGTCCCGTACTGGAAATTGTTGGGAAGCTCAGGTCCACAAAGTCAGCCTGCTGCCTGGAACAGAAAGATACACAAGAGCAGAGTGGCTTAAAGGTTTTTACTGTGCCAAGAATCAGGGCCCTCCCGGCTTCATTTAACTTGCCAAGGAAATGAGCACAAGGTTCATGGGCCTCCAAAGTGATCCTTACCTGCGGAATTCCTCAGCTTTGTCCGCAGCTGAGATCTCCGTCACGCCACCTTTGGGCACCTATAAGGAAGTTGCTTATAAACCACTGGGGTGTGATAAATTCATCCGTCTCCTACATATTATAGGAGGTGCATTAAAAGCTTACTTTTTCCTCAATCCCCACGTCCCAACTGTCCAATCTATAGGACACAGCATATGTCTCATCTTTACAAGGAGGGAATTTCCAAAGGCTCTTACCAAAACCATCTAAAAGTAGAAGCGTTTCTATACATTTAATTTTTCACTCAACTATTTCCCTCAGTGTTATATCCTGAAAACTCCCAAAACTTAATACACCTAAATTTAAAAATTAAAAAGCATCCCCACCTAGGATATCATCCTAAGAAAGTGATCCTAAATAAATAAAAAAGATAAATGCAAAGATATTATTATAAGATGTTTGGTAAGTGCAAAAAAAATTTTAAACAATCTAAAACAATTGAAAATAGAAGGAATGGGTAAATAAATCAGTCTAGCTACTAAACACAGTCTCTATTTGAATCATTTTTTTAAAGACCTCAAAGCACATGGAAAATGCTCACACTATGATAAGTAAATAAAATAAAATACAAAATCGTAGCTGTACAGTGAGAGGCATGTAAAAATGATTTATGTTGAAAAAACAATGTACACAGATGAACAACTGCCAAAGAGGAAAAAACTGTTACACCAGTGGGAATCAGGGTGATATTATCTTCTTCCAATTTAAGCTACTTTAAAAGAGTTGTTTATATAATATTTAAAGGAAATATGATATTGTTTAATAAGAGCACAAAGAAATCACCTTCCTGTCAACTACAGGGAGTGAAAGGGCAAGAAACTAATGCCCAGGAATCAATTTAATATAAAAAGTTTTATGGCTTAAAGTTCAAAACATACACAAAGATCTTTTTTCTCTTAACACAGTCAGCTTGCCTGTAATATCATAAGAGTCATTTTTTCTTATAATGAAACTCCACTTAGTTATAAGACAATTCCTTAACCACAAAGGATCCATTCTGTTAAGGAATTTCTTTCTTCATCTTTGTTACTACTGTCCATAATTAAAGAATTTTTACACACACACCAAATTTCCACAAAGAACTATTAAGAGAGAGTACTAAACTTAGATCAAGATCTTAGACCTCGTGGTCAACCAGAGCCACAGTTCGAATCACATGTAGATAATTTCTGAATAATCTATATCCGTGTGTTAAACAAAGACTAAGAACCGACCTCTTTCTCCAGCCAGTTAAAGAGTTCACAGAGGGCAACAGCATCTTTAATCTGTGCAAATAACAGAGACGTTTTTTAAAGTTATTACTGAAAATCAGATGGGCAGATTCAAAGCCCAGCCCTAATGTGATACTGAGAGGGCTGCACTTATAGGGCTACAAACGATCAGCAATCAGGGCTTTACATGCAGGCATTTCCTGTGAACAAGTGTGCAGCAATTTCCACTATGGGGGAAAGGGCTCCCCTGCTGTTGAGTAGTTCAGGCACAATCAGGAAGGGGCCCACCTCAGAGCACACAGGAGCACCCTCAGAGGGGTCATTCCTGTACTACTGGAGCAGGAAAGGCCACTGTCAAAAGCCGTCTCTGGGCCCCAAATCTTTCTAGATCCACTGCTGGCCTTGAAACACAAATCTAGGCCTCTTCAGAGGCTTCACCTTCATCATTACCATCACCTACACTATCATCATCAATCTCCTTTTGCGTTTTATGTTATATTATGTAAAGATCTAGCCCATCCAGTATTTTATTTCATTCTCTCATTAACTCTGGAAAGCTCAGAGAAGTTCCCACCTTGTGCCAGGCTCAAGGCCACACAGCAGGTGAGGGAGCTGGGCCTTCTGACCACCATGCATCCCCTCTTCTGCACAGGCTGCTTTACTCACGTGAGCTCTCCTCATGCCTTCTGATTCAGCAGAATTCTTCACAGCTTTGGCGATGCAGATGGGGGTGTAAGGCATACAGCAGCGATGATCCTGGGGCGAAAGGCAGTCATATGGGAAATCGAGTCTGGCTCACTCACCCAAGACCAAGGCTATCACCTCTCCACCCAGCACAGCACACTTAAGACAAATCATTGGAAGAGCTCCCACTCAGGACCCACCCAGCTGTCCCCTGGGGCCCGAAGACCTGCCCTTTTTGGTTGGTGACTCTGAGCATGGCGAAAGGTGCTTGAGCTCATCCAAAAAGATAAAGTAAAAACATAAAACAAGTTATTTCTCGTCTATCCCCCACCCCGTAGCTTTTTGAGACTGCTGGCTGCCAGCCATCAGAGAGATACTGCTTTTCAAACCTCCAAGGTCATGGTCAGAGTTCACTAACAGATCAAAGCTTGACCGAAACAACCCCTTTCTGGCTGCACAAAGGAGGCTTTTTCCCACTGTCTAGGGACGCACAAGATGGATGAGGGGAGAGGGGAGGCTCCTGCTCAGGGATCAGCTACTGTTAAAGGTCTGATCTTAAAGGGCCTTAAAGGGCCCGGGAAGAGCCTTCCCAATTTGAAAACAAGTTAGAATCCAGCCCTGTGTTACAGGGAGGGGGGAGGGATTTTGCACCACCTTGCACTTGCACTAGCACAGAGCTTCTCAAAGGGCTTTCCCTCTCTCCACTCTCCTTGCTCTCTCTCTCTCTCTGAGATACCTACCTGTCATGAGACAAAGGCAGGCATGATCCCCAAGGAGGTAAAGCTCTGAGTAACTATGTCATGCAGTGTGACAGTGACAGGGGTGCAATGGCAGGCCAGGTCTAGAGGGCCAAGCCTGGGCTCCTCTCAGGATGGCCCACTGCTAAGTGGAGGAGAGAGGCCCAGGGCAGGACAGTCAAAAAGGCTACAACTCCTTAGGTAGATTTATTCCTAGATATTTTATTCTTTTTGTTGCAATGGTAAATGGAGTCTTTTCTTAATTTCACTGTCAGCTTTTTCATCATTAGTGTATAAGGATGCCAGAGATTTCTGTGCATTCATTTTGTATGCTGCTACTTTACCAAATTCATTGATTAGCTCTAGTAGTTTTCTGGTAGCATCTTTAGGATTCTCTATGTATATTATCATGTCATCGACCTGTATGCAGAAAATTATAAGACACTGATGAAAGAAATTAAAGATGATACAAATAGATGGAGAGATATACCATGTTCTTGGATTGGAAGAATCAACATTGTGAAAATGACTCTACTACCCAAAGCAATCTACAGATGATGGGGAAGGTGTCAGCTGTTTAGCACCACCCAGCAGGGGCTCAGTCAAGGGCAGGGTTATCAGTATCATTTGACCTTTGACAAATCCCCAACTCCCAAAGCCTCCCTGGGCCTCAGGTCTCCTTAACTATGAAATGTGGTGGGAGAGGTGGGTGTAGGGTAGTCTCTCCCAAACTTCAGATACTCTCATACCACCTGCACAGGTCTTACCCTAGCTGCTACCCCCTGGACCCTTATTCACTAAGACTTTTCTTTAGACTATCTTTGAATCAACATAGGTTACTGAACTCAACTCTCTCTTAAGAAACAATTTTTATAATATATGGTCTCATATACTAATCATATTTTTTTCTAGTACACACTAAAACACGTTTTTTATACCTGATATACAGTATTATATAAGTGCAAAGTATACAACATAGTGATTCATAATTTTTAAAGGTTAAATTCCATTCAAAGTTATTATAAAATACTGGCTATATTCCCTCTGCTATACAATATATCCTTGTAGCTTATTTATGTTATACATAGTAGTTTGTACCTCTTAATCCCATATCCCTATCTTGCCCCTCCCCCCTTCCCTCTCCCCACTGGTAACCACTAGTTCATTCTCTGTAACTGTTAAAACACTTTTAAAACAGAGACATTTAAATAAACCTAAGTATGAATGTGTACCACCTAAAATCATCTCTCATGTCACGTTTTGGAAAACACAGAACTCAATGGGTTCTAAAAGCCTCACACTCCAGCCCTAAGGGCTCATCCAGGGAGACAACACCTCTGACCCAACAGCCAGTCCTGGAAATCTGCCTGAACAACCTCTGCTTCAAAGACAAGCTGCACGATGCCAGGACTGGAAAGGGCCTGGCAGCTGGAGTGGCAGGTTTAGATGGGTCTCTGGGGCTACCAACCTTGGGGATGGCCTCGCTCACGGCATAGCTGGCCTTGTCGCTGACCCACACCTTCTCCCTTGGGGAGAGGCTGGCACACAGGGTCTTGAGCTCGCTCAGGATGGACTTGTAGGGAAGCACCTGGATTCTGTATTCAGCTTCCAGGCCCAAGTCAAGCAGCAGGTGCTCCTTCACACTGGGGGCATCTGTGCGGTCGCCATCAATGAAGAGCCTGCAGAGGGGCCAGAGGTGAGGTGACAGAAAAGGCGGGCACAGGAGTGAGAGGACGAGAACACAGACCCACACACAAGCGACAGGCTCTACCTCCCGGCATGCAAGCCAAGCAGTTCCTCTTTCCTCCACGCCTTTCCCAAATCCTGCTCCCCAAACTGCGCTCCCTGCCCTGCGTATGCCGTCACCTTCCACCCCACTCCCCAGGCCAGGACCTGAGCACTCTCCTCCTTGATGCTCCTCCTTCGCTCCTACATTGAGATCTTTGAACCTATAGCCTAAACACCCCTCAAACCTCTCCAGCTTTCGCTGTAGCCTGGCCCAGTCGCTGCCCAGGTTCAGGTCACTACCGTCTCTCACTTGGATCAGTACCACAGCCTCCTTAACTGGTCAACCTGCCTCCAGTCTTCCCTATCCACCCTATTTTTTGCAGCAATCATAATTCACCCCATAATTTCACTCCAATCATAACATTCTTTATGATTTACAAGCCTGACCATGTAGTTCCGTGTGAAAAACTCATCCAGAAGCTCCGCAGCATCCTCAGGACAAAAGCCCCAAGCTCCTGAACCTGGCTCACAAGGCCTTCCTTATGGGGGCCCTGCCCACCTGCCGGCTTCCCACTCCAGGTTCCAACCACACTGGACCACTCTGGGTCCTCCACGCATACTGTGCTCTCTCCTGCCCAGAGCCTCTGAAAATGCTGCTTCCCCTGCTTAGATCACCGTTCCTCTTCCTCCTCGCCCCCTACTCACCTAGCTAACCCACACGTACCCTTAATCTCTGACTCAATATTACTTTCCCCAAGAGCCTCCTCTGACCAGGTCAGGCCCCTCCAATAACACCCGTACCCACTCCAATGACAAGTTAGTGCCCACTATGTGCCCAAATGCCCTCAGGAAACCTCTCATCTCTGCAACTCTAACCCAGGACCCTGTCTGTCTCATTCACCCCAACACCTAACAGAGACCCCAGCACATAACAGGCACTCAATAAATATGTTGTCTGAATGCAGAAAGCCATCCAAATAAGAAGAGCAATGGCAGGTTGGCCACAAGCAGCAGTTTAAAAGATAAACTGACAAGGCACAGCTCAGGGGGTTTTTCTGTGTCACTTCTGACCTTCCAAAATGACTGTGTCTATTTGCATCGTGGACCCAAGATTGTATAACAGAGCCCATATTCCCCTTGGCATTGGCTGCTAGGAAACCTGGAATCAAATGTATAGCCTGAACAAGACTTTGCAGCAGGAATTTTGTGAACTAACCTCACTCTCTCCAGTTTTGTTCTGATGTCCTCGACCACCTATTTTTTTTATCTCCTAGTACTACCGAGACTTTCAGAGATTTCAAATCATTTTCAGGATTAAAAGAGAGGCAGGATATAAATAATTATCTATTGTTAAGGAAGACAAGAAGGGGAAGGAAGAGAGGCAGGAAAGGGAAAGGGCAGGAGAAAAGCAGCGTACTAGCGCACGTCAGGCCGAGGCTGGCGGGCCCGGGCCAGAAGGGGGCGACTGGGGCTCCGAGGAGCTGTGGGGAAGGACTTCCAGGCACGGGGCCAACACTCACATGATGGTCTCTAGTCCTATGATTGCATAGGAGAAAAATACTGGATTGTGCTCCACATCTGATCCTCGGAGATTGAACAGCCCTGAAAAAAAAAAAAGTTCTTGTCACCTGCCTGAGTGAGAGTTTAAGGGGTAGGTTGTAGAGCAAGGGAAGAGCTTCCACTCGCTAGGGAAGGACTGGGCGGCATCTCTCAGAGAAGCTGGGAGCCTCACTTCCTGGTCCCACCTCTGAGCTGCAGTTGCTCATATCCACCAAATGATGGCACCAGAACTGTTTCTTACGCTACCGCATCACCATCCCGAGAAGGGGATGGAAGAGTTATTAGTCAGAAAACCCAACAAATGCCCTCCAGACAAGAGTTGAAATGGTCCACCTGGCGGTGACCTGCCAGGCCTAGCAGGCCTGACGTGCCACAGAAAAACGCTCCGGCACTCCCAAATACAGGGGACGGAGCCAAGCACTCGCTCCCTTCTGAGGGGAATGACCTAGAGTAGAAAAACTGAGACCCACCCATGAGGGAGGCCAGATGAGGCCCTCTGTGCGAGGGTCAAGAGCCCCAGGAAGGCGGGGTTTCCCGGCAGAGGAACAAAAGCAGTGAGTCAGCGGGGCTCCAGCCCACGAATGAAACCTGAGCCTGCGGCCCACCCGGAACCACGGCTGGGTGGAGGACCTGCCTTGGCCAGTGTCAGGGGGTCTAGTGAGGTCACTGCGTGCTGGAGAAACTAGAGGGACCAGCAGAGAGCACAGCTCCCGTCCGAGGACTTCCAGCTGCCTAATGCTTGCTCTCCTGAGAATCAGAGTGCAGAGAAGACCCTGGCGTAAAAAGCACTGCCTCTATTTTAACATCATGGCCTCGCAAAGTAAAGCGATGAGGCAACATGTTTTACCTATCAGACCAAACTAGCACTCTTTTTAAATGACAGCACCTGGGGCTGGCGAGGGTGTGGCGAGAGGGGTGTATTCACACACGCCTGTGCAACCTTTCTGGCCGGTACATGGCAAAATGGTCAAAAGCCCTGCCATGCACACCCCCTCTAATCCATAACACCACCTCTAAAGCCAACCAGAAGTTGGAAGAAAATTATCAGAAACTAAGACATGGATTGTGATGCACCAAGACTTTGATGGATGTTAACAAAATCACGAGAAAATTGGAAATTACTCAAAGGGCATATGTAGGGGAATAGTTAAGTAAATTATGATACAACCATATGATGAGCTATTTAATATTCACTTAAAATTATGCTTATGTATGCTTAGAGTATCCCGATACACTGGAAAAAATCTAGCTACAAAATTACAAACGTGCAGAATGTTAACTGTGATTTTCTGTGTGTAAGGAAATTATAGGTGATTTTTTTTCTTCTTTCTACTTCCTCTGCACTTTCCAGGTTTTCCGCAATGGAAATGTGTGTCTTTTTAATAATAAAGGAGAGAAATTAGCTTTATATGTTATTTTCTCCGACGTTAAAGTTATTTAGTTAATTAGGGATATAAATCACTGACACTCTTGACAAAGTCTGGAACTGGGGATTAGAGAGCTAGGACACTGTGCAGTAAACTTTCTTTCTCTAGTGAGAAAAATCAAAGAATAAGGCAGTGCCTTGTCTCAGGTACCCTGGGTCAAATCCAGTCAGAAAATAGCAGACAGAATAAGAAGATTCCTTCAGGTTCTAGAAGGCACTGAACAATTCCATGGGGATAGTTTAAGGTCTAAAGATTAAAAAACTGCTATTGTACCAAAAGGCTTGTTGAAGAACTTTCAGTTCCTGAGTTTTCTGAAGTAGAAATATCTCTAGAACATCCTCATTGTGAAGAACTTGGGGATATACAGGAAAAGGATAAAGAAAAAAATATCTCCTGTGATCTTACTTCTATACCCATAGAGACACACGAATGTTGACAGGCACCAAAAGTTTGTTGGAAATGTCCCTCCTCAGAGATGTCACAGTCCTGAGTAGACTGGCCAGAGAGGGACATCATCACAGATTTAACATCAGCCCCTGGCTGTAATACAGCTCCAGACCAAGCTACATTCCCCTCCCCGACTCGCTATAATTACTCCTCCATCCTACTCGGCATATCATATACCCCACTGGTGACAGTCTTTTGCTTATTCCCTGGCCACTCAGAAAGCTGAATTGCATGAACACACAGATTCCCAGAGAACCAATGCAGAGACTGGGTAACACTTCCCAACAGTGAAACCAGAGCACTCACATGCAATCTCATCCAGGGCAGTGACCACAAACCACACGACGTTCCTCTCGGCCATTTTCAACCGAAGATCTACAACTTTGTCCTTCCAGGAGATGCCTGCAAGAAACAAACATACTTGCGACTCCAGCCCTGGTCTGGTCCCAGGGACCTGCGGAAGCCAAGTGAAAGAACCCATTCCAAACATTTTTAACCAGCACCATATCCCAGGGAGCATGTTATCTGAGCAGACAGGAGGCCCAGATTCAAGCCCCATACATGAGAAGTGACTCTAAGCTAGCTGACTGTCAAGAGCTCTGACTACCTCAAAGAAAAAGTAATTCATTTGTTCATCCAACAAATGTCTATGAAGCATCTACACTTCCCAGGCATAGATATCTGCAGGTACCATGCTGGTCACTGTGGTTACAGCTCTGAGCTACATGCAGTCCTTGAGCTCAGGGGGCTTACAATCTAGAAGGGAAGACAGACAATTAAACCAGCAAGTAGTGGGACTTCCCTGGTGGCACAGTGGTTAAGAATCCACCTGCCAATGCAGGGCACATGGGTTCGATCCCTGGTCTGGGAGGATGCCACATGCCTTGGAGCAACTAAGCCCGCAAGCCACAACTACTGAGCCAGTGTGCCACAACTAATGAAGCCTGCACACCTAGACCCTCTGCTCTGCAACAAGAGAAGCCACCGCAATGAGAAGCCTGCGCACCACAATGAAGAGTAGCCCCCGCTTGCCGCAACTAGAGAAAGCCTGCACAAGGCAACGAAGACCCAACACAGCCAAAAATAAAATAAATAATTTTTTTTAAAAACACCAAAAAACCAGCAATTAGTTACACTTCTGTACAGGGAGCTTTGAGAACACACTACCCAGCAGAGAGAACTCACCGAGTCTTAGAGGTCAGGGGAATATCACCTACCACTTTACATTCCTGGAGATACGAGACTCGCCCTTCAGTGCTAAGACCGAGGAATTCTCTACGGTCTGACTCAGTGTGACAACCACTTCCAAATCACACTTGCACTGTCAGACACAGCCACGGCCTCCCTGCTCTCCCCAGGATGAAACTGGGGTCCTAGAGGAGCTCACCCCATCACTACCACCACCACCACCACCCAGCATGAAACAGCACATGTAACGCAGGGCGCAGCCACCTGTGAACACAGCAGGCATCTGTCTTATTCGCCCAGCACCTAGCAGTGTCCTGTACACAGCAGGCACTCATGTGTCTGCTGAACAGAAGTTTTACCAGCCACACCTGCTCTCCCCCCTTCTATAAGCAATAGGTCAGAGCCTCTGCTTCAGTTGAACAAAACTCAAAACACGCTGATGGAAAATGTTGAGCTGACCCTGGGCCACTCACTGGACCCATCCCCCTAATCTGTAATACCCTCAGGTGAGGGTGTCACAAGGAAAGCAAGCTGGGGGCTGTGCCCACAACTAAATGCTGCTTTGAAGACCAGCTCGGGAATGCTGTTTAAAACTTGACTGAGAGTCTGGGCTGTAATGCTTTCTTCCCAGGACTCCTCTGGGCAATGTGCCTACATTCCAGACATCCCCCATCCACCTCTCCTCTGCCGTTTCTACAGCAAGGCTCCCTCCCCTGCAGCCCCACCTCCCAGGCCTTTCCCTCTGCGCTCCTCACTCTTCCATAAATCACACTTTCATCTCCCACAAAACGTTCACAGAACTTGCTCCTCACTCACCACTATCACACAAGCCAAAGAAACCCACCCACACCCCAAAGCTACTAAAGCAGAGGACAGACAGAAGGAGGGCGCCTGGGAAGGTAAACGTACAAATGCTGACAGAAGAAAAGGAAATGAAATCTAGAAACCTCTAGGCTCATTACAGTCCAATAAAAATTAATTTAAAAAACAAAACAAAAGACAATCTGCTAAGGCTGGGGTGTGTATACAACCCAATCAGCTGTTGACACTGATTGTGGATTAATAAATATGAGAAGGAAAAAAATTTAAATAAAGAAATAAAACTCTCGAGGTGACTAAATCAAAAAAAGAAAAGAAACCTGTAGTCTGTTTCCAATATTAGACACGTTAGAGGGGCAGTTAGCAACTGAATGGTAAAAAAGCCATCTCAGTAGCACGCACAGGTCTGCCCAGAGGAGCTCTGCAAGAATAAACTGTGCCAAAGTAGGTGGCAAGTAGGTGGCAACTGTGGAAACAAACTGAACTCCTGCTGCATCAAATGCCCCACGTGCCAGGGCGGGGCAAAATCCTCCACTCAGCTCAAGCTCGACCTGGATTCAGAGGGCTTTCGTTGAGGTGAAGGGGCCGATGGTCGGGCGCCTTCTGGGCACAGCCGTGGTTCTGACCTGTGTAATCCAGGCCCAGTGTGATGAGGGGCTTGCACGGACGCTCAGGCCGGTCTGTCCAGATCTTGTCCACAAGGTTCTCCTTGACAGGAATGAGGTGGTGGCCAGCGCTTCTCAGAACCTTGGCCATCTTCTTCCAGTAATCTGAGGAGAAACACACGTGGTCTAGCTATGAACTGAACACCCTTTACAGGCAGCAGGGCTTTGAGAGCCTGGCACCTTCTGAAAGGCTATCCTGTGGCCCTGTGCTAACTCTTCTCCTCACCTTGACCTCTGTTGTGACATCAAATCATGCTGAGCCCCCAAATGTTCCACAACCCACAAGCAAACAGGGAGGATGGAGAGGCCTCTAGAACTCACTTCCTCACCCAAGATGAAAGGGCCTATGCTTACTCACCTGTAGGAATGATCAGTGGGTCCACACCAACCCTGGATCCTTCAGGAAGTACACTCACCAGCCAGTCTTCCTGAGTTGGTGTGTCCTTCAGACCTACAGAGGGAAGAACTGATGAGAAACAATTCCCAGGGGACCCAAGCTCATTGTCCTATCCAGAAGGAGGCAATTCACCAACATCATGCAGGGTCTTTATTAAGCACCTTCTTCAAAGAGAATTGACAGCACTTGGAAAATGTGAACTTCCCTTAATCGTGGAAGGCTATGAAAAGTGTAAGATGCTATAAAAGGAAAACATAAAGTAAGACGGTATATAAGGAATGGGTGAGACAGAAGAAAAAAAGAAACAGGATTTTCATTAGACCCCTGGTAAAAAGGCATCCCAGGAATCGCTGCAATACAGGTACATGGTGTCATCGTGAAGATCGTCTTGTATCAGCCTTCGGTCACTTTACCACTACTGGTGATGAGAGGGTGGGTGGTGATATGGTGAAGGCTAGAGCTGGGAGCCTCCCTTACATCGCACACCAGGTAAGGGGAACACACACCACAGTGCCCTCCCCTTATCTGTAAGGCAGCATTGCAGACTGAAGGCCCCCGCCAGACAACCAGGCCTGACTGGCAGCAGAGAAACGTATCCAAAGACTGTAAGAGGGACACACAGGAACCCAACATCGTGTCTTTAACTGGCTCCCTGGGCTTCCCAACTACCAAGAGCAAACAGTCATAGGACACTAAATAAGCTTCAAAAAAGGAAAAAGTTATTTTTATATCCCCGTTTTTCTTTAATTTGACCCAGTATCTTGTATGTTTCAGATGTATACTTTTTTCATCAAATTTTTGCTAAACAACTAACATTTTGAGAAAATATTATGAGCGAGAGTTCACATATTCTGAAATAGTACTGTTTTACCATTCTCCCTAGCGAGTACTGATAACCACATAACCACAGAAGGGAAGTTCAAAGGTTTGTAAAGAAATGAGCTCATGGGACTTCCCTGATGGTCCAGTGGTTAAGAATCTGCCTTCCAATGCAGGGGACGTGGGTTCAATCCCTGGTCGGGGAACTAAGATCCCACGTGCCCCAACCACCAAGCCAACTAAGCCCAAGCGCCACAACCACCAAGCCCACACGCCTCAACAGAGAAACTGTGCCACAAACTACAGAGCCCACATGCTTTGGAGCCTGAGCGCCACAACTAGAGAAGCCCGCACGCCGCAACAAAGAGCCCACATGCCGCAACAAAGAGCCCACATGCCGCAACTAAGACCCCGCATGCTGCAACTAAGACCCAATGCAGCCAAAAAAGCAAACAAATAAATAAAAATTAAAAAAAAAAAAAGAAATGAGCTCATGAATCTGTTCTAAAAAACTGCCTAGAAGCTGGCACTGAGTTGTTATTTTGTTATTTGATTCTTTCCTATTTTTTTCAAACCGCTCAACAAGCCACTTACTAACAAAGTTTCTTTAATGCCCCTAGTATAACTTTCACAGGATGAAGTCATATCATCTCCTAGAAGACAGATGTTTGGCAAAAACCCCAGGGATGAACCACTCCCCAACTACACCCACCAGAATCTCCCTACACAGGAGAGACAGTGAGGAGGTGGGCTTAGGGCAGAAACTAGAGAGGGGCTTGGGAGGGAGAAGGACTCATCCGCTGAGGCTGTTTTAGAGGACAGGCAAACAGTATTCGCTCCTCTGACACTCTGACCCCCAAAGCGCTGACTTATCTAACAGCTGGAGTTTAGGCCCCAAAGAGAGATGACCAAATCCCAGAGGCACACTGAATGATCCACTGGGGTACAAGCAGAAAGTATTAGGACTTCCATTGGTAATTTTTCTTAAAAAATAAGATATCAATCTTTGCTTGTATTTGAAATACAGATGGACTGGGCGCATATACCGTCAACAGAGGCATGTAATCAAAAAGTTTAAAGGTCTAGTGGCCTATCCATTTATAATAGCCCTACAACCCCAAGTGCGTGTGTGTGTGTGTGTGTGTGTGTGTGTGTGTGTGTGTGTGTCTGTGTGTGTGACACAGAAAGAGAGAGAGAGAAGAAGGAGAACAACTGGGGCAACAACCACCTGTAGCTTTGATGTTCCTATATTTTTAAAGACTTTTGAGAAACGGAAATTTAAAATAAATCCACTGCCAGGATAAAAACGTTCCTAATTCCTCCTTCCCTAAGACAAACAACACTTATATATGTGGAGAGTGTGTGAAACACACATACACATACACACACACACACACACACACACACACACACACACACACACACACTACCTCAGTAGGCTAACTGCTTGGATCTTGGAGTCAACTCAACTCAGCGTCAACAGCCCTCTGTTCCATGAACCATGAGTCTGGTAACAACCTGATTTCCTCATTACTTCCAACTACAAACAAGAAACACCAGGGATTTGGCCTCATCTTCTCTTCCTCACTCAGCCCTGGTAGCCCCTTTTCCCTCCTTCTATTGTCCAAGTTCAAAATTCAGCAGGCAGAGGCCTTTGTACAACCACTAAAATCATGTTTCAAAAGACTATTATAGTGACAAGGAAAAACACAGCACAAAATTAAATGAAAAAACAAGAGTACACACACACACACACACTCACACACACACAATCATTATCCAATAAACACTGAGCTCTATGCTTCCCATATACTATTTCTTTAACCCTCACCATTTTATGTGGTACTTACTATTACTATTCCACCTTACATATGAGGAAGCTGAAGCACTGAAGGTGAAGCAACTTGCCCAAGGAAGTTCCAGACCCATGCTCTTGCCCTATGGCTGAGCTGCCAGAAGCAAGTCAGGATCCTCAGAGGGAGAGCTTCCTAGCTTCAGCTGCCAATGGCCCCTTACCTTTATCTCACTTTGAATCATGAGGCAGCAAAGAGCAACGGAAAGGCCCCAGTGCATGAATCAAATGCACAGCAAGCTATGTGAGCTGCAGCAAAGCAACTGTCCTCTCTGGCCCTCAGTTTCTCCTCACTGAAATGAGTATCCTGAACCAGAATCTTCCAAAATTGAACGCGCAATGGTATGTGTATATCAGCGTGTCATTTTCTTGGTTTTCCTTGTGCCATGAACTGGACTGTGTCCCCTCAAAATTCATACGTTGAATGTAACTATATTTGGAGACAGGGGGTTTAGGAGGTAATTAAGGTTAAATGAAGTCATAAGGTAGAATTCTAATCCAGGAGGACTGGTGGCCTTCTAAGCAGAGGAACAGAGAGATAGCCATGTAAGGATACAGTGAGGAGGAGGCTGTGTGCACGCCAGGAAGAGAGCTCTCACCAGAACCTGACCACAAAAGCACCCTGATTTCAGACCGCCAGCCACCAGAAATGAAAAAGTAAATTTCTGTTGTTTAAGCCACCCAGTCTATGGTATTTTGTTTTGGTAGCCTGAGCAGACTAAGACACCTTGGATTCTAAAAGGGGCCCGTGGCCCCATAAAAGGGGTAAGATCCAGAAGCCCTGAGGAGCCCTAGGGTCCCCTGCCAGAGCTGGCCAACTAAAGTTGAGATGGCTGTGCCTCTACGCACCCATCTTCATGAGCGTCCAGTTGCTGTCCATCTGCTTGGCAGCCTGGAGGAAGTAGCGCCCATCAGTCCACATGGCCGCATGTTCTTCTGTGACGATGGCTGTGCCTACAGCAGGGGAGCAAGGAGATGAGAAATGTTTCTGACCACCACCTAGAAGCTGCACAAAACGGCAGCAGGCAGGCAAGCACGGTGAGGGGCACCAGATCCCGTGTGGCCTCACCACCGCTCCGGTGGGGCCTCTGGCGGGGCAGCAGGGCCTTTAACTCCAAGAGAACCTCCAGGCAAGAGAAGATGATACCACTGAAAACCAGCTGTGGGCCAAGCTCTGAAAGAAACAGTCCTGAGTCAGCCTGGGTATTGGTCCCTGCACAGAAAGGACCCCATTTGTACAGCATGAGTCAAGGCCAGTAGAAAGAGGTCTGTGGACCTGCGGCCACAAGGGTCTCGTAATTAACAAAATAGCGGTGAATCTGCTCATTGATCGCAGCCATCTGCTCCACCAGACACTCTAAAGGAGGTGTTTCACCTTTCCCAAGAGAGACCACCTGGATGCTGTCAGTGTTCATTGTGATGCAGCAGTTGGTCACCAGCCAGGAGTTTATGCCTCCCACCTCTATCTGCCCTCAGTTCCCACAGGCCCAGCAGAACTCAGGGCTTTCAGCAGAGGTGTCAGCCAAAACCAATCCTAAAGTGCCTTTTACATCAACAGAAGCAGTGCGCTAACTGCGAGGAGAGGGGCTCGCACCAAGTCTAGCAAGGATGGGAGTCTGAAGGGGGGAACCCATCCTAAAACTCAAGGGCACAACAGCTTTGGGAAAGTTAGGGCAGGGCAACAATGTAGCTCAACATTCATCTTTGTTATTTAAGCTGAAACCGAAAACAGAGAAACCAAAAGTCAAGCGCTTAGACAATTACACAGGACCAATAGGCTAAGGAGAGGGTTTTAAGGATGCTATTAGTGTCCCACTTCTTATTTGGAGTGCTAGTTACACAGGGGTATTCAGGTTAATTGATACACTTTTCTGTATGTATGTTACAGTTAATAAAAAGTTCAAAAATATTTTTTAAGTAACATTTTTTAAGATTTGAAAAGCGAAGGCATAGAGAAAAGGGACACTAAAATGTAAGCTTAGGAGCTGGGGATGCTGGGACCACATCCGCTCTGCAGAGGCTCAATGGGGACATCTGGTTTGCATTTTTTTTTTTTTTTTTTTGGTTCTATATCACAGGCTGAAACCGGTTCTAGTTATTTTTGAGAGGCAAACAAAAGTACCAAAAGAACAAAGAGAATTTAGAAACTCACCTGCAGAGCCATCAAATCCAGAGACAAAGGCCCGCCGACAGTCACACGGAGCAATGTACTCACTCTGGAAAACAAAAAGGACAAGGGGGGGACCTTGATCAGTCACACGCTGACTCCTGCTCGGCCCAGCAGGGCTGCAAAGGCTGGCAAAAGCTGGGCTCCTGCCTTCAAGGAACTGCCAATCTAGCTGAAAAGACGAGCTGAACATTTTTTTTTAATTAGTGCACACTACAGAAGTCCCTAATTAATTACGGCTAAAGGGCTGTTCCCTTTAACCTCAATTTTTTCATCTGGAGAACAAAGCAAATCAAGAGAAACAGATCAAAACTGCTCTTTCCTCACTGAGATCTCACTCAAAAAACAAACCAATAGCCTTCTCCCTTCTTTGCCACTGACATTTAGGCATCTGTTATTTTTCTCAAAAGCCCGAATTTCTGTTTTATGTGCCAATAATTCTCTAACTTAAGTCTCTTTAGATATCAGCTTATTTCTGAACTTCCTGTTTGTATCCTCCATCCAAGGCAGTGTCACCAATCTCTCCCACGCAGACCCTGTCCCTTCCTGTTAGGGAACAAAGGGAAATGCTTCCTCTAACCCAGGAGGCTTCAGCAAAATAAAACATCATGTTCAAATCCAGGTCCTTCCCAGCCGATAATCCCTTGCCTCTGAATGGAATGGGATTAGGGCTAAGAAGGTAAGAGGTTCCCATTCCTGGGGAAAGGGTACGAGGCCACATTGTGTAACTTCTGGTAATAGCCAGTGAGGCACAGAGAGTCAAGTAACTTGTCCAAAGTCACACAGCTAATAAGTAGCAGTGGCAGGATTTGAACCTGGGCGGTTTCAGAGCCTCAACTCTGAAGCCCTATGCCATGCTGCCCCCATAAAACACATCGTATCCCATCCTCAAAATAACTCTCCAGGATAAGACCAATAGCAAATGAGAAAACTGAGGTTCAAACACAGAATCTTTAAGCAACCAACACGTCAGTAGCAGGGCCAGGATCTGGTCTACTCGAGACCAGAGCCACTGCTCCTTTTCCTGTTAGCAGGTTATTCCTGAGCTAAAGGACTTGGCAGGGTTAAGAATGCTTAGGATAGAGAAGGGGGCTGCTGGCTGGACCCCAAGGCATTTTGGGACAGTCAACATGATGTAGGGGAAAACGGCTCCCAGGTTCTAGTCCTGCCACGTGGATGAGAGCTGCCCCTTTCACCAAGGCAGCCACAATCGCAGCCTCAGACCATTCACAAGACCATGACCCACAGAGGTGCTGGCAGCGTCAGCAGAAAGAATCATGATGGCAGGATGAAGGGGCTCTGAGAGCTCTGGGTCGCACCTGCCCTCTAGCAGGCCCAGCTACGTGGTCTGCAACGAGTCTCCTCACCTCTCTCAGCCTCAGTTCCTCATTTCTACAACGGGTCATTTCAGATTGCTGAACGCAATGGCAAGCAAATGTTTGATCCCGAAAACACAAGGGAACATTGACCAGATAGCACTAAGGACATAAAAAGAAGTGGCCTCCAGCATCATTTATGAACTGTAGAGCGCTCCTTTGTTTATTGACCCAGGAATTAGTGAGTGCAAGACTGAAAAAAAAAAAAAAGGCCAAAATGGGGGAGTCTGTTCCTACCCTTCTCCTAGTTCTGTTGTGAGGAACAGTAAGTGAATGTTCAAAACGACTCACCAGAAACCTGGGAGTGCTGCGTATATGCAACAGAAGAGACAATATTAATCTCTTCCTCCTGAGTGGTGAAAAAGCAGCTAAGAGGCTGGGAAAACTCAGTTAACAAAAAAAACCTTGTGCTAAAACTCAGAGTACACAACGGAGAAAATACAGAGGGGGCACTCTGTACCAACAAGGAGGTCCGCCTGGCTGGGTGCTCTCCCACCCAACGCACAGTGAGGAGGCAGGTGAGGGGCTCGGCCTGGCTGGGCTCTGGCACGCAGGGACACAGCTCTTGAGGAGTGCCCCAGCCCTACCTGGGGAAGCCGGGGCGGAGGCTCACGTCCCCCCAGGGGTTACCTGGAGCTGCCTCTCAGCAAAGGCAGGAGAAGAGTTTCTCCAAAGGGAGACGGAATTAACAGCAGGTGGATGTGTTTGGTTTGGGATCGAGATGAGGGTGGAGCAAGAACGTCTAGACATGACCTAAGTGGTCAACATGCCAGAAAGACATCACTGACCAAAGCTGTCACCTCCATACCAACTGGCTAAGCAGAGGCCAGACAAGCACTGGGCCCAGGCCTCCCACTCTTCCCCCAGCCATGAAGCTGGCAAAGCCCGGGAACATTCTCCCTAGAGAACAGCAAAAGGCCTAAAACAAGCCAAAGCCTTAGCATACTAGGAAAAAGCCGCAAAGAAACACAGCCATTGGCTTTTTTCTCCAAAACTGTCCATTTATCTCCATCTCTACTGTGTCCCGGTCCAAGCCTCCCTCATCTCTACCTGGACCACTGTCCCTACAATCCACTCTTCACACACACTCAGAGGGAGCTTTTCAAAATGTGTATGTGTCATGTTAGCATCCCGCTTAAAATCCTCCAATGACTTCCCATCACACTTAGGATAAAATCCAAACCCCAGGCCAGTCCCCAAGGCATAGCTTGGTCCGGCCCTGCTCTCCGCCCACAGTCCTCCCACTCACACTGCTCCAGCCACACCGCCTGCTTTCTGCTCCTCGCGCTTGCCAATCTCATTCCTGCTTCAAGGCCTTTGCACATGCTTTTCCTTGTGCCTATAAAAGTCTCCCTCTGGTCATGGCATGGCAGGCTCCTTCCCATCATTATATTTCAGGTCAGATGTCACCTCCCCAGAGAGGCTTGCCTAGACTATCCAGCTACAGTAGCCACTCAGCCTCTTCTACCTCTCTGTACAGTACATTTTTCTAGATGTTTCTCTTCTTAATGACTCTTTTACACTGTTATTGTCCTGACCCCCCAGAATGTAAGTCCCATGAGATCAGGGTGTTTGTCTGTCTTGTTTGTCACTGTCCCTGTACAGGGCACAGGTGACACACACTAGGCCCGCATCCAATACTTGCAGAATAAAGGAAGAGCAGGAGGAGAGATGAACCTTTCTCTGTAGTTAAGACCTTAGCCACCTCTTTGAAGACAGAGAAAGGGCTACAAGCCAAGAAATGCAAGTGCCCTCTAGAAACCGGAAAAGACAAGGAAATGGATTCTCCCCAGAGCCTCCAGAAGTCACTTTAGCCCTGCTGACCACTGCAGACTCCAGCCCTCCAGAAGTGTAAGATAATAAATTTGTGTTGTTGTAAGCCACTAAGTTTGTCACAGCTGCAACAGGAAACTAATGCCTTATCCAACAGGAAAAAGGCCAGAAGGGATTACAGCTGGGGTTTCAAACTCAAAAGCCCTAGGGCACAGGCAGGTCAACGAAATGAGTAAAGCAGGACAAGAGGCTGTCTCTTCTAGAGAGAGCAGCTCCCACTCAGCTCTGATTCCTGTCATGCTGGAATGTGAACCACGTGTTGCCAACCTTCAGTATTTCAGGAAAAGTTAAATATATGTATGTTCGTGAGAGATCACTCAATTTTTAAACGTTGGCATCTAATTCAAACAATTTAAATAACACACAGCCAAATAAAGCGTATCAGTAAACTACAGAAAAAAAAAAAAAGCCTCATCCATGTCTCAAAATCCAGCTCAAACATGCCCTCTTCCACAAAGCTTTCTGACCCAGCCAGCTTTCAGAGATCTCCCACACCTCTGAATTTTACCAAACAATCCACAATGGCATTCATCCATGCTCCCCACCTTGGGTGATGATAACAAATAATACTGGCTAAGACTGACTACTTGCCAATAACTATCTTCATTTCCCCTAATTCTAACCCCAACAGCAGCTCTGAAAGGTAGCATCCCTCCCATTTACAGATTTAAAAAAAAAAAAGAAGAATCAGCAGCTCAGAGAAGTAAATTACTTACTTACCACCACCCCCCAACCAAGACACCACTGCTCTAAGTGGCAGAGCCGAGATCTGATCTCAGGTCTGACTTTCAAAAGCCCATGCCTGGGCTTCCCTGGTGGCGCAGTGGTTGAGAGCCCGCCTGCCGATGCAGGGGACGCGGGTTCGTGCCCCGGTCCGGGAAGATCCCACATGCTGCGGAGCGGCTGGGCCCGTGAGCCATGGCCGCTGAGCCTGCGCATCCGGAGCCTGTGCTCCGCAACGGGAGAGGCCACAACAGTGAGAGGCCCACATACCGTAGAAAAAGAAAAAAAAAAAGCCCATGCCTTTGCCACACTGCCAAGCAACTGCCCCCCATTCACCTCTACCTTCATCAACCACATAACAGATGTCTCCTACATGCAGGAATCAAACCTATGTTCAAGCCTGGCTCCCCCACTTACTGGCTTTCTTATCTCTTAAATGAAACCAAGTCAAGGTATGTGGGAAAAATGAATAGCTGCCCAAAGATTCACGCCCTTTCCTTACTGTAAAGTCACTGAAGAGCGGTTGGTTTCCCATCCAGGACTTCATTTCCCAGGCCCCCTTGCACCTAGGCGGGATCACATGACTAGTTCTCACCAAGAGAAAAAGGGTGGGAAGTGATACCTGAGTCAGGGCAGTTAAAGATGGACGCACCCTCTCCATACTCCTTCCCTTCCTCCAGCTGGAATGGTGGCATCACATGGATGGAAAGTGCCTGGATCCCTGAATCACTCTTCTTCCTAGTGGAAGAAAGTCACCCACCAACCAGGAACACCCACTCTAGACTGCTACATGAACAAGAAATAAGGCTCTGCAAAACAGTCACTGAAACTTTGAGATGTGTTACCACAGCTAGTGTTACTCTAATTAATACGGTGAATAAAATCACTCCGGGATAAAAATCACTACCTCCACCCCAGGAGAAAGCCTATTTAAGAAATAAAAACAGGAAGCCAGCTCCTGGAGGAATGGGAGTAGAATCAAAAAGAGTTTTGGAAAATTGGAGTCATGTCTTCCAGAAGGAGGAACTATAAACACAGCCAAAAGCTCAAGGTGGCAGAGCCGCCCCCACAAGGATGGGATCTGTGGACTAAGCTGAGCCCAACAGCAGACGAGGGGGCCTCACAGAAGGGGAGGATGAAGAGTTCGGAATTCTCAAAGGTGGGGCCAGTTCAGTTCTGGCCCCAGCCAATGATTCTCCTGGTTTGGGGCCAGTCGTGCCCGCAAGTCCCAACATTTGGCTTAGAAGGTACAAGAAAACACCCAGATTACAAGAGAGAATGGACACTTCCTCGCTGAAAAAGTCCCCCTGGGCCCAAACTCATTAATACTACAACCATTGTTCTGAGTTTAAAAGAAAAAAACCTTAGAGTCGAAAGAACAGAGAGGAGCAGACCCCTGGAGTGCCAAGTCCTTGCACAATTACATATTCGGGGTGCGTCTTGTCTCCAACATGCAACAGTGTGTGGGTGTGTGTATTTGTGCTTTGGAAAGTACACAAAGGACAGAATTCAAGACTCCTCTTCATTTCTCTAACACCCTCCCCCTCCCCAACCCGTAGGAGAAATTCCATCAACCCTGAATCTAGCCTGAAACGAAACAGGAACAAGAGCCCCAGAGCACAGCAGCCTCTCTATTACTGAGGAGGCTCCTGCGGCAGGTCACACACAAAGCCAGCACTTCCTGTCCTCACAGTCCTGGCAAGGACCCAGAGTCCCACTTAATAGTCATCCCAACGAGGGCCCTCCTCTCCACAGGACCTGAAACAAGGAACGTGGGGCTTCTCATTTCTTTCTTTGGATGGCACCACAAACCCTCTCAGCTTCCAAACTTCCCAGTTCCCTCGGTCATCTGCCTGCAAGGTCCTCGCTCAATCTATCTACCGCTTCTCCTCCAAATCCTTCCCTTCTTCTCTGCTCCTAAGACCAGCACCCAAGTCCAGGCCCTCTGTACCCCGACGCTGGGATCCTGCACTGGCTTCGGAACAGGCTTCTCAGTTCCCAGTGTCTCCCTTCTCCAATCCACACTGAACACTGCTCCCGTTGATTGATCGTGTCACTCTCTTATTCAAAGACCTTCAGTGGGTCCCTGCTGTGTAACAGAGACCTAAACTCCTGACTCTGGTGGCTCCTGAGTCGCCTTGACCAGACCCTATTATTCTTTCTTCTTTAGGGTTATCATTATTCATGTTCTCCTACGTCCATGGATTTGCCCATGGTATTTCCTGCACCTCTCTACCTATAAGCACCCAAATTCTACCTGTTCACATTCCAGTTTAAATGCATTTCCATCATGAAGCCTTCCTTGACCCTGCCAGCTTAAAATATTCCCTCTCACCTATGAGTTCAGTCCACACTTTAAATCTGCGCTTAGCATTAGAGTAGCCACCAGACACATGTAGCTACCAAGCACTTGAAATGTGGCTAATGTGACTGAGAAACTAAATGTCTGATTTTATTTCAACTAATTTAAATATAAATTTTAAAACTGATGCTCAAGGCTCAGTTATTACAAAACTTTTTAAGTATGTTTAGAACAACTTTGGTATGTAAGGCCACTTTTTCAACTGTAAATTTTATGAAATCTAAATACAGATCAAATATTTCCAATGAACATTCCACATTCAAGTTGAGATGTTTTGTAATGAAATACATACCGGAATTGAAGACTCAGTATAAAAAAAGAAATGTAAACTATCTCACTAATGATTTTTTATACTGATGATGTGATGAAATGATAATATTTTGGACATACTGGGGTAAATAAAATGTATTATTAAAAATAATTTCACTGTTTCTTTTTACTTTTTTTTTACTATGGCTATTAGAATAGTTAAAACTACATATGTGCCTCATATACTTCTACTGGACAGTGCTGATTAAGTTCTTTCCTATGACATTTACTAGTCTCATTTTGTGTTAGATTTGTGACTGGGGCTATCTACTCTTTAACCTCTTTAAGGGAATATTTTCCCTCATTCATTTCTATAATAATAATAATAACAACAACAGAAATAGCAGCTAATATAATGAGACTTATTAGGTGACAGACATGCTTTAAGCATTTATATCTATTAACTCATTTGATCCTAACAACAGCCCTAAGAGATAGATATGTCACTGTCCCATTTTTGCTGGTGGGGAAACTGAGACGCAGAGAGTTTACCTGACACTTAGGAGTTTGAGGTAACTTACTTGAGGTCAAGCAGCTAGTTAAGTGGCAAATCTGCCACCTGAACCCAGACAGTTTCTAGAGCCCATACGCTTACCTGTATGCTAACTGCTTGCCTTTTACATTTGTCCCAATACTTAGCCCTGATATGGTAGTCAGGAAATATGCACCAGACAAGCAAAACACAACTTCCCCCGCCTTGTAAGGCAGATGGCTAAGCTACAGCAATAGAAATGATAACCAAAGATTATAAAAGAAAAATGGGGGGGGGGGGTTGTGGGGAGGGAAGTGAGAGAGAAGAGGACAGCAAGAGTACAAGAATATAAGTTTGTGAAGCCTAAACAAATAGAGACTTCTGCAATAAAAGTGCCAGCTCATATCAAGCAAGCTTAACTTTTTGTGTTTTCAGGATGTTGCTGGAAAACACATTTTTCCAGGATTAGAGCTTCAACTTCCTCCTTTAGGGAGGAGCCATCCAATTCTGATATTCCAGATCCATTAGCAGGAGGTGAAACACTGAGGGAAAGCCGGGAACATCACTGGGGTTTGGCCAGTGTCACTGCCATTCCCAAAGCTGAATAGGAAATTGCTTTGGGTCTATTAGGTCACACCTAATGTCAAAGACAGAATTTTAAAACATCAATCAGGGCATTAGACCAAAAACCAGCATTATGATACCAAAAAAAGTTGGCTCAGGAACAGCACCCAGGACCAAGAACATCAAGATAAACTTGGCTTGGCTACAAGAACGTCCCCTACCAGTAAACACAGATTTTATCCTAACTCCAGGCAAAAGAAAACTGAAACTGAAATACCAACACTACAAAGCTTCCAGCACACCCTTAACTGGAAACCTTCAAAGGTTACTGCAAGTAATACTCACAGGTCAAATCTTTCCATACAATGAGGCCTCGCCTAGAGGTGAAGGTTCATAAATAAAGCAGAACTAGTAGGAGTTTGGCTCCTGCTCCACAACAGCCTGTGAGATCCTTTCAAAGGAGAGACCCAGTTTCGGAAAACAGTGTGCTAGTGCTATGAGGGTTAATGTTATGTGTCAACTTGACTTGCTAAGGGATTCCCAGATAGCCAGCTGGTAAAACATTATTTCTCGGTGTGTCTGTGAGGTTGTTTCTGGAAAATATTAACATTTGAAATGGTAGACCCAATAAAGATCGCCCTCACCGATACACATGGGCTGCATCCAATCAGTTGAAAGGCAGAGAATGAAAAACACCACTGGTGAATCCAGCAGAGAATCCATGTGACAGGAGGCCCAAGTCCAAAGGCTGAAGCCTGGGCCAGGCAGGAGAAGAAAAAAGGAGTTC
Source organism: Neophocaena asiaeorientalis asiaeorientalis (assembly GCF_003031525.2). NCBI lineage: Eukaryota > Metazoa > Chordata > Mammalia > Artiodactyla > Phocoenidae > Neophocaena > Neophocaena asiaeorientalis. Next base: position 950,021 of record NW_020174301.1, read on the forward strand.
CTTGAGGACAAGGACAAGGTCTGCCCTTCTTAAATGGTGGGATGCCCAGTTCCTCTGCCACTTACACCTCCTCAGGCCCAAGCTATGTTGGCTACCCTACCTACTCATCCAGCCCTTAGTCAAGATGAAACTTTGGTTCCTATGAAGTTGGTGAATCTTGTTCATGTAGAGAACAGAGGTGAATGGAAGAATTCTGTTACCAAAGCCCCGCCCTAAACCCCACCAGTCTCTCCTTACCTCCCCCGCCTACTAAATTTAACATTATACTACACGGCCACCTCAGCTTTCTCATGTGCCAACAGCCCCTTTCTGGCCTGATCTGCTGCTTCTCCTACACTTACACATTGTTCTCCCACCTCCCCCTTCACCCCTTCAACCACTTCTATTTGCCAAACCCTCATCTTCAGGGGCCTCTCCTCTTTACACCTCCGCTTCCTCTCACGTCTTCAAGGAGCAAGTTCAAACCCACTGTGGTACCAAAAGTGCTACTGAAGGTCAACAGACTAAGGAATTCCATGGAACAGAGTCCCTACCCCACTCCTGAGGTGACTGTGGAAATTCCGTGGACATTTAAATCTGAAAAGTGCTGAATACCTCATCTGTTCCTTACAGTTGTACAGTACACACTCAGACGTTAAAGGCCCTGAGAAGTCCTACAGTTAAGAAGCTGTTCAAATGGGCAAAGGACTTGAATAGACACTTCTCCAAAGAAGATACACAAATGGCCAACAAGCACATGAAAGGATGCTCAACATCACTAATCACCAGGGAAACACAAGTCAAAACCACGACATATTACCTCATATCCATTAGGACACCACCATCAAAAAAAAGAAATAACAAGTGCCGGCAAGGATGTAAAGAAATTGGAATTCTTGTACGCTGTTGGGGTAAATGTAAAATGGCATGGCCACCATGGGAAACAGTATGGAGGTTCCTGAAAAAATTAAAAATAGAATTACTATAGGATCCAGCAATCCCACTTCAGGTATATATCCAAAAGAACTGAACAAGAGCTCACACATTTACAGATCCATGTTCAGTGCAGCATTATTCACAAGAGCCAAGAGGTGGAAGCAACCTGAATGTTCATAAACAAATGAATAAAGAAAATGTAGTATATGCATACAATGGATTATTATTTAGCCTTAAAAAAGAAGGAAATCCCGTCATAAGCTACAACATGGATGAATCTTGAGGACATTACACTAAGTGAAATAAGCCAGTTACCAAAAGACAATACTGCATGATTCCACTTAGATGAGGCACCTAAGGTGGTCAAATTCTTAGAAAGTAGGATGGCAGTCGGCAGGGACAGGGAGAGGTGTTCAGTGGCTGTAGTTTCAGGTTTGTAAGACGGAAAAGTTCTAGAGATCTGCTGTACAATTATGTGTACGCAGTTAACACTGATGCATTGTACAGTGGTGTGAAAAATAGTTAAATGTTAAGTTTTTTTACCACAATAAAAAAAAAAGGAACTGTTCAGCTCATTTCACTATTTTCTTGACCCCTGACTACATTTTTTGCAGAACACCTTACAAAACACAACAGGAGGGCTTCCCTGGTGGCGCAGTGGTTGAGAGTCCGCCTGCCGATGCAGGGGATGCGGGTTCGTGCCCCAGTCCGGGAAGATCCCACAAGAATACGGTTTGGGAAACTCTGTTCTAAACATCAAACTATCCTGAATGTCGTGCTGTTGCCTCAAATCGTCCAATCCCTTTGGTTATTCATTTCAGCCCTTCATTTGCTCCTGAGGCCAGGAAATCTCCTGTGCCTCCAAGCAGGGGTCCAATCTTGATGCTGTCCCCAGGTTAACACTGGCCTGATATTGTCATGACAATATGGTTTGCCACCGTTGGAGGAGGGGCAGAAAGGAGGTCAGCTAGAGTGGACCTCTTTGGGGAACTTAGCTTCAGCTTACAGTAATACCCTTATCTGCCACCCCCTCCATCATGGCAGACCCTCATCAGTCATGTCAGTGCCACACGTGATCTCACATGTGAGCACGCATGCACACACACACACACACACACACACACGCACACACACGTACTTATACACTCACAGTGACCAAGGGTAAACACCAAGCTACTACACCGATCAAGTTCTCACCCAGGACTCTGGATTTGGAATTAAGGTTCTGGCTCAATCTGGTATCTTGAAAGTAACAGATAAAGAGATATACATGCAGAAACTGTGGGGTGGCCATCTATTCACTATCTACCTTGTTGCCTGAGACAGAAAGAAACTTATCTGCAGCAAGAGCTGAAACCCCTCCCATTCCAGTCCTCCTAGGGGGCCAGCTGCACCCTGCCTTCAGGTTCCACGGGACATCCTACCTGAGGCACAACTCCAGAGAGTACCATTCACAACCTGGAGTTGTGCCAGTGCAGTGGCCCTGCCCCTAAATCCTTATAAAGCAGTATTTTTATTGCTCAAAGTACTTCAAGGTTGTTTCTATTGCCTGCAACTAAAGAATTCTAGAACACCAGTATTTCTGACTATTGCTTTTTATTTCCTTAGGCTTTTGCCAGATGAACTTACCACCTTGCTTCTGAAAAGCACTCTAAGCTTCCCTGCTTCTCTGCCTTTGCTCCTACTAATCCTTCTATCTAGAATCCCTTCCCCCTTCTCTATTTACCCAACTCTATGCGTCCTTCAAGGCCAAGTTCACATGCCTCCCGTGCCCATGAAGCCTTCCATCACCCTCCCCTCTTACCCTCAAACATTCACAGCCCTCTGCCCAGATTTTCTTGATGTAACATCCACATTCCACCTTGCAATATAGACATGTGTATGCATATCTTAACTCCATCACTGAACTGTGTGCTTCTTGAGACCAGGACCATTCTCATCTTTGTGTCATGTACCATACCTAAGGCAGTGCACATAAAAAAGGCTATAAAAAGTATATGTGTAGGTGACCCTATGGAAGAATAGCACTTTGTATACCGTCTCAGGTCTCTACTAAACCGTAAACACAGGGAGGGCAGGAATTCAAACTTAAATTCGTCTTTGTAACCCTGCAGTACCATGACCATGGTGTAGGCATCCAAACACCTGCTGACTCAATGAGCTAAAAAAGTAAATCCTAGAATCCTTTCGTCCTCTGCTTTTCAGGCCCATCACATGCAGTCTCCACCTCTCTAAACCCGACTCTCCCATAATTAAATCACTCGTGTTCTCAGATATAGAGGGCACTTATTGAAATGCTTCCACCAAAGGCGGTGGCTGGGGGGATGACTGGGGTAATATACAGAATCATCCCTAAAACCTGCTAGAGTGGAGATCCAAGATGAATTTCTGGCTGCCCTTCTGGCTGTGCCAGTGGGACAGGATAGTCTGGATGGGGAGAAGGGAGGTAGGACAGACAATTCTGCTGGGGACATGGTGTGGCAAAGGAGATGGGGTAAAGTGCATCAGCAACAGAGAGGTCCAGACTTCTGCCCCTTCGTTTATCTCCTAATTCTTCCACAATTTATTGAAAGCTAGCTATATACATTGGAAATAAGGAAGCCAGGGCCAAATCAATAAGCATTCAGCGAGACTCTACTGGACACAGGTCCCTGTGCCTAGCCCTGGAGAACATGCTTAGATGTAGGTTGACAACTTGAATCCTACAAACACATTGGGGCTGAGGGACAGGAATAAAAAGAAACGAGGGGCTGACGAGTTCCATCACCAGCCCATCTCCACTCAGTACCTGGTGGGCATCTCCCGACGGGATGATGTAGGCCTGGATTGGTTCTGTCACATACTCCAGGTTCCTCATGGCTTGTCTCAGCTGCCGAAGCAGCTCCGAAGTTACCTTTGGAGCCATTCTGCTGTCTGCAACAACAGGAGAGTTTGTACCAAAACCAGACTGCTCCACGCCACTCAATGACTAGTTAAGTACCAGAGTGGTACATTTGTTATAACTGATGATCTATATTGACACATCACGATCCCCCGAAGTCCACAGTTTACATTAGGGTTCACTGTTGGTGCTGTATACTCTATGGGTTTTGACAAATGTATAATGACACGTATCCATCATTATGATTTAATAGTTTAATAGTTTTCATTGCCCTAAAAATCCTCTCTGCTCAGTCTATTCATCCTTCTTTCCCCTCCCCCCAATCCATTGGAATGACTAATCTTTTTACTGTCTCCATAGTTTTGCCTTTTCCAGAAAGTCATATTGTTGTAATCTTACAGTATATAGCCTTTTCAGATAGGCTTCTTTCACTTAGCAATATGCATTTAAGATTCCTCCATGTCACTTCATGGATTAATAGCTCATCTCTTTTCATTGCTGAATAATATTTCATTGTCTGGATGTACCACAGTTTGTTTAGTCATTCACAAACTGAAGGACACCTTGGTTGCTCCCAAGTTTTGGTGATTATGAATAAAAATAAAACATCCATGTTGCAGGTTTTTCTGTAGACATAAGTTTTCAATTCCTTTGGATAAACACCAAGGAACATGATTGCTGGATCACATGGTAAGAGTATATTTGGTTTTGTAAGAAACTACCAAAATGTCTTCTAAAGTGGTTGTACCATTTTGCATTCCCACCATTAATGAATGCAAGTTCCTGCTGGTCCACATCCTAGCCACCATTTGTTGTTGTCAGACTTTTGGATTTTGCCAACCCATTTTTTAAACAAATAAAAAATACCTGACTTAACCAAAAACATCCTAATGTACAATGCTGTAAGTAATATACGTTGAGGCTATTGTACTACAGGTTATCCTGCAGTACAGAATTTACACCCTGGCTCACTGTGGCTTGTACTCTGCTAGGTATAGATCCTTTTTTTGGTTTTTTTCTTTAGCATTTTTATCTGCTGCTTCTCCATCATCACCAGCACCTTAGGCTATAAAAGCCTCAGTCTTTATGGTTATCTCCAACAGATTCCCCTACGAGGTACCATACTACTACTCTTGGGACTCACTGAAAAAGTGCTCCATTTTATTCATAATCTGCAAGGGCAGCTTCAACTGCTGGCCTCAGGGCTCCCACTCAGAAGTCTCCAAAACACAGAAGTACTCAAAGAGAGAGACAATGGAAATGGTCCTATTCATGATTCAAACATGTCCATGATCCCTGCATTACAGATGCTTCTGAATACTTTTCAGAGGGACATCCTTTCCTTTTGTCTGACCTACTGAGCCTATAATTTCTCATGTACTTGAAAAAGAGGGATCAGAAGTATCTAATCTGACCTAAATTTATATGTCAATACCTTCATTGGGTTCAAAATGAAGCCTATTATGACCTCATAAGCTTGCCAGCATCTGAAAACTTTATTATGACGTCTTTCAGGAGCTTCAGAATAAATCTGTGTTTCCGAACCATATTTCTGAGCAATTTAACATTTTTAAAAGTCAAGCAAAAACGTAGACATCCTTTGGAGCAGTATTCCAACCTCGGCTGCACATAAGAACTACCTGGGGAACTTATTTAATTAGTCTGGAGTAGAGCCTGAGCATCTGGAATTTTAAAAAGCAACTATATGACAGCAGCCAGTATATTTTCTTTCAAGGTCATTAATTTCCTCATAGAATTTGGCTTCTATTTGGGCACATCCTGACTTAACAGATTTTGATGGCACTGACTGGGTGTTTATAGCACTGACTGTAGTATGGATCGATATTTTGTTACTGACTTGATCAATGAAGTCAACAGAACTAATGGCAAGCACAAAATCCTCAATTACAAACTGAAAACCATCAAAGGCAAAATGGAGCCGGTCAAAGACATCCTCTGCTTCCTGGTCACCACAACCGGCCTCCTCAACACCACATTCTGACCTTCATCACCATCTCCTGCCTCATCATTACATTCCTCCTCTTGACTGGCCTCCCCAGAATCACCAGCAACCTCAGTTTCACTCCACTATAGTGGCATCTTCGCACTTCCCTCCACGATGCCACCTGCCCCCCTCACCACTATCAACATTTCCCCTGCGCCTTCCTTCCTCATCCTTCATGCCCTTCATATTTGGTCAGTGTCCTGAGTCTGATGCAGCCACCTGTCACCTATATCAGACCCAATGAAAGAACTCCCAATACCACAACTAACAGATAAGATGTGATAAGGGGTGGGAAGCAGCTGCATAGCACAGGGAGATCAGCTCGGTGCTTTGTGACCGCCTGGAGGGGTGGGATAGGGAGGGTGGGAGGGAGGGAGATGCAAGAGGGAAGAGATATGGGAACATATGTATATGTATAACTGATTCCCTTTGTTATAAAGCAGAAACTAACACACCATTGTAAAGCAATTATACCCCAATAAAGATGTTAAAAAAAAAAGATGTGATAAGGGGCAGTGGCTGAGGTAACGAATGGGCTGTGGCAGTGGAAGCACCTATCAAGGAGGAGGATACAATGGGCAAAGGTGGCTGAGGGAGAGGTGGCCACAGGCCAACAGGCCTTAAAAGTGACTGAATGGGTGAGCAGCAAGAGCTGAGGAGGAGACAAAGCAGGTATAATTATAAGACCCAGCCACTGAGGTGGCAGCAGCTGAAATGAGTCAAGATGGCGGAGGTGAAAATTATGGCTGGTGATCCTCATAGGGTAATTTTTATGAGGATTAAATGGGCTACTATATACTAAGCACTTAGAAACAGGGCCTGGCATATAGTAAATGTTGTGTTTGCAATTACTAGAGGTAGATACACAATTAACTAACTATGAAAGCAACGTGATAAATGGTGCATTAGGTGTATATATTGCTTCTCCTTAAGGCAGAGACCATGTCATCTTCATCTCTGAATCCACGTATCTAGCCAAGCACCTAACATATGCATACACTCACTCAAAGATGGCTGAATATCACAACTTTGTGTCTATGATCTTTTCAGACTCAGCATAACAGTAATGAATCTTCAGTGAAAGAAAGCTAGGATCCTAGAAGATGCTGTATAATAGCATCTGCTCATTCCATATCCCATTACTTTTCAGAAATGTTAGAAGCAGCCAAGAGCTAATCAGGGTGTGCAGGGAAGCGGGGAGCCAAGAACAACAAACCTAGGCCATGATGTAAAATTAGCCCATACATTGCCAGGCATTTTAAAATCATGCTTTAAAAAGAATGACTCATTTGAAAGTCTCTTGCATATGTGGGTCTGCTTTTAGACATAAGCTCCTAAACCTTCAGCCTTTATCACAAACAAAAGACTTTTCACTGCTTGGAAGTACATGAAGAGCACACCCTATTTACCTCACTGGGTGGCTAGGAGAATTTAACATGACAGCATGTGTGAAAGCTCCATGCACAGCATCTGATACATTGTAGAAGCTCAAGAAATATTATTTGAATCTGAATCTGAAGCACCAGCTGGGATTCCTCCATGCCTTGTTATAAGAAGAGAAGGGACTAGTTTACTCCAATTTCAGCATCTTAACGTTTGTACAGATGCCAAGCTGCTTTTCCAGCATCCACAGCTTTAGAGATGGTGGTTTGTTTCTCTGTCCCACTGCTGAGCAAGGGCCAAGGGCTTTACATACATTAGTGGTTAATTCTCACAATAATCCCCCCCAGGGAGATTTCACTATTCCCATTTTACAGATAAATAAACAGGAGTTAAATCCTTGCCCAAATCAGCTGGGTCATCAGGACCAGGACCCAAGCTCTAGCCAATCACCAAGCCCACGCTCTATTAGATCATATTATCTAGGGGACATAACAGAGGCTCTCTTAAAGCATTCTAAGACCAAAGGAATCGAAACAAGTGGGCTCCAGTTTCCAGCTGGGATTTACAACCTCAGACAACTGAAGCTTTCCAGTTTCCAGCTGGGATTTACAACCTCAGACAACTGAAGCTTTCCAGTTTCCAGCTGGGATTTACAACCTCAGACAACTGAAGCTTTCCAGTTTCCAGCTGGGATTTACAACCTCAGACAACTGAAGCTCCCTGAACCTCTACTTCTTCATATGTAATAAAAAGAAACGTAAGTTCTCTTCAAACTCTAAATTCAATTATTCTATCACTTTTCCCTTTCCTACTTCCTCTGTTTCCCATTCCTTCCTCTCCTCCCTCCTAACACGGCCCCAAATGTGTTGGATACACCTACATTTTTAAAGAAAAAGGACCTAAAACTGGATGTAGCTGCAGCATTGACCTTCCAAAGAAAGATCCGTTATGGTTTCTAATGTGCTTCACGGGATTGATTTTTTCAGTCATCTAGAAGGAAACACTATAGTTCTCCTGGGTAGCCCACAGAAAAGCACCAGTTTACATGGGCCAGAAATATAGAAATACACCACTTTTCAGAATCCAGGTTTCTGGCAACCCAATAATATAACTAACCAGTCCTGGGAAGAGGATACGGTTCCAGAAAATTTTCCCAAAAAGATTTTCCTGAATGCCCATTCAATTTATAAAGCACAATAATACACCATAAACTTTTCTTATTTCATAGTCTTATGATGAAAACTGAAAGCTAATCTCTAAGGTGGTCAATAAAGGATTACATTAGAAATTAGAAAAATCAGAATAGGACTTTTTCAATAACAACCTGTCTCTACCTCTACCACCACCATCACCACCATCCCAAGAACAAGAAATGCAAAAACCATAACTCTAACTTTCTACTGAAAAATAGCTATACACACACACACACACACACACACACACACACACACACACACACACACATAAAAACAATAACCAACAACCCGGGAAACCAAAAGACAAAATGGTTTTTAATTTCCAGATATATATCCCTTCATCCCCACGCATGATCAATTATTAATCCCTTACCCTCTCTTCTCTCCCAACTTGGTGTTGGGGTGAGGGAACCCAAAATCCTTTTGAGATGTTCCATCTCAGTAACAGACAAAATTATTACCTGTTTCTACACCTGGGTCTCCTGAGTGTGTCGCCTCGTTAGGTTCAATTATTCTTAGATTTTTCAGCTGAAAATCCTGGTAGTTTGCCCTAAGGAAGAGAAAGAACAGGATATTGCAGACTTTGACCTTAGTAACCGTGGCAAGGCTTAGTCAGAGAGGAACATCAACTTGACTTAGCCGTTTTCCTTCGTGAGTCAGAAGAACTCTCACCCCAGTATCAGTGATGAAATAAGTTTCAGATAAAACTTGCAGATACAACAAGACCATTGGCAGGTAAACCTTCTCAGTCTCAATCTCTAATTCATGATTTCTCTTCAGCTATGTCTAATCTCCTGTTTAACTAGTCTAAAAATATTTTATTTGCAATGACTATATTTTTCACATGTACAGTTCTATTTGGTTCTTTTTCAAATTTGCCTGTCCTTTCTTCATGGTGTCATATTCCTTCACTATGGTTTCTATTCCTTCTCTTAGCTTTAATTATTTGGGGCCCTTATTTTAAAATTCATTTCAGACCCTCCATTAGAAGGTCTTGGAATAATAATCCTCAAGTTTGCTCGGTCTGCTGGCTCCCTCTTGGTGGGTCATTCTTTTTCTTATAGACTCACAGACTATTTTATCTATGAGAATGAGACGTATCCTGGATTGTACAAGCACTACTGTCACTGTTGTTTGCTTCTGAGATTAATTTTCACTTTAACTTCTTAGCAAGGAGATTTACATACAAGTGTCCTGTCCTCATACAAGGATAGTCTGGTGCCGTGGACCCCAACTATGAAGGCCTACAGTGTGTATAATCCCTCAGAATATGTATATATCCTGGATTGTACAAGCACTGCTGTCACTGCTGTTTGCTTCTGAGATTAATTTTCACTTTAACTTCTCAGCAAGGAGATTTACATACAAGTGTCCTGTCCTCATACAAGGATAGTCTGGTGCTGTGGACCCCAACTACGAAGGCCTACGGCATGTATAATCCCTCAAGGCTCAGTTTACCAGATGCCATGAAGGCTTTAAGCTCCCCTACATTTCTGGCACCTGAGGACTTCTCTTTCTTTCAAGCCCATTCAGTCAACAAATATTTACTGAATTACTGAAAATCTTCTATAATCCAGGCCCTATTCTAGACACGACAGTGAACAAAACAGAGAACATCTCTGACCTCAAGAGGTTTACATGGTGGGGCAGGGGAAAGCAGGAGGATCCTAGAAGGGGAGGATATAGGAGGAGAGGCAACAGACACAAGAAAACAGTCTAACAGGCAGTATGTGTTCTATGAAAAAAAGTCAAGCAGGGCAAGGGGAAGACAGTGTCAGAGAGGTAAGAGGAAAGGTTATTTTAGATGGGGTTGCCAGGCAAGGCCTCTTTACTAACAGATGACATTTTAGCAGAGACCTAAAAAAAAGTGAGGGATGGAGCCATGTGGATGTCTAGGGGAAGAACACTCCAGAAAAGGGGAACAGCAAGTGCAAGGGCCCTAAAGCATGGTATACCTGAAGGAAAGCAAGGAGGCCAGTGTGGTATTGATGTGTGTGTTGGAGGACAGGGAGGTAAGCGGTTAGGAGACAAGATCAGAGGCAACAAGGAGCCTGTTGTTGGCTATAGAAAGGGTTTTAGATTTTATTCAGCTATGAACTTAAAAATAGTTTTAATTTTACCACACTTGTATGTGCTTAGACCACCACACAGCCAGACATTTTCACCAGTCACTCCAGGCCTGCTCTTAGATGGCTGCTACTTTAATTTACTTGGACAGAATGAGGTGTCCTTTACTGGGGGAACTGTATATTCTTTCATTAAAAAGTAAGGTACCTAAATATTTCTTATAAATATAAATGCAAATATCCTCAACAAAATACTAGCAAACTGAATCCAGTAAGATATAAAAGGATCACACACCATCACCAAGTGGAATTTATCCCAGGTATTCAAGATTGGTTCAACATATAAAAATTAATGTAATACACAATGTCAATAGAATAAAGAACAAAAACTACATCATCATCTCAATAAACACAGAAAAAGCATTTGACAAAATCCAACACCCCTTCATGATGAAAATACTCAACAAACTAGAAAAGGAGAAGTTCCTCAGTCTGATCAAGAATACTACAAAAGCCAAGGCTAACATCAACCTTAATGTCAAAAGGCTGAATGCTTTCTCCCTAAGATCAGGAACAAAATAGAGATGTCCACTCTTGCTACCTCTAGTCAAGATTGTGCTGGAGGTCCTATCCAGGGCAATAAGGCAAGAAACTAAAACAAAAGCCATCCAGATTAGCAAAAAGGAAGTAAAACTATCTCTACTGCAAATGGCATTATCTTCAATATAGAAAATCCTAAAGAATCCACACAAAAAATCAGAACTAGCAAACAAGCTCATCAAGAATGCAGGATACAGGGCATTCCCTGGTAGTCCAGTGGTTAGGACTCCACACTTCCACTGCAGGGACACGGGTTCGATCCCTGGTTGGGGAACTAAGATCCTGCATGTCATGTAACGTGGCCAATAAAAGAAGAAGAAGAAGAAGAATGCAGTATATTAAATCAATATACAAAAATCAGTTGTATTTCTACATACTTGCAATGGACAATGCAAAAATGAAATTAAGAAAAGTTCATTTATGACAGCATCAAACCAACAAATACCTAGGAATAAATTTAACAAAAGAGGTAAAAAACCTATACTCTGAAAACTACAAAGCATTTTGTAAGAAATTAAAGAAGACCTAAATAAATGGAAAGACTTTCCATGTTCATGGGTTGGAAGACAATATTGTTAAAATGACAATACTCCCCCAAATAATCTACAGATTCAATGCAATTCCTATCCAATTCTGGCTGGCTTCTATGTAGAAATTTACAAGCAGATCCTAAATTCATACGGAAATGCAAGGAATCCAGAATAACCAAAACAATCATGAAAAAGAACAAAGTTGAAGGATTCACCCTTCCTGATTTCAAAACGAATAAACCTACAGTAATCAAGACAGTGTGGTACTGGCAAAAGGATAGACTTATAGATCAATGAAATGGAATTCAGAAATAAACCGTCACATTTACCGCCAATTTTTTACAAGGGTACCATTCAATGGAGAAAACTATAGTCTCTTCAACAAATGATGATGGGACACCTGGATATTCACATGTAGAAGAACCAAGCTGACCATCTACCCTCACACTATATACAAAACTTAACTCAAAATGGATCACACAGACATAAATGTTTTTTTAGAAGAAAACACAGGCATAAATCTGCCTGACCTTGAATTAGGCAATGATTTCTTAGATATGACATCAAAAGCACATGCCCCAAAACAAAAATAAATAGACTGGACTTCACTAAATTAAAGACTTTTATGCTTCAAAGGATACCATAAAGAAAGTGAAAAGACAACCCATAAAATGAGAAAATATGTGCAACTCATATATATGATAAGATTCTAGTATCCAGAGTATATAACTATTACAACTCAAAAATAAAAAGACAAATATTACAATTTTTAAATGGTCAAAGGCTTTAATAGATATTTCTCCTAAGAAGATATACAAGTGGCCAATAATCACATGAAAAGATTTTCAACATCATCATTCATTAGGGAAATGCAAATCAAAACCGCAATGAGATACCACTTCACATCCACCAGGAAGATTATAATTAAAAACAAACAAACAAATAAAAAAAAACAGACAGTAACAAGTATGGGCAAGGATGTGGGAAAATTGGGACACCCAGACATTGCTGGTAGGAATGTAAAATGGTATAATAGCTTTGGAAAATTGTCTAGCATTCCTGAAAAGATTAAATACAGAGTTAGCCTATGACCCAGCAATTCCACTCCTAAGTGCATACCGAAGAAAACTAAGTCCACATAAAAGCTTACACACAATCAGCCTTTATTGCCTTTGTGCTTCTGTCTGTATTCCAAGCCCCTTCCCCCCACTGGATCCTGCTGGAAGCGGCCTGGTCTGTTTCCGAGGCCCGGGTTCCTGTTCCGCTAACCCAACTCTCTAGTCACGTTTGCTTGGCTGTGTAACCAAATAGTTGGGATCACAGAAGAAGTCCCCTTCCCTGCGTGCCAGCACAGAGGCTGTGACTGCCACCCCGGTTCCCTGCCAAGTGCCCTGTGCCCGAACCCGTCCCCGGCGTTGCACTGCGTGAGTTATGAGATGCCTTTCCCGGAACCCTCCTCTCACTTGGACCCAAGAGAGACAACAGCTCTGGCTGGGGCTCTTGGTTTTGAGAGGGTCTGGACTGGTTTGGATGCTTTAAAATAGATTTTTTAGTTCAGTAGTGCTTATGGGAGACACGGGAATAGAACTTCAGTGTGAGACTTGGGTGATGGGAAGGTTAAATATTGGTCTTTATTATTATTTTTTTGCTTTGCTATTGTTACCACTTTTGTCTCCATGTTAAAATGCCCAAAATGGAAAAAAAAAAAAAAAAAGCTTACACACAAATGTTCATAGCAGCATTATTCATAATGGCCAAGAAGTAGAAACAACCCAAACATCCATCAATTGATGGATAAATAAAAGTGGTCTAAACACACAATGGAATATTATTTGGCAATAAAAAGGAATAATTACTGACACATGCTACATCACAGTAAACCTGGAACACATTTTATGCTAAGTGAAAAAAGCCAGTCAAATTAGACCATATATTGTTTGATTCCATATTCAGTGTCCAGAATGGGCAAATCCATAGAGACAGAAAGTAGATTAATGGTTGCCTAGGGCAGCGGTGGAGTTGGGGAAATGAGGAGTGACTGCAATGTGTACAGGGTTTCTTCTGTGGAGGATTAAAATGTTCTAAAAATTGACCGTGGTAATGGTTGTACAACTCTGGGAATATTCTCAAAACCACTTAATTGTACTTTTTAATAGGTGAATTGTGTGGTACATGAATTATATCTCAATAAAGCTGTTATATTTTACAAAGTAAGAAACCTCCTTTTCTCGGACAGCGATACAAGTCACATTCTCACCTGATCTCCCTTGACTTCATAGGCACATTTACAAGATGGTGAGCCAAGGAAGTCAATTTCTCTATCTATTCAAATTTAACTGGTGCCAGTGACTGGTTCAGACACAGGACAAGAGAGCTGGAGGGAGGTTATTCAGAAGTAGCCCTATTCATTCACTTCACAAGAGAAGAAACAAAGATAACTTGTCACAGGCCATACACATCAGGAGCTGCAAAGCCAAGACCAGAAATCAGGTCTGACAGCTGATGCTCACAGAGAACTTGAGTTTAAGCTCTCTCTGTCAGCATCACCACCTCCACCTGCCTGTAAGGATCAAACAAGCCACAAAGCAGCTAAACATTAAAATGGTCATGCTCCTGTCATACCCTGGTCTCTGCAGAGTCCAAGATCCATCTACCCTTCACTTACTTGGACAGACACATTCTCAGACTCTCAGTCAAAGCAGGGCTATCATTAAATGTTAGAGCTAGAATATACCTCAGGGATGATCCAGCTCAGCTCCTCCCTCTAGAAAGAAACTGAGAAACAGAGATCACACAATTTGCTCAAGGCCTCGGGGCTACAGGATGACACAGCTAAAACTGGAGTCCAGGCCTGCCAACCTCCAGCTCAGTGCTCTTCTCCTGACCAGGACTTCTTCAGTCTACACCTTCTCAGTGTCATGATGTGCCATGAGATGGGTAAGAAGAAAGAAGCATGCAGAGAACTTCCTATTCAATCTTTTTATAAGATGGTTATGGCACATTTTTCTCCATCTCTCTTTTAAAAGAACTCCCCGCAGTGTTGTTACCCTCCCCCTTCCCCCAGTCCATGATGAGAATCGTACATGTATATCATTCAGGATGGGGCAAAACAAGGACCAAAATGCTCAATCATGCCCTGTGAGGTGAGACAAGGGGAGAATGGAACAAGTTCTAGGATGAAGAAGTGGGCAATGTTATTTTGCCTACCCAGAATCCAACCCTCCTTCTTTTGATCAGAGCACCTAGGTTTTCCTTCTGAGAACGTCTCTTCTCCACCTTCAGTCCACAGAGTTGGAATGAGTCTCACCCACTCACCCACCAAGTACTGGGACCCAGACCTGCTCATTCCATCCCTCCAAATCACAATGATCGGTTCAGGGATGGACATTAGGATCAAATCAGTCCAGCGAGGATCAGATCTGGAATTTCTGCTCCAACCATTGGGTAAAAGGGCTCTATTTCTGCGGGGGCTGTCAGACTACAACTGTCATAACTGGCCAAAGGAGAAAGTCTGCCTGAGAATGAAGCCAACACTGAAGAAATCAGAGCCAAGAGGTGTAAGAAAGAAGCCAAGTCTGATGCCAGTGTGGTCTCGTGGACTCAGCTGCACTAGAAGCCAGCTCACCCCCTTACATAAGTCCATTTGAGTTTAGTTTCCATCACCTAAACTAAGTCATGTTTACACTGAATGGCACTCAAATTCTGCCATTAGGGGAGGTGCCTGGGGCAAATGGCCTCCCTTCTCTCAGCCTCTCAATTGCCTCTTGTGTGAGGTAAGGAGGCTCTCTCAGCTGATACTGAAAGACCCTTCTACCCTTAAAATGTTGTGATTCTATGAATCCAGCAAAGACCAACTTGGTCCTCAAAGGCTACTTCCTCAAAGGCTACTTCTCGGCCTATAAGTTTCTAGAAAGAGAACTCATTATCCACTTGCCTGACCCCACTTCCAGCACTTAACACATAGGCAGCTCCTTCCCCATGCAGGTTAGCCGCACATCAGACACCCTTTCACCGAGCGGGCAGGTCCTCTACTCATCCCCAACATGCTGTGGCAAGGCCAAGTCCAGGTCAAGGTCAGCTTGGGATCTGTCCACTCACAAATACAAGCACAAGCCATGGTCTGTGTTCAGCAAGTGAGTCTGGTCATGCTGTCCAGCCTCTTCATTCAAGTTGCAACTGTTCAGAGGACAGCTGATCCCGTGTGGATTGCCAGGGAGTTTGGCTTCTGGCCTTTGTGACATCTCAACGTATCTCTCAGTCTCCCATTTTGTCAGCTGCTCTGGTAAGTATACCCTGGTTGTGGCGGAAGCACAGGCTGAAAGCCGTTTAATGTGAAACCAGAGGATTATCCTTCTCACCTCCCTGAATCCAGGGAGAACCCAGGGCAGGTTACTGGTGGGATTTTCCTGGAGATTATGCCCAAGTATTCCCGTACACAGCCTCTGAAACCATCTAGGTGGGAAGGGCCGCGGCTGCCGATCCTAGTGGCGGTGACAGATCAGGAAGACGAACTGAAGGTGTCATACTGTCATACTGTAATTTGAGAATTAGATTCCCAGGGTAGAGGGGCGAGGGCAGGGGCTCGCCCGCCTCCCCGAACCCCGGGAGGGGCCAGGAGGGGTCAACTTCCTGCCACAGCGGGGCCTCTGGCCGGGCCGGGGAGGGGGCTGCGATGGCCACCGCCCCCTCAGGCCGAGCGCCGCAGCTCCGCACACACACTTGTCCGGGGACCCGGCTCGGGCTGCCCGGGGATGCCCGCAACCCCGCCGGAAACGAACCGGAACTTGCCCGGCTGCATGGCTCCCTCCCCGTGGCCTCGCTCGCGGGGGCTCCGGTCAGCCCCGGCCGGCGCCCGACTGCGGTGGGCAGCCCGCCGCTCCTCACCCGCTCGTCCCTGCCCTCCAGAGTGCAACATGCGCGCTCGGGGCCGGGGGTGGCGCGCGCTGCCCGGACACCGGCTCCGCGGCAGAGTGCCCTCACCTTACTCGCGGTGCCTTTCTGGAGGCTGCCATTCGGCGGTGACGTACCCCGGCCCACGT
>NW_020174301.1:966766-1041327 GCF_003031525.2 Neophocaena asiaeorientalis asiaeorientalis
GGGACCCCTCTGCCTTCCCATCCCAGCCCGCATCGCGTCTTTCCTTGCGGCGAGCGAGAGGGTGGAGGCTGTGCCGCGGCGCGTCAGTTCTGTTCATTTTTCTCGCCATTCCCCAAGGAGGAAAAAGAAGGACTTTGTCGGCTGAAGGGGCTGCGGCGCGATGAGCTGCCCTTCAGGGATGTTCTAGCTTTTAGGAGGACGTGGCCGGTTCTGGAAGTACCTCAGCACGACCTCACTTCCTGAAGCTTTACTATATCCCCCAGATCACTTATACAGGCAAAATCCCGCTGCACACTCCACTTGGATAGCCAATAGGCTCCTCAGACTTACAATGTCCGAACGGCACTCCTGGCCCAATGCACCAAAACACAACTGTGCTCCACCAAACAATCAGTGGCTAGATCTTGGAGTCATCCCTGCCTCTTTTACACACCACGTCCAGTCTGTCAGAAAATCGTGTCGGCCGTGTCTTCAAAACAGATCCCTAATCCAACCGCTCCTCACTACCCACACCTGTCCCCCCTCTAGGTCAGCGTCACTACCTTCTCACCCTTGGGATTGATTACTCAGGCTTCCCTAATGCCACGGGCACCTGCACAGTCTAGTCTAAACACAGCAGCCAGCTCAGTCCTTTGAAGTCTAAGGCCGTGCTCTGCTTAGCACTTTCTAATGGTTCCTCATTTCACTCAGGCTAAAATCTCTGCTTGATTTGCCCCTAACCATTTCCTGCTGTTCTCACACTGATCGCTCTGCTCCAGTGAATCTGACCTCCTTGCTTTCCTTGAAAAAGCCAGGCACACTCATGCCCCAGGGCCCTTGGACTTGCTCTTCCCCCCAAATCCAGGGTCCCTTCCTCACCTTTCCCTCCCCTTGCCTTCTAATCTTTGCTCAAGTATCACCTTCTCAACAGATCTACCCTGACCACCCTATTTAAAATTGTAAACCACCCCCAACATTCCTAATCCCCCTTAACCTGCTCAGTTTTTTTCTGTAACACTTATTATCATTTAACATGATTTAAAAAATGTATTTATATGTATTGTATTCTGCCCCCTACTTTACACACACACACACACACACACACACACACACACACACACACACCATAGCCATCAGTGCAGGAATGGTATCTGTGTTGTTTAATGATGAACAATACCTGACATGCAGTAAGTTCTCATTACATATTTTCTGCATCAGTGAATGTCCCCAGAATGTGCAGTACTCAAGGGTAGGGATGGTCGCTCTCTTGTTCATTGTTATGACCTGGTGCTTAGAACAGCTCCCAGAACAGAGTCAGCACTTCAGAAATATTTGCTAAATGAAAGTGACCACATTCTTATTTATTTATTTTTTGCTGTATGCAGGCCTCTCACTGTTGTGGCCTCTCCCGTTGCGGAGCACAGGCTCCGGACGCGCAGGCTCAGCGGCCATGGCTCACGGGCCCAGCCGCTCCACGGCATGTGGGCTCTTCCCGGACTGGGGCACGAACCCGTGTCCCCTGCATCGGCAGGCAGACTCTCAACCACTATGCCACCAGGGAAGCCCCGAAAGTGACCACATTTTTAAAAGTGATCTGCACCTCTTGCTTTGACCTTGGTGAACCCCTGGTACACCTGTATCACAAGTTATGCTGCCTGCAAGAGCTTAGAGTTCTAGCTGTTATTCAGTCAGCATTTAGACAAGCTAAATTAGACCCTGTAGAAAAAGTATAAAAGAACTAAAAGATGTGGCGCCTTGTAAAGCAGCAGACCGTCTGCTCCATTTCCCCAAATTTATGGAGCCAAAAAAAAAAAAAAGAATGTAAATATAATGACTGGTTCCAGCCCACATCTAAAAGATGGTGGGCAAGATCAAGTTGTACGAAAAAAAAAAGGAGATGTCTGAGAGACAGATAAGTGGGACCTAAAGGGAACAGGTATTTCGTAATCACATCGCCTAGGAGGAGGCTGCTCAAGATTTATCGCATCTGGCTTTAGGCGAGAAAGAGAAATACTTTGTGTTCTCTGAACTGGATTTGAATTTCTGTTTGCAGGATAACAAAGC
Organism: Neophocaena asiaeorientalis asiaeorientalis; assembly: GCF_003031525.2. Classification (NCBI taxonomy): domain Eukaryota; kingdom Metazoa; phylum Chordata; class Mammalia; order Artiodactyla; family Phocoenidae; genus Neophocaena; species Neophocaena asiaeorientalis. The sequence continues at coordinate 968,810 of NW_020174301.1, forward strand.
ATCCCTCCCCTTCTTGAATTTCTTTCAGGAGAACCTCAGGGAGAAATTATTGAGCCGAATTATCAGCAGAGGGTGAGAACACTGAGGTTATGTCAGGCTCTTCTCCTACCTCTGCAGTCCTCACATGTTTGAAGAGGTGGAACAGTTACACTAACATTTACTGAGTGCTGTTTGCCTAGCCCACAACAACCCAATGAGCAAACGACTGTAATCCTCATTTTACTGGTTGAGGAGACAGATTTACAGTGGTTGAGTCACTTGCCCAAAGTCCGCAAGCTAGTAAGTGGTTGGAGTGTTGTATACATTCAGGCAGCAGGATGGATTCCTAGCCCCCAAACACTTAATCATCACTAAGTTATATAGAAGGGACCCTAGAGGTCACCTCATCCAACCTCCTAGTTTACACAGTGGAAAGCGGGAGGCAACTGGATTCATCATTCAAACTCAGACTGGATGGGTTTTAAAAGTAGCCAGAAACATTGTGTGGAAACATGTTATGGGTTGAACTGTGTCCTCCCAAAATTCATATGTTGAAGCCTCAACCCCCTATACCTCAAAATGTGACACTATTTGGAAATAGGGTTGTTGTAGATGTAATTAGTAAAGATAAGGTTGTACTGGGGCAGAGTGGACCCCTAATCCAAATTACTGATGTCCTTATAAAAAGAGGGAATTTGGACACAGAGAAAATGCCATGTGAAAATGAAAACAAAAATCAGGGCAATGCATCTACAAGCCAAAGAACTCCAAAGACTGCCAGCAAACCACCAGAAGCTAGGAGAGAGACATGAAACAGATTTTCCATCCTGGCCCTCAGAAGGAACCAACACTGAGGATACCCTGATCTTGGACTTCCAGCCTCCAGAGCTGTGAGACAATAAATTTCTGTTTGAGCCACCTAGTTTGTGGTAGTTTTTTACAAAAGCCCTAGGAAACAATACAAGATGACTTCGAAATGTCCAAGAGTATGCATTGCAGAACTGTTATGTTGGCCACACAACATTCATCCATTATTCTTCTGGTAAGCCTCCTCCTATTTCCCTCTAAGGACCCATCTTTTCTTCCATCCCTCCCTCTCTCATTCTCAGTCTGTGTTATTTGGTGAAACACTTAGATTCCAGGCACAAGCCACAGTGATAGGCTCAGAAATTGCTTTGGGACCAGTGCAACAAAATTTCCATGGTGAGTGCTGGAAGAGAGCCTTGTTCACCTTTGCCAGGCAAAAACCTGGATGTATCCACTCTGGAACTGCTGCCTCTATGTGCAGCGTGTGGATGGCACCAAAGCAGCAGAAGGCAGAGCAAAGAGAAAGAGAAGCGGAAACCTCATAACATCATTTGATCCCTGAATCCTGCCATGCCTTAAACCAGATCTCCCACTAGACTTTTCAGATGTCAGCCAAAAAATTTCCTTTTGTGTTTAAGTCAGTTTGATATGGATTTTCTGTCACTTGCAATCAAAAGACTCCTTGCTGAATCATTTAAGTAAATTATGTTTCATCTATACAACTGGATTTTATGCATGAAGTAGATATAATTGTATTAATATTGATAATCTTAAACTAAGAAATGGAACAAGTATTGATAGATTGTAAAACAATGTAATATCCCATTTTTATAATCTTATATAAATATGTCTACACTGATATAGATTTATTTTTTAGAATAAAAAGAAAACGATCCACAAAATATTAATAATGCTTATCTCAAGTTGGCAGAATTTGGGATGATCTTAATTTTGCTCTGCTTCTTTGTGTTTTTTGAGATTTATTTTTTAATTTAAAAGAAATTCAAAGTACTAATCATTTCTCTGAGCCTTTCACCTTTGAAGAGAGAATGGGGAGCCTGTTCCATCCTTCAAATCTGAGCACCACAAGCAATAGTAGTCCTTCAATATTCAACTTGATAACTGGTTGATGCCCGGACCAAGGATTGCGGCGAAGGGCGACATCCTTTTTCGTAAACACCCAGGTGAGAGAACTGAGAAAAGAGAGATTCCTGTAAGCTCTCAAACAAAATTACAAACTTCAGAGGATGGTTTTAACCTTTTCAAACATTTCAATTTGTTCTAATAAAATTGATAGTTATAGGAACAGTGATGAGTGAGGCTCTCATAAATTGTTATAATATGGTCTTATTGTCTGTAAAGTTAACTGAAAGATAGGCTTGTGGTTACACCCTAGAAAGGAATCAGAGAAGAAAAGCCAACTTTCAGGATTGTAGAGTCTGCCAAAACAATGTACTGTAAATTAAGGGTGGGAGAATGCATTTGGCTCAGTTCAGAATCCACTCACCCTTTGTATTCAATGAAAACTGAACTCAGACCTTTGATATCTGAGTTCCATTTACTCTTGGCAAAGTTCAGTTCTCTGGTTCAAAAAAAAAAAAATAACCTCAGGAGGCCCAGAGGTTTTCTTGGACATCAAAAGTTTCTTGCACAAACAACATATTGATGAGCTAAGTGTAAATGAATCAGAAACATACAGAGTAAGTGAATCTAAAACACACACACCCTCCCATGCTATACAAAAAGCTTAGCACTCAGGGAAGCACTATGTTTGTCTCTTCCCTTAAAGAGGATTCCTTTTTACCATATTTTATCCCTTTCTCAAGAAGTCTTCGAGGGACCTTTGTAAAATGTAGCAAAAGAAAGAGAGTATATCCAGCTGTTCCTGATGTTGACTTCTCACAGTCCCTTCCTGGCTATGCCCTGAAACCTAGGCTTTGGATAGAGGTAGCATGGCCTAGAGGTCAAGGTCAAGAGACAAGTTCTGGCCCTGGCTCAGCCACTGAAAAGTCATGTGACTTTAGAACTAGCAGAGCACCCTCTTCTCTGGTTTCCTAAGAAGTTGGGCTGGACCAGCCCCTTCCAGACCTGCTATGCATTTGATCAAGCCTTAATAAGAGGACTTGAAGGTGGCAGCCTGGCAGATAAGTTTTGTGTGGCCCTCACTGTATCCTTTTCTCATAATAGCTTTATGGGTATATATTCACATACCATACAATTCATCTATTTAAAGTATGCAGTTCTTTAGTGTATTCAGACTTGTGTATCCATCACCACAATCAATTTTAGACCATTTTCATCACACCAAAAAGAAACCTACACCCTTTAGCATCACTCCCCAATTCCCTTCATCCTCTCCATTCTAGGCAAGCACTAATCCACTTTCTGTCTCTCTAGATTTGCCTCTTCTGGACATGTCATATAAATGGAATCATAATATATGGTCTTTTGTGATTGGCCCCTTTCACTTAGCATATTGTTTTCAAGGTTTATCTATGGTGTAGTATGTATCAACTTGATTCCTTTTTATTGCCAAATGATATTCCCTATGATGTTTACCCATTCTTTTTTTTTTTTTTTTTTTTTTTTGGTGAATTCTTTAGTTGATGCACACATGGGTTGCTTCCACTTTGGGGATATTGTGAATAATGCTGCTATGAACACTCATGTATAAGTTTTTTTGTAGACATATGTTTTCATTTCTCATGATTATATACCTATGGAAATATTGAGTCATATGATCAGTCTATGTTCAACCTTTTGAGAAACTGCTGAACTGTTTTCCAATGGGGCTATGCATTTTACATTCCCAACAGCAGTGTATGAGGATTTCAGTTTCTCCAAATCCCCATGCGTTATTATTTTTCTTATTGATTCTGGCCATCTTAGTGGATATGAAATGGTTTTGATTTGCATTTCCCTGGTAGCTAATGATGTTGAGCTGCATTTCGTGTGCTTTTTTGGCCATTTGTATATCTTTGATGGAGAAATATCTATTCAGATGCTTTCCCCATTTTTAAGTTGGATTATTATTATTGAGTTGTAAGCATTCTTTATATATTCTAGATGGAAGTCCCTCATCAGATATATGACTTGGAAATATTTTCTCCCATTCTGTGGGTCGTTGCTTTTTTTATTCTAATGAGACAGCAACATTTAAAAAGGAGATGTTCGCTATTTAAAAACCCACATCTTGGGAATTCCCTGGTGGTCCAGTGGTTAGGACTCCATGCTTTCACTGCCAAGGGCCGGGTTTGATCCCTGGTGGGGGAACTAAGATCCCACAAGCCATGTGGCGCAGCAGCCAAAAACAAAAGGTTGTAAATTCATTAAAAAATAAATAAAAATAAGAATCCACATCTTCAGCTTCTTCTGGAAGATCAGAAGTTTGGCTTTAGCAACACTGGTCCTTCCTTCTTGTTGCTGGTTGTTTCAGCAACACCAGCATGAATGGAGCAGGGGCTACTCCCTTGAGATGGGACAGGGAGCCCTCCATTTGACCACGTTGTCTTTTCTGTTTTACCTGCTAGGCCTCTGTACACATCCCAGTTTGTGACTCCTTCTCCTAGAGAATTTGATAAAGCACGGACTGAATTTCTACTCTGCTGAAATTGCCCTGGCAATTGAGTTGAATCAACTACTTCTTGATAGAATGTTTTCACCTTTGGCACTTAAACACAGACTCCCCCAAACTTAGCACAAACAAGCAAGTCCCCCACTCTTCCTGTTTTGTGATTTGGATTTTGTAAGGTGTGAGGCAACTCACTGGGGCTTGGCAAGGCCTCCAGGGTTTTGGCAGCCCTGTCGGTGCTGATGTTATGAGTGTCCCTTTTGCCATAATGCATCCTCATTACTAACTCAAACCAGTTAAACTCAAACAAATGGAGTTGAAAAATACAGTAACAGGCTGCCTGAGCTTCAAAACACTGCCTAAAAATACCAGAAAAACAATTTTGTGCTTAAGACCATAGCCAGGAGTGAAAATCACAATTTCTGACTGCTGACCATCCCTTTCCCTAATCATAATTTGCCTTCCAAAAGCAGCCCCTCTTAGAATAAAATGAGAATCTCTAAAGAGATATATTAGTAACTTAACCTAGTCATATAACATTCTTTTCCCCTGTTTCTCATCAACCTTTGTTTAACTATTTACTCATCCATTCCTTCACTTAAATATGTTTATCCTTACTATTCTTTTTTGAAACAGTTTTACTGAGATATAATTCACATACCATACAATTCACCCATTTAATGTGTACAAATAAGTGGTTTTTAGTATATTCACAGAGCTGTGCAGCCATCAACACTACCTAATTCCAGAACATTTTCATCACCCCAGAAATAAACCTCTTATCTTTTAGTGTCAGTCCTCATTTCTCCCATTTTCCCCAGCCCTGGGCGACCACTAATCTGCTTTCTGTCTTAGTAGAGTTGCCTCTGCTGAGCATTTCATGTAAATGAAATCACACAATATGACATCTTTTGTGTCTGGCTTCTTTCATTCAGCATAATGCTTTCAATGTTCGTCCACTTTGTAGCACTTATCAGTGCTTCATTCCTTTTTATTGCAGAATAATATTCCATTGTGTGGATATGCCACATTTTATTTATCCATTCAAAGGGACATTTGGGATATACAAGAAACTCATACAAACCAATAGCAGCAGCAGCAGGAACATCACCATCATCATCATCATCATCACCATAATCCAATTAAAAAATGGGCAAAGGACCTGAGTAGAGATTTTTCCAAAGAAGACGTACAAATAGCCAACAGATATATGAAAAGTTATTCAATATTACCAATCATCAGGAAAATACAAAACAAAACTACAATGAGATATCACCTCACACCTGTTATGATGGCTATGATTTTTTAAAAAATTAAAAAGATAACAAATATTGGCAAGGATGTAGAGAAAAGGGAACCTTTGTACCCTGTCGGTAGGAATGTAAATTGTTACAGCCGTCTTGGAAAATAGTGTGGAGGTTCCTCAAAAAGTTAAACATAGAACTACTGTGTGATCCAGCAATCTCCCTTCTGGATGTACAGCCAAAAGAAATAAAATCACAATCTCAAAGAAAAATCTGCACTCCCATGTTTATTATAGCATTGTTCATAATAGCCAAGATACGGAAACAACCTAAGCATCCATTGACGAATGAATGGATCAAGAAAATGTGGTATATACACACAATAGAATATTATTCAGTCTTCAAAAAAAAAGAAAGTGCTCCTGCTTGAGACATGGATGAATCTGAAAGACATTATGTTAAGTGAAATAAACCAGACACAGAAAAATAAATATCACATGATCTCACTAATACGGGGAATTTTTTTTGAAGTCAAGTTCGTAGTAACAGAGTAGAATAGTGGTTACCAGAGGCTGGTGGGTAGGGAAAAGAGGATATATTGATCAAAGGGTATCCTAGTTATAAGATAAATAAGTTCTAGAGGCCTAATATACAGCATGATGAATACAGCTAATAATAATGTATTATACAGCTGAAATTTGCTGAGAAGGTAGATCTCAAGTGTTATTACCACCAAGAAAGGTAACTATGGGTGGTGATAGATATGTTAGTTTGATTGTTGTAATCATTTCACAATGTATACATATATCAAAGCATCACATTGTACATCTTAAGTATATATAATTTTTATTTGTCAAAGATTAATTAATTAATTAAAATTTTAATCAATATGTGGGTTGTTTCCACTCTGGGGCTATTATGAATAATGCTGCTATGAACATTCATGTACAAGTTTTTTTTGGTAGATATAAGTTTTCCTTTCTCTTAGTTATATATGTAGGAGTGGATTACTGGGTCACACGGTTTAATATTTTGAGGAACAGCCAAACTGTTTTCTACAGTGGCTGTGCCATTTTATATGCCCACCTGTGATGAATAAGAGCTGCAATTCCTCTACATCCTTGTCTATTCTTACTATTCTTGATTGATATGTTTGTCCTCCTTCCTCCATCAACTCTCCCCAGATTTCAGTGAAATTCTAAATGACTTTTGCTACTGGGGAAGTGAAGTGGCACTTCATTTTAGAGAGAAGCCTTACTTAGCCTCTCTTTTCAGGGAAGCCATTGGAAAAAGTATACTTCAAAGGTCCCCATTACTCTAGTAAATCAGATTTATTTCTACAGTGTGCCATAAACCTGAGTCTCTAAGCACCTAGTCTACATATTTTAGATACAAACAAAAGAAAGTAATTCAATCATGTAAATTACAGCCATAGATTTATGGAATTTCGGAACTGGAAGGAACCTCCTACCGAAGATTTCGTTTTATACAAATGAGGATGCTCAAACCAGGAGGTTCATGTGAGCGATGCCACATAGTCGGTTTCTTGCAGAATAAGACTGGAACCCAGCTCTGAGGATTCTCTACTATTGGTCTTGTCAGTGCAACCCAGTCACTCAGTGATCTGAGCAAACCCAGCTCAGCAAACGCTGGGGCAGTTATAATTTCAAGAGCAAGGGCTGCATCCATACACACACCAAGCGAAGTGAAGAATTAGGTGATTCCCTGGATAATTCCTCGACAAAAGCCACTCAAGTCAAAACATAGATCAAAGATTGTGAATCGGGTACTTGAGGGCTGAGTCTAGCCCATAGGTATGTTTAGCTTAGACTACATGGTATTTTAAGATTTAAAAACAAAATAGTTGCCAACTCATAAAAATGAAGAGATTTCACCCCCACCCCCAGCCCCCGCAAAAGAGCTATTAACGTTGGGCCTGTGGTTCCTGCTTAATTTTTGCAACAAACAGGCTGGAGCTGAGCGGCACCACTAAGGGCCCACCTAGTGGGCCCCACTCATCAGGCCACATGCCATGTTCCTGAATGTATTTGAATTTAGGGCTCTTGATCCAGATGACTGAGACGTGGGTGAGGGGTTGGTACGTTTGCTCTCTGCAGGAGTATCCCCACTCTGTATGGCCCTGGTTAAAGAGAGAAGACAGACACCAGACACACGGCCGAGTACTGGTGGGCAACTGAGATCTCTGCAAGGCTTATCAGGGCAGCAGATGACCAAAACAGGAACACCAGAGTGCTGGGAGAAGCTGTCGGGCCTCTGCGGGGCCTCCTTTCGGCCACAGTTCACAAAATAAGCAGCAGATGCTGCAAGGCCACCACAGATTTCAAAGAGAAATCAAGACAGCATGTAGCCTCAGAGCACAAGGCCCCACAAGAGAAAGTCTGGGAACAGCATGCCGCCTTGTGAGCTGGGGCCCTTCACCTCTCCAGGTATGAGGCGCTGGGCTTTGCTTGTTTCCAGGAAGTGCCATCTAGTTTGCTCTGCCATGCAGCATGGCAGCTCTTCTAATCAATTGCTAATTGGTGACCCCGGGGGGAAAAAGAACACCTGAGACCCTAAAGGCGATTCTGAAGACTAAACAAAAGAACACAAGACAAGCACTTTGCACTGTGTCTGGAGCCCAGAAAGAACACAAGAAATGTTAGTTCTATTATTACTGGTGAACTCCCACAGGGCATTTTAAAAATCTGATACCTATACAACTTCATAGAATCATGACTGTCAAAACCGCAGGAGTTGTGGAGACCATCTAGTTCACTGGACTTAGGAGAAAAGCAGTCTCCTCCTCCCTCAGATGAGGTGGTGGCCCTGACCAGTGTGTGGTCCCATCAGTCTCGGGTTTTGTCAGTGCCTCTATTGTGTAAAGCAAGGCACACCTGTAGACTCCAGGTCCCATTTGCCCATGGGGTAGGCCTCGCTGTTATGCTAAAGAGTCACCTTTCCTGGCAGTTTTGGCTCACTACTTACTAGTCAGGACTTAAGAGGCCCTTGGGTGAGGCTCAGAGACAAATGAGCTCGGAACACATGTGGGAGGGCATGATTTACGTCCTTTCCCTCTTTGCTGGAGTTGCCCGAGTGTGTGAGGAGTGGGATAGAGGGCTCTCAGGTTGGAGTTCAGCACAGCTGTAAAAACAGCCTGTCCCACTGGCTTCCCCCAGCTCTTTGGCACAAAGAAGCCATGGAGTGGCTTCAGGAAGTAGGAGCAAAGGAGGAACTGCTCTTCAATGGAGAGAGAGTAAAACAAAAAGTTTCTATTGTATGACCTCATCACCAACCAAGTCTTTCTTCCTTTCTTTGAAGTTAGGTGGAATTGGAATCATGTGGGTGTTAAGTAATAAAAAATAAATGTAATAGATTAAAGCTCTCTAAAGAAGATTTTGTTGTATGACATGATCGTCTGTCAACTGCAAATGGGCTTTAAAAGTCTAAAAACCTTAAGCTGCTATGCTGGGCAAGGCTCTGTCCAACCCTCCACCTCACCAATGCCCCTCTCTCTGGGTTCCAGCCTCACCATCCAGTTCCTCAGAGGGACATTCCCTTGTGTCTCAGGACCTTTGCACACTGTGAATGCCCTAAGAGGCTGCAGGTTCCCTGGAACAGCAACTGTGCTCCCAGGAGTGTGTGTGCGTTAAGGGGCAGGGGAGACTGGCATGGAGCTTAAAGAAAAGAGGATCCAGCTGATCTCTCAAGAGAAGCAACAGGATGAACTGGAAGGAGAAAGGGTCTTAGGAGACCTGCTTCTGCCAATTGCTGAACTGTGTGACCTCAGGGGTCATTGTTCCCACTGGGCCATAATCCCCTTATCTGTAATATGGAAGAATGGATGCCCTCCAAGCCCTGTCCCTGCTCTAGCATTTGGTGACTCTAATATCAAGTGAAGAATGACCAAGATATTCTTCTCCTATGTCTGCACAGTCAACAGACAGACAGACAGTCATAGGTTCACCAAAAGGCAAATACAATTGCTGCACTATTCATTGCAGCCCCAAATCAGAAACTACCCAAATGTCCATAAAGAGTAGAATTGACAAATTGTGGTATATCCATACAACTGAATAGAATAAAGCCATGGGAAACTACTGCTCATGCACAACGTGAATGAATCTTACAAACAGGACCCAGACACCTAAGAGGTAGATGTTGTATGAATCCGCCTTTATAAAGTTCAATAACAGGAAAAACCTATTTGTAACATTCGAAGTCAGGTTAGTGGTTACCCTAGCAGGAGAGTAGTGACTAAGGGAGATGAAATGGGGCTTCCAGGGAACTGATGATGTTCTTTCTTGATCTAGGTTCTGGTTCATGGATATGTTGACTTTGTGAAAATTCATGGAGCTGCACTATTACAACTTACACACTTTCCTGTATTATTCTTCAATTAAAATTTTACTTAAAGACAATTTTAGAATAAAATACAGGAGACTATCTTTAAGATTTGGGGGTAGGGAAAATTTTTTAAATAAGACACAAAGAATACAAATCATTAAGGAAAAATTGATTAATCTACTACATAATTTTTTTTAATTAAGAGGGAAACAGAAACAACAGCAGTGAACCTGTAAATAGCTTCAGTCTAAGGAATAACATCATGAATAGGTAACATTTATTTTGCCATGAACTATGCCACACCCTTTGCAAACATTATCCATTGAACTCTCATGACTACCCTGTGAGGTCAACGCTATTATCACCCCTATTGTGTAGATGGGTAAACTGAGGCTTGGAGATAAATTGCTTGGCTACAGGCACTTGGCTAGTGAGCCAGTACTTGAATTCAGGTGGGCCTGACGTCTAAGCTTCCTCACTCCCTACTCAGCCAAAGAGGTTTAGAGGTCAGGTCATCAGATATCCAGGCTGTAGGGAGAGGGAGGTCACAGGTCACAGGTCCAGATTCCCATCCCAGTCCATTCCCAGCTGTTTTTTCGAAAAGAGCAGATGAGTTATGATACCAAGATGCCTCTCTCCAGAGATCAGGAGCTGCAGTCCCATCAGAACCCTCTCCTCCTGAGGGAGTAGAGTGAGTGTGAAGGATGGGATATGGGGTTGAGAATTGAGAGGAGGAGGGCAGCCTCCTCCCTTTCATTCCCTGCGCTGTTTTCATTAGTGGTGATGGCTTCCATGGTTCCTCAAAAGGAAGTCTCTGCTCCAGCTAGGCCTCTTCCCCTGGGTGTTGCCCGAAACTGCCAGGTTCATTCCAATCTCTGAGCACAGTTTCATAGTTTCTCCCACCTGGAAGACCCTACCCCTCCTCTTCTACCTAATTCTGCTATTGTCCAGGCCCAGCCCGAGCCATACCTATTCTATGAAGTTAACCTCTATTACTCTAGGCCAGCACTGCCCAATAGAACATTCTGGAGAGGAATAATATTCATTTGCTCTGTCCAATAGGGTGGCCACTAGCCACATGTGGTTACAGAGCACCTACTATGGCTAGTATGACATAGAAACTGAGTTTTTCATTTTATTTAATTTTACTTTACATTTAAATAGCTACAAGTGGTTAGTGGCTACCATATTGGATAGTACAGCTCTGACTCCCTGTAATGCCTTGATTTTATTCCTCAAAGAAGAGAATACAAAGTTGATTGGTTCTCTAAATATTGTATTTGCCTTTGGAGCTGAACCATTAGCATAAAGAGGGAGTTAAAGGTAGGAAAAATCTACTTTAATGGCCCTACTATGCTCGTGCTGAGCACAGAGCAGGTTGGTCTCTTGCTAAAAACAATTGTCGCCCAGAACAGGCAGAGGTAGAATGCAAGGCCTGGAGTACTTGGAACCACAAGTAACCTGATGCTCCACTACAGAGGGGAGGTGCAGGGTGGTGGTGACTCCAGGGAAGAAGCAAATGTTCCCCTGTTACAGAAGCAGCGCCCAGTGTCCCGATGAGGGCAGCTTTAGTCCCAGCCAAGTATTTCAACCCCCTCTGAGGCCTCATGCATTTCCTGGAATTCTCTTCTTGCACCTCGGAAGTGGCTCACGCTTCCAGAAACTGCCCAGGTCTGAGGCCCAGTGCAGAGCTGATTGCAATGCAGCAGGACAGCGAGTGCAGGAGCGCCTCTGGGCGCTAACTAGAGTCGTTAATCTTAGCATCCCTGTGAAGCATTCCTCTGAACTCTCCCTTCCCTTCTCCAAGTCCCAGAAACACCCTGCTTAAGATTTTCTCTCTGAGGTGCTGACTGACCAGCAAGGGCCCTGTCCCCGTAGCTTGAACTCAGGCACCGCCCACTGGCCTAGGGTGATTTCCATGGGGACAGGCAGCGAAGAAGGGGGTCACAGGGGTACTACCAGCAACAGCTAGAAAGGAGAAGGGCCTGTGAGTCCCTTGAGACAGGAGGATGAAAGACGCGCAGGGGCTAAAGCCTATTAAAGATGTTCATCAGATGCTGCGTCCCAAGGCCCAGGTGCTCCCACAGCTCAAATAGGGATTTTTGAAACCAATGAAGGTTGAGCAGTGAGATGAAGATAGGCATGAAAGGGAGAGGATTGGGAAGGCTCGGACATCGTGGGAAGTAGTCTACACACTAGACAATCTGAGAGGTCCTCGTATGGAGTTGGAGGAACCTCAGTACTTCCTTTAGGGGAAGGTGGGAGTGGAGAGGAGTGCAGACACCCGCTACCACCCAGGATGCCCAAGCTGCCACTCACTCAAAGATGCCCTGGGGCTGGTCTGAGTGGAGAGGAAGAGCAGGAAGTCAGCTGGGTTCCTGGGCGCTTAACGGATGGTCACCCTGGGGCACCACCAGTCCTTACCTAGTCTAGGAAAAGGAAGGATTCAGGCTCTGCCGGCTGTAATCGACCCCAGCCTCCACCTCCTATGCCCACACTTGCCCTCCTTGTCCAGAGAGAGGAGCATCAAAAGGTTAAATGGCCCAATACAAAAAGCACTAACCCATTTAAGACCCTGTCAGGAAGAAGATCGTCTTCTCCCTCTTCTCTGAGTTCTGCCCTAGCTCGCCCTGACCTTCAGAGACAGGCTTACAGGATGAGGAAGCCCTGTCACTGCCTGCACCACCTCTCTTCCCCGTCTCTCCCCACTGACTCTCTTCCACCCGCCGCATCCCTCTGCAGACCTCCCAGCTGCCAAACTGAGCACACACCGCTGAGGGCTAATCTAACGTGGCCTCTGAGATGACGCCTCCCTCCTCCATGAACTGCTCTCCCCTAGGCCTTCCTGATACAGCGTTCTCCTCCAGCCCCCAGGGTTCCCCTTCCTTTTCCCACTTCTGTAGGTGTCAGGGTTCCTTCTCACTCATCCTGCAGTGCTCCTGGGCACGGGCCCTGCACTGCCCCTAGATGCTCAACCTGAACTTACTTGTCTCCACTGTCATGTCCTTAACCACCTTATCTAAATCTCCAGCCCAAACCTGACTTTCTGAGTAATGAATGGGTCCTTATTCCTAACTCCCTACTCAACAGTATTGCCCAAGTAATTCTGTGGGCACTTGAAACTCAATATGTCCAAAATTAAAATTATCTTCTCTTTTCTCCTTGAAATTTGATTCTTTTGTAGTAGTTACAAATATTCAATACCATTCTTTTCATTAATAAAAAGACAACCCCTAATGAGATGAATTTTTGCGTGTATTCCCCTTCCTTCTGTTGACAGTATGTGGATTTACGTTCAGCCAAGACCCTTATCCACCCCCACCCCACAGCCCAGCCCATCTTATCTTCCCCAGGGTCTGGGGAAGAGAGTGCCAGGCATGGTCCTTGTTTACCAGCATATTCCATCCTCCAGGCCACAAAGTTTGGTTTAGGAATAGGCAGTACATGTCCCAGTTTGAACAAGTGAGATGGGAGGAGATTCTCTGGGGAAAAAAAATGCCTCACCCTTATAAATTCCTTGGACAACTGCTTTTCTCCTGGTGGAAGTAAATAAGGAAGCATGTAGCTCTCAGAATATTCTGGCAGTCATCCTGTGTTCCTAAGACAGCCAGGCTTAGGGTGAAGCAGACAGCCCGGAAGTCTGAGAAGAAAGAAGAAACTGGGTCTTTGGTGAAGTTCTGGATCAAACCTCACCTGAAGGCCACCTTACCACTGGGCTTATCAATAAATTTTTATTATATTTTAAGACTGTTGGAAATGGATATTCTCTCCCTTGCAACCAAAATCACCCTAAGTGATACAACTAGTAATAAGTCCCCAATAACTATTTGTTGAATTGAACTGATCCCTGAAAAACATTAATTATACATTGGCCTCTAGGTGACGTAATGCCTTGATCCAGTTAAACTACACACGTCTCATTAAGAAAGCACTTCAGTGGCACAAACTGCTTGTTTTTGAGGTTTCCAGAAATAGCAGGCCTTGAGAAGTGCCTCAGTCATACTATGGAGGTAGTTAGCCATGCTGCCTACACATAAGCCTGGTTTTCTCTCTCTGTTTCAGTTTCCTTGTCTCTAAATCCAGGTGATAGAACTTGCACTTCCTTCTACTGTTCCTGCATATGAAAAAGTTGGGAAATCAGAGGCATTAAATTTTGGTAAGGTTTTCTTCACATAGCAAGAAGTACAGATTGCAATCTATATAAAGGAGGCCTTAGCAATCTTCTCACCTTTGGAAGGACAGTTTATTTCTTGGAAAACTTGCACGAAGAGCCTTTAGGTTGGCTCCGTATGTTGAGAAAACCTTTAATGAGGTGTCAAAATCACAAATAAAACTTCAACTCATTATGCCCAAAAACAAACTTACCAAGCTACAAGAATATCTGGAAAAAGAGAGGATCAAACTAGATCAGAGGTTTTCAGTCAGACTATTCTAACACCCTGGTAAATCGCAACCCATCTGTAACGTACGTTTTAAGTAATTTCTTAAAAATAATTGCCTAAGTATCATGTTTACTGTACAGAACATCGTTGGTTTTGCCCACCCAGCTTCCATTCCCCTAGTTTCTTATAACAGCCCCTCAATTTTCCTTTAGGGAATACCGCACACCCACTCAGTCTATGTGGTTCAGACAAGACTGAGCCCACCTCCATCCCCCATCCCCCCATGACGGAAAGAGTGGGAGACAATATAGTCCCAGCCAACCAGCACATCCCATTGGCTTGAACCCTGTGGCTGATTCAGGATGCGGGCAGTGCTTCCAGGTCAACCCAATGAGTCTTAATCCTAGGATTTATGCTAGAATTACAGTATTGAGAAAATAAAGCTCTCTTTTCACAGAGGGTGCTAAGCTTTGAGAATACAAACCTAAGGCTCAGCAGCCATTTATCACTCATGAAGCGATTCTGCCTGAAAATGTCAACACAAACTAAAGTAGAACCTAAAGATGGATAAATAGTCTAAGTCCCGATAAAACCGTTTGTGCCTCTGGATCCAGCCATGACAGAAGCATCTGCCCCTGCATATTCTTATATGACACAGTCAGTGCATTTTATCTTTTGCTTAAGTCAGTTTGGGTTGGGGTTCTGTTACTTATAAGAATCCCGGGTTTGCATTTTTGGAAAATAAATTGAATGAAAATGAATTGAGTGAAATCAAGGTTACCCTTATAATAACATCTCACTTGCTTGCATTCTGATACACTTTCTTGAGTGAAAGGGAATGAGGTGGAGAAAGAGCCAACACAGGCAAAGGCATTTGACCTACAGTTTAGGCACCCCTCGAAGTGAGAGAGCAAACATCTGAACCGACAAAAGAAATGTGTTCTGTTCACGACCACCATTCATCTGTCGTCTTCACAAGAGAAAGCTTGAAAACCTCTTAACTGTTTTATTTCTTAAATTCTTACAAGAGTGTGTAAATGACTTTTATCATCACAGCACATTTCTGTCTGTAAGCATACCTCAGAGATATTTCAAGTTCGGTTCTAGACCACGGCAATAAAGTGAATATCACAGTAAATCGAGTCACGAGTTTTTGGTTTCCCAGTGCATATAAAAGTGACCTTTAGGGGCTTCCCTGGTGGCGCAGTGGTTGGGAGTCCGCCTGCCGATGCAGGGGACACGGGTTCGTGCCCTGGTCCGGGAAGATCCCACATGCCGCGGAGCGGCTGGGCCCGTGAGCCATGGCCGCTGAGCCTGCGCGTCCGGAGCCTGTGCTCCGCAACGGGAGAGACCACAACACTGAGAGGCCCGCGTACCACAAAAAAAAAAGTTACCTTTACACTATGCTGTAGTCCATTAAGTGTGCAATACCATTATATCTAAAAAAATGCACACACCTTAATTAAAAAATATTCTATTACTAAAAAAATGCTAACCATCATCTGAAAACGCAGGGTTGCCACAAATCTTCAATTTGTAAACAACACAGCCTCTGCGAAGTGCAGTAACGTGAAGCACAATAAAATGAGGTACGCCTGCATAGCCTTTTGGATTTCCCAAAGCACTTCCGCGCTTTGGGATACACAGGCACGTTTGTACGTATCCAACCCTAAGCACCCAATAGCAATTCTGATACCACTTGACAGATGGAGAAACTAAACCTGAGAAGCGACTTGCAGAGACCCAGAGAAGGAGAAACTCAGGTTTGCTCATCCCAAGCAGCTCCCTTTCCTCCTCCTGTGAGGGCAAAATGAGATCATAAGTAGGAAAGCACTTGGAAAGAAGGAAACTCTATCGATGCCAGATGTATCATTATAAAGCCAAACCTAAGTACAGAATGACCTTGTTATCACCCCTGCAGTGGGAATGCTTACAGATCAGGCCTGCTTAATATCCTGGTACCCTGGGGAGAGCATCTGGGGCCTCTTCTCCAGCAGGGTTAAGTCTTGCATGTTCCTGACATCACTTTCTCCAGAGGGGACCCATCAGGAAGAAAAGAGTGACATCCCCTTCATTCCTTAAAAACATCACCCCCAAATTATGCCCAAGTCAGGCCAATCCAAATGTCAGAGGATAATAACATCGATGTCAGGATTCAAAATTTATAGACACTGTGGACATGTGTGATGTTTTGTTTGGGGAAATGGATTCTTCATGTGCATGATATATGGCACCAGATAAAACATGCTGACAAGATTACACACTTGGGGAAGTGGGGGGATACACAAGCATATTATTTTGAAAGTACACTGTTATGACATTTAAAAAATTCCAGAGTGAAGGCTGAGCAGATCCAGAGGTTAATGCGATGCGGGAACATGCAGCTGTGCGGGACCATGAAGAACCATTCATTTTGCATTTTTCATTTTGCATTTTTCATTTTCTTCTCTCTCAAATCATAGAGCTCAGTGTATTTTAAGCAAATTTGATTGGGGGTATATTTAAAAGTGCATAATGTGAAGGTAATCATAAAGACATTTTTTTTGAAATTTTGAAAATACTCTAAAATTCAAAATCTGTTCAAAATTGCAAAATTTTTCACCCGAGAGCCCCAGCGAATTGGAAATTCTGCTGATTCTCTTGCCAGCTGGCCAACATGATGGCTGCTATCCTTTGCCAGGAAGAGTCTTGCTTCATGAAATTTGTTTGTTTTTTACTTACCATGAGGTCTTACAGAGTGCAACCCTCATATAACATGTAACTTCCTTATACTCAGGTGCACTAAATGCTTTTAGAGGGCTCATTAAGTACAGGCTTTCACACATCTGCTATTTTAAACTTCACAACAGCCTAAGAGGTAAATAATACCACGCTCACCTTACGGAGGAGAAAATGGAGGCTTAGAGGATTCCAGTAACTTGTCCAAGGTTACATAGATAGGAGGATGCAGAGCCAGGACTCACAGTCAGGATGTCTAACTGCTCATACCACAGACACCGCAACCCAAAAGAGGTGGAGGACATTCATATGTGCATCCATTGACCTCTAGCTTGACCCAGGTGCTGGGCTAAGTGTTAGGTCAATGGGGACAGGATGATGCCAGGACCAAGATTTCCAAGGGTCAGGCAGAGGCACAAGATACAGGGTCCAAAGTTCCAGGCTGGTCCCAGCACGCTTCAGTATCTAGAGATTCCCCTGCCAGTAAGATCTGAGGGGTTGTGGGGTGAGGGTTGTTCCTCCTACCAACTGACTCTCTCACTTTCTCTTATTGAGTTCAAAGCTCTGAAAGAGAACATCTGGTTGGTTTACTTAATCACTATTAATCCTCTTGTGCAAAGCTTTTGTGCCAGGCTACCTTATAGGCTGCTTTGGGGAGCTTGTAGACTAGCTGCCCTCATGACAAGTGTTCATCTGTGATCTAATCAGCTATGACTTTGGGGTAGGAGATGTTAGGGATATTGTCCAGTTCCAAGGATAACTCGGTTTACAAGATCTAGGCACCAGGCAGCACCCCAGCACAGAGAGTACAGCAAAAAGTTTAAGCAAAAGCCCAGTCGTTTCAGTTAGGCAAAGGTAGCAATAGGCTGCAGTTCAGGGAACAAGTGAGTCTCTGAGACACACCTACTGCCATTGGGATATGGGACCCTGATGAGCACAACCAACTTGAAACCCTACTTCTACAGGCTAGAGACTCTGACTTACCATCTGCCAAGATAACGGTGGGCTCAGGAACCAGAGAAAAGTGGACAAGAGAGGGCTGGGCTTCAAGACTCTGACTGCTGTCTTTTGTCCAACTTTCCCTTTCTGGGGATGCTGGCGAGTCTAACCAGCCTGGACTCCCCAGAGCTGGAGCTGGGCATGGAGCTGAGAGGAAGACAGTCTGAGACATGGGTGACTGGGAAGCAAGAACCAGATACAAAATAAAGGGTCAGCTCAGCAGATCAGGTGAGATGGCAGGAGCAGTGGGGGAGACAAGGTCCAGAGACACGCTCTGAGATAAATGTCCCAGGGCACCTGCATCAAACCTGTCGGTTGGCAAGTAAGATTGAGGATCACCATCTGGTTTGGATTTTGGTTTGGCGTTTTGAATTTTTTGCACCATAATCCACACTTTATATACTGATCCAGTATACAAATAACTAAAACATAATTTCACAAAACAATGTTTACCATTATTAGAGGTGGCTTCTCTGCTTCTAATCTTTTCAATTTCATTTTTATGTTTTTAAAAGTGTGACTCACTAAATTGATTTCACAGCTCATTAATGGATCATAGCTCACAGTTTAAAAACATTGGCTTGACAATATTTATATGCCTTTTGGCTATTCATTTTTCCTGTCACTTGCCCTTGGCAATGCCAATGCCAAATTCTTTCAGTAGGTGCCATGTTTTGAGACATCTATCCTTCCCATCTAATACCTTCTCTCCCGTATAACCTCAGTGCCCCCACATAGGCTCCCTAAAAGGACTGAAACTCTGGATCCATGTGTCTATAACATGATGTTTCTAACTTGGGCATATCTGATTGGACAGGAATGAACTGACACACAATGGATGACCATTTTGAAATTAGACCATTGAGATGACAGTTGGATGGTGGATGGTCCTTGAGATAGGTCTGTAACATATGGTTGTACAGGTTGTGGACTACACAACTCTAGGGATTACCAAGCACACAGATCATAGTGTAAAAGGTGCCCCCTAGAGTCACTTGGTGTACAACCTGTACAACTGTACATGACAACCCTTCTGGAGCTCAAAGTTAATTACATTCCAGGGCTAAAAGGGCCATATTCCATCATGTCCATGTAAAATAAAGTGAAAAACATATTTATGCTATTACCAGAAATCATTTTAGGGAAAAAAAATTATCTCTGTATGGGAAAGTACCTCGACAAGCTACTTAGGGAATCCTTCAATGACAAAGTTGGGGCCGAGACATCAGAAGAGGAAGAAAACCACACTGCTTGAGACAAAGGGAAATATTTCTTGGTTTTTCTCCTAAGATGGAGACAGTTGAGCAATGCTGTCTTAGGAGGTAGTTGGTAGGCCACAGCCTGGAATGCCAACCTATAAACAGCAGTGAAGCCACACTATAAAAATGCCACTGGAAATGTGAAGGAAATGGGAAGTTTGAGGTTCCCAAAACTTCTCTCAGGTACAAAAGTGTAAGTTTGCAACAGATACTCTGATAAGCCACATAGGTTGGGATGAGCCACCAGGAACATGATTGTATGAAAACAGAGAATTGGTTTTAAAACAACTTTTTAGGATAGTGGGTCAAGCTAAACACAATACTTTTATTTTACTCAGTGAGCTGTGCATGTTTGGGGCCAGAGTGGAATTGCTCAGGAAGACAAAGTAGAGGCTGAGTGTGATGCTCCTCTTTTGTTCTCCCCCCGTGCACCCCATGCAAGGCATTGCCTCCCCTCCAAAGATGGATTTGAAAAGTCATCCAATTATCAGTCTTCCCAGGGTGACAAATTGTTAAACTGTCCACTGTATCCAAGAGCTTTTGTCTGGTTCTTGGTATAAGTAAAGGGGAAAGAGAAAGAGGAAGGGAGAAGAGTAAAAACTAAGGAGATAAGGTGAAGGGCTAGTGAAACTCACCAGGGGTGGGTGGTTTAAGAATGGTGACACCTATTCTTTCATTGAAGTTTTACAGTTCGTGGTTATAAGCTCTTCCTCCATTTCTTCCTCACCAATTTCTCTGTACAGCCTCTCATGCTCATAAGGAATTTGTGTGAATGAGAGGTGTGTGTGATGTGTATGTGTGTGTATAAGTCAGAAAAGGGTTGAGTTTCTTGTCTGGTCACTATGGAACAGAAGAGAACTGAGGAACTCAAGAGGGAAAGGAATCCGTAAGAACAGAAGCTCCACTGGGAATTCAGAGATATCTTAGAAAAGTCTTTGGATAACCACAGGACAAGGAATCGAGAGTTCATTCCAGTTTCACCTAGAACTCAAGGAGGAGGGAAGCTCCAGCTAACATCTGAGTTACACACAGAGGAGCAACGAAAGCCAGTCTTCAGAGAGAGAAAGGGTTAAGCAGACACAGAGACTATTTTGTTTCTTGTATTAATTAAGCAGGCTAAGCTGGGGTGACAAAATTTTATAAATGCTCACAAACAGTAGGAGTTTATTTTTCGCTTACTCAACAATCTGAAGACAGCTCTTTTCCATGTGCTGATTTAGAAACCCAGGCTCCTTCTAGCTTGTGGCTGCACCATTCTCCAGAGTCTAAGATCTCATCGTTATCTATATCCAGCCAACAGAAAGGGAATGAAGCAAGGATGTGACATATAACCTTCTTGGCCTGGAAATGGCTTACATCACTTTCACTCACATTCTTTTGGCTAGAACTCACTCATGTAGCTGTGTCCTACTGCATATGTAACCCAGGAAGTGTGGTCTAGCTATGCATTCAAGAAGAAGAAATAGATTTTTAGTAATCTAGTAATTACTAGTAATTTAGTAATCTAGTAATCTAGTAATTACTAGTAATTTAGTCTATCACAGTCCACCCTTCCAGACACTAACTGACCATCTGCACCCTTCTTCCCACATAAAGAGCCTGCACTCATGTCCTTCTCAAGGAAGACAACCTAAAGCTCCATTTAGTCACTACATGCACCTCAGAGTCTGGGATTCTTGAGGATGCAATGTTTTCTTAATCAGGTCTGTATGTGGTTCCTCACAGCCCAGTGATTTATTAACTAAAAGACCAGTTATCTGGCCTCTAACACACATCCACTCTAACATGATGGAATAGGACTTGATAACTGCAATAAGACTCCAGTTCAGAAAAAGGAAGAATGGGAAAAACAGAGTCCTTGGTTAATAGCATGATGGAGCCCTGCTAGGTGGACAGTATGAAGACACTCTGCCTGGTAAGAAAGGGTAAGTTCCCTGTTTAGTCCTTTAATCCCCTCTTTGGGAGGATTTCACTGTCTAGTTTTGTCTAGGCCCCTTTACTCCACCCTCCTGATATCCTTCCTTGCCCACTATTCTTTTTGGCCACTTCTGACATGCCCTCCTTGAAGGCTCCACAGCCTTCATAGTCTACTTTCTACTCATGCAAATTTAGGACCAAAGGGTAAGGCTTGACCAATTTAAGATTATTTCACCCAGGTTTGTGACTCCAGTAGTAATACAATCCCCTCAAAAAATTTGGTAAGCTTCTCATTTATTTGCTTCTAGTAAATTCCAAATGCCAATAACCACACCCAAAATTCTTTCCTGGATGTAGTTCTGAGTCTCTGTAGCTTTCTCACAACTTAATGGCAGCTACCTTGAGGCCATCTGAACAATAGACCCAAGTGGAAAGGCTACACCCTTAATCTGATCTTTGCTGCAGGGGTTGAACTGCTATATTTAACTGAGAATTCTTAATAGGCTTTTGTCCTTTCCAAGTCTGGGGTTTTAGTTTTTTTCTTCTGGTCTTATTTCTTACTGTTTGAGACCCAGAATCAGGTTTTTCAAATTCAGAGGCTTTCTTCAGTCCCTTTTATTTCTGTTTATAAACTGGCCAATTATTGCCAGGGCTCATATTTTTCTAGTAGTAACTTGTTATAAGTAGCAAGGAACTCAACTCTAACACACGCTAACGTTCTGTCTCTTTTTAATGGCTTCCCCTAGAGCTACAGGTTCATCTTGGTCTGCATTCCAAATGACTGCTGACAACAGCTGAACAAATATCCTGCCACTGCATGACCTGGGTCACCATTTTTGCAGCCCACTCTATTTTCTTGTCTCTCATTGCACAACTGCTAAAAGAGTGCCACATACCGTAGGTGTTTCTTACTTAGCAGTCCCTTTCTAACACCAATTTCTGTATTATTTAAGGTAGGTAAACTGCTGTTAAAAATAGACGTGAAGTGTATAATGATTTGAGCAACATAGAAATTTATTTCCCACTCGCCTCGTAGTCTAAGGCAGTTGTTCCTGGTCAGTTGAGTGACTTCCCTCCACACGGTGATTCAGGAATCAGATTCCTGTATCCTGTGGCTCTGCCACCCCTAGAACTTCCTCATCGTCTGTGTCCAGTCTCAGAGTGAGACAGGCTGGGACCTGGGACCCTCTACCGGAGTGCTTTGCACCTGAACAAACCTCTCCCTGAGCAATAGGATACAAAGAAACTATAAGAGACTAAAAATAACTGCATGTTTGCGCAGTTGGGGCAATTCTGAGCAATAAGATACAAAAAGGCCACAAACAAACTGCCCTTTCTGAGGTGCCGGGAGAAAAAGCAGGGTGCTTCGCGTGATCCCTGCACACAGCACCACCAGGAGGGTGGACAGACCGCCTGCCTAACCCATGGATTCACCCTTGTTGTTATCCCATTTGAGGACCCAAGCACCTCCTCTCGGGAAGCAGGCAAGGGTATCTGCTTCTTGCTTTCGCTCCCTTGTGCTGTAGCATGAGCCCCATTAAAGCCTTGCCTGAAATTCTCATTTGGTCTCATCAATTTCTGTTGATTAAAGAGTCCAAGGACAAGAATCAGTAACAAGAGGGTAAAGAGAGTGTGAAGGGGCATTGTGGCTTATTAAAAGATTTGACCCAGAAGTGGTCCACGTAACTTCCACGTGTGTTGTGTTGGCTAGAACTCAGTCATGTGGCCACACCCAATTATAAGGGAAGCTGGGAGATTAGCCCCTGGCTGGGCAGATATGTTTCCAATAGCAACTCTCTAGTTCCAGGGATCTGCCAACTGTAGCCCACAGACCAAATCCAGCCCACTGCATGTTTTTTAAATAAAGTTTTATTGGAACACAGCCATACTCATTCACTTACGTATTATCTATGGCTGCTTGTGCACTTTAAAAGAAGAGCTGGAAGCTGCAACAGAAACTGTGTGGCCCACAATGCCTAAAATATTCCCCATCTGTCACCTTTACAGAAACGTTTTGCTGACCCCGGATTTATACTATGGAGGCTAGAACTATCACAGCCACCTTCCTACCACAAGGGGGCGTCTGGAACTGCTGGGGCCCACCACATGACTGCTGAAAATGAAGCCAGTCAAACAGAAGGCGGAGCCTAGAGATGGATAGAAACCAAGTCCTGATGACCTCATTCGAGCCGTGAAGCCAGCCATCCCAGAAGCCAGCTTAGCCTTGGGCTTTCTAGTTACTCGATCTAATACATTTCCTGTTTCGTTTAAACCAGTTTGAATTGGGTCTCTATCTCAACAGAAAGGGCCCTATCTGATAGCCTCTCCCACCTTAGGGTGGCAGACCACGGGGGAGAGAGTGATGCTTACCTTATAACTAAGAACAGTGACGAAAGTTCAGTCTGACTTAGCACACCAATGGGTCAGACCTGAACTGTGGACAAATGCTACTGAGGTGTAACCAACATGTGACACGTCCCCAATTTAAACACTGCAAGTTGTTGAGACACTGGTCGCTGGGAGCTTCCTTTGAATATTTCATGTCTCTCTCTGAGTCGATCAAATTTCTAAAAGCAGGTGAAGTGAAAGGCAAGGGTTCAGCGAGGCAGCTGCTTAATGATCCCTCAGCCCTAGGAGACCTTGCGTAAAACCTGGCCAAGAAACAAAGCAGAGATTTTTTTCCGTCTGGCTTGTCCTGGAAAGGCCCTGTGTCATCTACACAATGAAACATAATAAGCGGCCTCTCTTCCAGGCCGAGCCCTTGGAGTTCTCTGCAGGTGCACTGGCAGAGCACGGAGGGGTTGGCAAAGGGCAGGTGGCTTTGTTCCCCCTGCCGCCTCCTCCTCAGAAGTTACTCATTACAGAGTGAGACGGCGGTGTTATATAACACAAACTCGGCCTGATTCCACTGCAATACAAGGGAGAACAAAATGTATAATGTCTTCTAGACACAGCAGACTGAGAGGCCATATATAGGCCCCTTTAGATTCCAACAGGCAACGCATTGAAGTCAGAATATTCCCAAGTGTATGTATAGCTGATTCACTTTGTTATACAACAGAAACCAGCACACCATTGTAAAGCAATTATACTCCAATAAAGATGTTAAAAAAAAAAAAAGAATATGCCCTAGACTTACTGTGAGGTGCCCCTTATGAAGGCAAACTCTTGTTGTATGATAAGAGTCTTCTAGAGTAGAGTCAACAATAGCAAAGCCTGTGTTTCTAATAATTCTTGGCATTGGCCAAGCAACCTCCCTTTGTGGATCTCCAGGAGCTTTGCAAACACTTGCTGTCAAATAACTTTACACACAGGCATACAACTATACTTAAAAATCTCCCTTGCGAATAAGCGAAAACTAATTATACATACTCCCTTTGAATTAATAAATATGTTCTTCTATAACCACATATATCCTGTGACATGAACAAGAAATACAATACCCAGGAGATGGAAATGAGTCCAGCTGCTTTTTAACCCTTTGTAAAAGTATGGGGACATTGTGTAAAGACTGTGGTTTCTAAGCAGAAGCACGTAGGGCAAGAACGCCATAAAGCTGCCAAAGCACAAAAAGGCAGGAGCCCTGGAGGTTGTGAGCATGTGGACAGCTGTGCGTGTACCTAGCTGCGTTCAGTCATACCTGTTCAGGTCTCTTGGGGTCACTCAGTAAGGTCTCAGAACTGGAGGCAGATCAGAGGAAGTTTTATTCAAGGAAATAAACAGTAGCTGGGCCAAAAGGAAAGTTTAAATCTTGGTCATCTAGGAGGAAAACACAAGGTTGGAACTAGAAATGTAGAGGTGAGAAGTGAAGCAAGTTCATGTGTAGAAAAATAAGCCAGATACTGAGAAGGTCACATAGGGAGGTCAAGTGCAAGGTGAGTCAGGGCAAATGGTCCAGTAGGAAATATATATATATATCTAGAGAAAGAGGAGAAAGATTTATTTTCAGAAATTGACTCATGCATTTGTAGAGGCTGGCAACTCTGAAATCCATAGGGAAGCCAGCTAGCTGGAAATCCAAGTAAAAGCTGGTGTTGCAGGCTTGAATACTAAATATGCGGGGCAGGCCAATAGGATTTCAATTCAGGCAAGATTTCTAGATTATAGTCGCGAGGCAGAATTCCTTCTTATATCACAAGAAACCTCAGTCTTTGCTCTTAAGATCTTCAGCTGATTAGATGAGGCCCACCCGCATTAGAAAGAGTAATCCGCTTTACTTAAAATCAACTGACTGTAAATGTTAACCATGAGTGCAAAGTGCCTTCACAGCAACATCTAGACTAGTGTTGACCAAACACCTGGACACAAAATTAACTGTCATGTGTTGTTTAAAGGTACCCAGCAGAAACAAGTTCCTTACATCATAAAGATTCGGGGCTAGGAGAGACTCTATAGATGAGGAATTTAAGAAGCAGAGAATGGTGAAGAGTGACCCTGGGGCCAAAAAGAGAGTCTAGGATTTATGTCTCCTAGCCCAGTCAATGCTTTTTCTCAAACTCTGGAGCTAGGCATCCTAAGCCCTAGTGCCAACTCCCACACCATTTCTTTTTTTGATCAAACTTGGTTGGGTATAAAAACAGACATGTGCCTTTAAATTAGTGCCAGCTAGATCACATTCTATTCATCCAAATATCTATTTCTTCAATAACTTGAGGAGGAAGTTAGGGATAGCAGAAGGCTAAGGACAACAACAAAATGCAAGAGTTTCCAAGAGTCTGGAAAACATATGTGGACTTGGAGCCTTGCCCTTACGGGTTTTAATTTTGAGTCAAATGCATCTAAGCAGTATTTACTTTGGGAATTCTCATTTGCACTCATGTTCATCTATTTGCAAAAGTGAGTTGCCTCAACATGGGCCTGCTTATCAAGATAGGGCTGTTCACGTTTCCATTTATTAGGGCTATAGTGGAAATATCAGCTTATTTCTGACTTTTGTCAATGAAATAACGGTGCTTGCTGTGTAGAACCATCTGGCCCACGCAGAGCATGGATCGTTTGCATCAAAACCTGCCTGGCATCCCTCTGAGTTCAGAACCCTCCTGTGACTGGGGTGCCTCCAGGAAGTGCTTAGAGCAACAAAAAATTGGCAAAAATAATCCACAAGAGCATCCGGAATACAAAAACTCTCCCCACAACAGAACAATTACCAGACAAGCCAAGTACTTTTCTGTGGGAACCAGGGTGTACTTGAAGAAATCACCCAGAGACTAAGGCAGAGAGAAACGATCTGTTACCATTCTTCTAATTTGGCCTGCTTTCATTTCTCTAAAATCACAATGTGCAATGTGTGGGTGTTACCATGCTGTTTTTTCCCCCTAGCAGAAATGACAACCACGAGAACCTCCACCCTGCATGGGAGCGAGTATCTGTCAATTAGAGTGGTGTATATTGAATATAATAATAGCAGCTTCAGTGCTTATTATGTGTCAAGGAATGGCCTGAGCATTTTAAGTGAACCAACTCACTGAATCCTCACAACCCTATGAGGTAGGTACCATTATTATTTTTATCTTTTAAGTGGGAAGGTGAAACAGAGAGAGGTTAAGTTAGAAAGATTAAATTTGCTAAACAAGTGCCATTGTTCATCAATTCTAAGACAAATTTTTGTCATATTTTAACATCACTGAAATTAGGATATTTCCTGCAATCGACGGCATGTTAGCATTGTGTCATAATTTGGTTGGCAGCTCTTTTTCTTAGTGAGGCTTAAAATAATGATTGTTTTACAGTCAATGGCATCTTAAATGTGATGAGATACAGAAGGTGAGAGAGCCAGGGTACAGTCCAAACAGTTTGGTTCTGGAGTCTGTGTTCTCAGGCCATACAGTGAGAAGTTCCTGCTGCCCCAGGGAGGGGGTAGGGGAAAAATACACTTTGATTTCAACCAGGAGTTCAGAAAGTGCTGTGAATAGGATTTCCAGGAAGACCACACCACTTACCTAGTTCTTGAATTGACCATTAAAAAGCAAAACTTTACTTACTTGGTTTTGAAATGGGAAAAAAAAAAAAGCCAAGACCGTCTAAGCCAGTTTCTCAGTCTTTTTTCAATCCTCAACACTTTTTGACAAATCTCATACCAGTTCCCTCCCTCTGACACCTCCCAGGAATTCTGATATGCTGACCCTGCCATCACCCCACTCAGAGTGAGAGTCTTCGGCCTGAAGATTACCCCAAAATGTTCTTGTTCTGTGTACAGCTATGCATGGGATTGGATCCCTTTCTCTTTCCCTATCTTCTCGAGCACAGTAATATTCACACAGCACTAAACTTAAATTTTTTTTAAAGAGTGAGGCTGAGTCACAGGGTGTGAGGAAGAGTTAAGTTTATGTGTGTGTGTGTGTGCTGTGTGTGTTTATATGCTGTGTGTGTGGTTTGAATTTTTTGTTTGCTTTTTGTTTTGTTTTATATTTTGGGTTGTTGAGCAAGAAATCCCTATTTTAGAAAAAGAAGAAAATCTGTAATGTAAACCAATTTATTGTTCCCAGTTTTTCTATCAACAACACATTGATTTTGTTGCCCAGGAAACTAGAGGGAGTTTCTGGAGAATTAATTACCTCATTCCAAACCAAGGGATCATGAAACACTCTCTTTTCAACTCTGTTTTCATAGGAAACAAAGGCCATTCCTTGTAGCTCACCTGAGTCTCTCTTGAGTCTGAAACCTGAGCCTCTACTCATAACTGGGATTTCGTACTTCCTGCTGCAAACCATATGTTAGGTTATAATGGGAAAATCCTATAGTTACAGTTCGGGGGAGGTGGAGTGGGGGAAAGAAAGGATGAGGTCACAAACCCCTGCAGGAGGCAATCACAGCTCTAACCCAAAGTTGCTAGAAAAACATGTTCCAATAAATTAGATAGATTGTTTTCATAGCCCTTCAACTTCAACATTTGGCTTTTTATGGTTGGAAGTGTCTTTCCCTCTACTCCTTGTCATAATTAGGCTCTTTCTAGACATCTGCAAAAGCAGCTAGCCTGCCCTTGGCCTGTAATCAGCCTGGATTTTGTTCCCTTCACCTGGAAAGTTACTTTAATTAGATGCATTTCTGTTCCTCTTCTTCCTTTGGTGGAGGCACCATATACAGAGGATCTGGGGGCAGGTGGGGTCTTCAGAGTCACTAAACCAGACGGAGGCCTCTTAGGGGGCTTCCGTTGTGCCGAGGACCCCCCAGGACTCTAGAAAAAGATGCCTGAGGGATCCAGATGAAAGCACTATGGAAGAATTTGCCCTCCCAAAGGCACAAGGATGAGAGTGAAGACTCACAGACGTGCCCCACTGTCAAAAAGGAAGTCTTGAGTACCCAGGAGTAATCCAGTTACCAATCTGAGCCAAAGACGACATTCACCAGGAGTGAGAACATAGTCATTGTCACATACGTGGAGACCGACAGACAACAGGAGTGTTTCCTTAAAGATGACTGGCAGAGAACTGACTCACATGCCGATGGTGGAGGAGAAAGGGAACAGGATTGGAAAGCTGGCAGACTTAAATCTGCAACCTGGCTCTGCCACTTGCTAGCTGAGTGATGTGCAGTGAAATATCTGAGCTCTCTGAACCTCTGTTTCTTCTTCTATAAAGTGAGGATTACAATAGAAAATAGGATTCTTATGAGAATTAAATTATGCCTTGTATTCCGCAGGCACTAAATAAATGCTCTGCCCTATGCAATGCATCATGGGATCTTTAAGCAGAAGGTCCTCACTCTCCACAGGAGAGGGTTAAGGCAGCACCTTTGCCTATGAGGGAGCATCTTTCCAAGACGGCAGTTATGCTATCCGTACCCCCTCACTCCCAGCAAAGGTCACACTGCTCCTACTCTTCAGCGCATCTGAACTCCTTTACTCTGGGGCCTAGTGAGCCTCAGAGGTTAGAGCTGTGCTTATTCCACTTCTCCTAACAAGAGACCAGGAACGTGGACACCTCTGGCCTTGCAAGAACCGTGTTGTTTGAATACATCTGGATCAATGCCATGGACAGCTTACCATCTTGTGCACTTTCAAAAACAACGTAAAGGGACATCTCCCTTTCTTTCAGCTCTGCTCTGTGAACTTATTTCCATAATAAGCACATTTTAGAAGGCACTTGGTCTATTGCTGTTTAATCCTTTCTTTGGCCTATAAGCCTTTAAAATACCCATTCTGCCTGCTTTGGGAGCCCCACCTCCTCTGTGAGGCCCCCTCTGGTTGCCCAGCACCCAGTCTGCCCTCCCTTCTCAGGACTCCTGCAGCACTTCTAATAGGCATCGTATGGTTGAGCAAGGAACGTTCCTCCTTCCCTCCCCCCTCCTCCTCCTCCCCCTCCTCCCTAGTGCCGTGGTCACCTCTTTGACTGATGTTAAGTCCCTCGACTAAGGCTGCCAGATAGAATACAGGATGCCACTTAAATTTGAATTTCCAAGAAGCAACAAATACCTTCCCAGTATAAGTGTGCCCCATATATTGCATCCCATATTTTTATCTGCTACATCTGGCAACAATAAGGCCAGACTATGATGCTTCTGCCTCTACCACTGCACCCAGCACGGAAGTGAGACTACTCTGCGCCAGGCAAAAATAATTGCTGGTAACAGCAACAATAATAATAGCTAACATTTATAGAGCATCAACCACCTGTATTTGCCAGATGCTGCACTAATTAATTTTATATAGCCTATGTTAAGGAGAGGGCACGTGTACATACACATGTTGTTGATACACAGGGTAGGATACGATTTTTTTTAAGGCAATACAGCTTAAAGATGGAGGGGAGGTCCTCTAAGCCATGTGACCCAGCTCTGTCACTTACTGTCCCTGTGCCCTTGGCTGTTTACCTACTCTTTCCTTATTCCCCTCATCTGTAAAGTGATGTGTTTTTCTCCTGGAGCTGTGTAATGGAGAAAATACACTAAAGATAAGTGAGATAATACACTAAGGATGAAGAACAGTGCCCAGCACATAGTAAGTTCTCAGAAACTGTCAAAGACATCTGGTGATGGAGATGGTGTCACTCTTGTTGGAAGTGAGGAGGGAAGCTCTTTAGCCTGAGTAATCAATAGAACCCTCAAGGATAGGTAAGTTTGACAAGTCAGGGGTGATTCCCAAGACAGCAGGAAAGTGGGAAGCAATTTTAGAAAATGTCGAATAGACTTGTTGGCCAGAAATCAGCACCCCTGCTGCTTCGGTTTGCATGGGATTGATTAAAAATTTTCTTTACCATCTAAAGTGCTCTGTTAAACCTGAAGTCCTCAGAGCTAAAAAATTTGCTATCTTGACTAGAGCAGTTTATAGGTCTAAAGATGCAAGTTGAATATCCAGTTATATGGTGGATTTTTTTTTAAAGAGGAACCACCAGGTACACTTCTACACTTGATTCCTAAGCTTATCACAATGAGCTAATATTCACCAAGGCACTGAGATATTTAATGACTATAAATCTATCAACTGATAGTCTTTTGGTAATGAACCTTGGGAATCCTCTCCAAAATATCTTTTTGCCCCCATCTTTTCTACAGGAAAACTAGGGTACCAAAGCACGGACCCAGCACTCGGGACCTTTGCAAGATCTGGGCTTCCGCTGAGGTTTCTACTCAGATCTGGGGCTGTGGGAACGAAACCAGAGAGGGTGCCAGATGGCAGAGTGTGGGAAGTCTTGGGCTGGAAAGGGATGGCCAAGATAAACAAGCGACTGGAGGTCTGAAAAATGAATGGATAAACATCCAGACCAAAGTCAACAGTGCTGGAGAATCCAACCCGGTCTCCGTAGCCAGCGAGGTTTGGACACATGAATTCAGCTTCAAGTCCTTGAAAGAACTTTTGTGCATCTGATTCTTAAGCAGCCTTGCCTTGGGACGTTGTGGGTGAGGGCAATCACACAGTTCCAGTAGCAGCGCAGGAACTGTTAGATTTTCATTAGCATGACTTTCTGTAAGATTTCTGCTTAAAAATCAATAGATGACTGGATACTGGTTGATATTAAAGAGAGAACGTTAATTTTTATAGTATGATAATGGCATTGCATTTATGTTTTTAAAAGAATCTTTATCTCTTAGAACTACCTACTGAACATTTACAGATGAATGATATGATGTGGATTTGCTTCAAAATAAGCTAGGGGTGGAGGCTGGACATCGGCCATAAACTTAGAGAGCGTTATATGAGTCTCTCTACCTTTATATATGATCCTTGAAATTTTCCATAATACAAAGGTTTAAATTAAAGTTATCACAGACATATTTATTTTGTATCATAGAAAAAGATACAAACAAGGATCTAATAGAATATATGTCTGGGTTTTTAAAAATTTATTCATCATAAGGGACATTGGTTTCAGGTATACATAGAACAAAATGAAATGGCACACTGGCAAAATTAAGCCATTTGGAGCTATGGATTAAACCTCTTGTATATCAGAATATTTCATGACAGAATGCCTATGCTTTCCTGTAAATTCCCTGATAAAGTGTTTATAGCACTGCTTGTATTCTCTTTCTGGGATAATTGGATTGTGTAGATTTAATTTTGGGGAACAGTAAATTCAGGCAGTAGGATTTATGGTGTGGACCTAAGAGATGCTTCAGACTAGCCGTTATTCCTTGGTTGGCTGCTGTCCTGTTTGCCATTCAGTGGGGTCTTGACACAGACTGGGGCAAAAAGAGGAAACAACTGCTTAAAAGTAAGAAGTCTAACACACTGACCAAAAAGTCCCTGCTGGAATTCTTCCCTGACTCAATTCATTTCCTCCCAGGCTTCTGGTACGATGGGGTTTTTTTTGTTTATTTGGTTTGTCTTTTCAATCTCCGATAAATTTGAATTATAGTCACTCTATGATGTGTGTTATGGAAAAAAACAAAAAGGCAAACTCTTTAGAATCCTTGTTTAAACTGGAATAACGGATTCAACTTTGAAAGTAATACATGTTCATTTCCTGACCAGCAAAAGACCCCAAATCCTGTGTGACCAGAGTTAGTATTCATGCAACTACAATGCCTCGAGTTCGTTTGCTGTTGTTGGGGGCTGGGTAGAAATGCCCTGCTGTTTCTCTAAAGTACGGTTGGCACAGTCATTGACTATATAATCTTACTTAGGTTGCAAATGTTGTTAGAAAACCAGCACATGTCATATCACATTGTTTTTAATGCAGTAAAGAGTCAGAGGATCCTGCACAGCTTGCGCTGTGCGGGAAGGCCGTGTGCAGGACGGCCTGCTCTGCTCACCGAGTCCGAATCAATTATGCTCTAATCAGGACTGTTTCCGGAACTGCTCGGATGGAGGTTCAGAATGAAAAGGAAAAATTGCTGTTTCTCTCCAGACCCTGTTTGCATCAGTGGACTCCATCTGAGACACATCCTGTTTGACCTTTGGCATAGAGGGGGAGGGGAACTGTTCTCTTTGACTTTTGACTGTCACTGATCCCAGGGCCTCCACTTTCTATTGTGGTTTTCTTTTTTCTTTTTCTTCCTTTTTTTTTTTTTAGGAAAAGCTTGAATTAGTACTAAAACTCAGTCATCATCCTCAGTCCATGAGGATACACAGTCTGAGCTCTTCGTGCTCCTCAAATAATGGTGCCTCAGAATCCCCAGGATGCTTGTTTAAAATTCAGACTTCCAGCCCTACCTTGAGACACAGTCTCTAAGAGGATGCTACTCTAACAAACTGCCCAGTTGATTCTGAAGTGTGGTCAAGTTCAAGAATTTGCAGCAGGATGAGGACTGCTCAAATCCAGGTTCCTAATCTCAGACCACTGAACCCAGTGAGGCCTAACTCCCCTATTTACGTTCTAATGCTGGGAAAATTGTTTTGAATTTGGGGTGCCTAGAAGGGACAGTCAAAAGAGATGACTTCACTTGTGGGTCAGGCAGACTTAAGGACATCACATCTATACATTCCCGGGGAGTGATCAGTGAGAACTAGAGGGTCAGCTAGAAGGCTACTGTCAGACCTTAACCAAGTTTTCACCAAGCCATGTCAAAAAGAGAAAAATAAGGGTAAAGTTTAATTTATTCAAAGTATTTTCTGATTGTGTTAGCCATATATTTCTGGAAATGTTAAAATACCTGTCTTAGTCTGTTTGGGCTGCTGTAACAAAATACTACAGACTGCGTAGCTTATAAACAACAGAAATGTATTGTTCACAGTTCTGGAGGCTGGCAAGTCCAAGATCAAGGCGCCAGCATGGTTGGTTTCAGGTAAGAGCTCCCTTCCTGATTCATAGCCTGCACCTTCTCGCTATGTCCTCACATGGTGAAAGGAGCTAGGGATCTCAAGTGAATCTCTTTTATAAAGCCCTAGTCCCATTTATGACAGTTCTACTCTCATGACCTAAGCACCTCCCAAAGGCCCCACCTTGTAATCACCTTTGGGGGTTAGGATTTCAATAAACAAATTTTTGGGAGACACAAACATTCAGACCACAGCAATATCTTTTCTTTTAGAGATTTATTTTGCATTTACTTACTTATTTTTGGAGTAGCTAATACATGAGGCCCCTAGCACAAAATTCAAAATGTGAGAAAACCTCCAATATTGATGATGTAGGCCACCTCGCTCCTACCCCAGAGTTCTAGTTCCCAAACCCAGAAGCAGACACTGTTACTGATTTCTTATTCTTCAAGAAATGTTTTGGCTTCCCTGGTGGCGCAGTGGTTGAGAGTCCGCCTGCCGATGCAGGGGACACAGGTTCGTGCCCCGGTCTGGGAAGATCCCACATGCTGCAGAGCGGCTAGGCCCATGAGCCATGGCCGCTGAGCCTGCGCGTCCGGAGCCTGTGCTCCGCAACGGGAGAGGCCACAGCAGTGAGAGGCCCGTGTACTGAAAAAAAAAAAAAAAAAAATGCTCTATGCATATACAAGCAGATGTGTTTATAGAAACTCATTTTTAATACAGCAGGCAGCATCCTGCATCTTGCTTTTTCACTTAATAATAGATTGTAAAGATATTTCCATATCAATACATTTGGGAAATCTGTTTTTAATTAAATGATAGTGATAATATATTGTAATTGAGTATTTTTTAAATGTTCTGATGACTATACACGCATACACACACACACACACTCACACACGGCAGTCTCACATTAGAGACCCAAAAAAGTTGAAAATTTTTTTCTAGTCCAAGAAATCTGAAAGCTGAAGCCACTGGCATGATAATAATAAACATGTAATATATATAATACTAATAAATTAATTATAGTATTATAACATTTATAATAAAATATTTTATAGTAATCGTTTGCTAAACTATTAAATAATAATAGTAAACATTTCAGAATCAAATAGTTCTAGGCTTAAGCCTTACTTCTGTCATTTTCTAGCTCTAAGAACTTAGACAAGTTACTAATTTCTCTGAGCCAGTTTCCTTATTTAGCAAAACTAAATAAGGGTGAGGTGGGAAATAAAACCTCCTTCCTAAAGTTGTGAGGATTAATTAAGTAAATAATGAATAGAAAGCACCTGGAGCCTTGAACCTGAAGATTGTCAGTATGTGGGACAGCTATCGAGAGTTGGCAGCAGAGAAATGCAGAGAGGTGACATTAAGTAAAAGCTGAAAGTATGCATTGACTTCAGCGGTTAGAAGATCAGTTAGAAGATTCAGGCAGAGCTCAGCAGTGTTGCGGGCAAAAAAGCAGAGCTGGCAGGAGGGGAGGGGCGGCTGGTGGCGAGAGGAAGAGATTGGTGGTAAGTACATCCATTGTTGCTAAAGTTGGATGCTTTGTGGTCCAGGAGAGGTAGGGTCCTGGCCAAAGAAATACTGTCTGACAAATAAAAAGAAAATTCAGGAATTCCCTGGCTAGCCAGTGGTTAGGACTCCATGCTTCCACTGCACGGGTTCAATCTCTGGTCAGGGAACTAAGATCCCACGTCTCGCATGCCATGCCATGTGGCCAAAAAATCAAAAAAAAATCAACCCTCTGGTCCTTTACCTGCATTTCCCGAACACCTAAAAGGGAAAAACAGTGTAGAGTAGTATTTCTTTCCCTTTTTTTCCCCACCCAAATCCTATCTATAAATGGGAAGAAATGGAGAGTGGGTCTCTTCTGCAACTACACTGGGAAAAGATAAAAGTGGTATAAGTGTTATTGAATAAGTGCTGTTGAAATAAGTTTTAAGAAGTGACTTATACCATCTTGAAAATTGAGACATCGTAAGATTTTTTTTTTAAACAGTGATGGCAAAACTGATACATCATGTTCTCCTGTTTTTTCACTTTCTGTTTTGTTGAATTTTTAAAAAGAATTTCAAACATATACTAAAGTAGAAAGACAGCATAATGAACCTTATGATCATCTTCAACAATTATCAACTCATGGCCAATTTCCCAGTACACTCCCTTCACCTCTCCTCAGTATTATTTAAAGCAAGTACCAGTAACTATATCATTTCATCTCCAAGTATTTCAGGATGTATCTCTAAAAGATAAAGATTCTTTTTAAAACAAAACTGCAATACTACTACCATCCCTAAAAAGTTAACAATAATCCCTCAACATCATTAAATGTCCAATAAGTGTTCCAATGCCGATGGTCTCATGAATGTCTACTTTCTTTTAACAGATGATTTGAATCAGGATACAGATAAGATTCACATTGCAATGGCCTTTTCAAAAAATCAGTAGGATCTCTTTTCATTTCTCTTCCCCCGTTCCCCCTTGCAACTTATTTATTGAAGTGTCTTTCTTTCCTTCAGTCTGGATTTTGCTAATTGCCTCCCTGTGACATAGTTAACATATTCCTCACACTCCTTCCTAACCCCTATATTTCCTAAAAATTGAAAACTACAGACTTTTCCTTTTTTTTTTTTTTTACAGTTCAGTGGATGTAAAATAGTATTTCAGGTTTTCCCTGGTGGCGTGATGGTTAAGAATCCGCCTGCCAAGGCAGGGGATGGGTTAGAGCCCTGGTTCGGGAAGATCCCACATGCTGCAGAGCAACTAACCCCGTGCGCCACAGCTACTGAGCCTGAACTCTAAAGCCCACGAGTCACAACTACTGAGCCCATATGCCACAACTACTGAAGCCTGTGCGCCTAGAGCCCATGCTCCACAACAAGAGAAGTCACTGCAATGAGAAGCCCGTGCACCTCAACGAAGAGTAGCCCCCACTCGCCGCAACTAGAGAAAGCCCACGCGCAGCAACGAAGACCCAACATAGCCATAAATAAATTTTTATAAATAGTATTTCATTATAGTCTTAGTTTGCTTTTTCCTGTTTATTGATAAAGTTGAACATCTTGTCATGAAAAAAAACTGAAAATTACATCTGAAGCCTTGATTAGATTCAGGTTTGATTTTTTTTTTTAAAGACTATTTCATAGTGTTTATTTTCATCAGAAGGGACTTAATGTCTAATTCTTTCCTTTCTGTGCTGTTAGCAGCCACTGATGTTTGATGCCAAGTCTCTTAATGTTTTTGGTTTTTCCATCTCTTTTGTTCACTGTCTTTTGGTAAGCTGTTGCTTCTGGGCAAGGTTGAGTCACAAGATAAGTTCTCCCAGCTTTGGACCACTAACAATTTTCAGAGACCCATTACCTCAAAGTTATGCTTTTCCGGAATGATTTTTTTTCAGTTATACTGAGATATAATTGACATAAAACATTGTATTCGTTTGAGGTACAACCCAGTTATTTGATACATGTAAATATTACAGAATGATCACCACAATAAGTTTAGTTAACATCCGTCACCTAGCATAGTTACAATTTTTTTCCTTGTGATGAGAATTTTTAAGATCTACTCTCTTAGCAATTTTCATATATATAATACAGTATTGTTAACTATAATCACCATGCTGTACACTGCATCCCCAGAGCTTATTTATCCTCTAATTGGAAATTTGTACCTTTTGACCACCTTCACTCATTTCCCCCACCACCTCTCCCTGCCTCTGGCAACCACCAATCTGTTCTGTTTCTTTTTTTTTTTTTAATAAATTTATTTATTTATTTATTTTTGGCTGCACTGGGTCTTCATTGCTGTGCGTGGGCTTCCTCTAGTTACAGTGAGCGGGGGCTACTCTTCACTGTGGTGCACAGGCTTCTCATTGTGGTGGCTTTTCTTGTTGCAGAGCATTGGCTCTAGGCACGCAGGCTTCAGTAGCTGTGGCTCACAGGCTCAGTAGTTGTGGCTAGCGGGCTCTAGAGCACAGGATCAGTAGTTGTGGTGCAGGGGCTTAGTTGCTCCACGGCATGTGGGATCTTCCCAGACCAGGGCTCAAAGCAGTGTTCCCTTAATTGGCAGGCGGATTCTTAACCACTGCACCACCAGGGCAGTCCCTGTTCTGTTTCTGAGTTCAGTTTTTTTTAGATTCCACATGTAAGTGAGATCATACTGTTTTTGTCTTTCTCTCTTTGACTTATCTCACTCAGCATAATGCCCTAAAGGTCCATCCATGTTGTCACAAAGGGCAGGATTTCCTTCCTTTTTTATGGCCAAATAATATATATAATTATCTATTATATACATAATAGATATATCCCACGTTTTCTTTATTCATTCATCTGTCAATGGACACTTTGGTTGTTTGTCTTGGCTATTGTAAATAATGCTGCAATGAACATAGGGGTGCAGATATCTTTTCTAGTGATTTCATTTCCTTCAGATATATACCCAGAAGTAGAATTGCTGAGTCATATGGTAGTTCTGTTTTTAATTTTTTGAGGAACCTCCATACTGTTTTCCATAGTGGCTACACCAATTTACATTCCTATCAACAGTGCACAAGGGTTCCCTTATCTCCAAGGGAACCCTTGGAGATAAGCTGGAGTTTGGCCTGCTTTAATCCAACATTCATTCATTTTGTGAGGAGACAAGAATTATTACACAGCAGAGTGTAATGCCCTTTCCCCCCTCTTTACAGCCAAAAAGGATTGTGTAATTGTGAACGGTTCTGCCCTTGGAGAAGGATTCTGTCAAGAGATAACAAGCATTGGTGAGAAATATTTGTTATCTCTTGCTTTTTAGGACAGGTGTTCTGACAGGTGTGAAGTGATATCTCCTTGCAGTTTTGATTTGCATTTCCCTGATGATTAGTGATGTTGAGCATCTTTTCATGTACCTGTTGGTCATTTCTGTGGCATGCAGGATCTTTAGTTGCGGCATGCAGGATCTTTAGTTGCAGCATGCAGGATCCAGTTCCCTGACCAGGGATCGAACCCCGGCCCCCTGAATTGAAAGCACAGAGTCTTAACCACTGGAACACCAGGGAAGTCCCTGTGTGTCTTCTTTGGAAAAATGTCTAGTTCCTCTGCCCATTTTTTAATTAGTTTGTTTTTGCTATTGAGTTGTATGAGTACTTTATGTATTTTGTATATTAACCCCTTATCAGATATATGATTTGCAAATATTTTTCCTCCCATTCTATGAGTTGCCTTTTCGTTTTGTTGATGGTTTCCTTTATTGTGCAGAAACTTTTTAAAGTAGTCCCACTTGTTTATTTTTGCTTTTATTGCCTTTTCTTTTGGTGTCAAATCCAAAAAATCGTTGCCAAGATCAATGTCAAGGAGCTTACCACCTATGTTTTCTTCTAAGAGTGTTATGGTTTCAGGTCTTATATTCAAGTCTTTAATCCATTTAAGACTGGTCCTGGGTCTTCCCTGGTGGTGCAGTGGTTGGGAGTCTGCCTGCCAATGCAGGGGACACATGTTCGAGCCCTGGTCCGGGAAGATCCCACATGCCATGGAGCAATTAAGCCCGTGCGCCACAACTGCTGAGCCTGCACTCTGGAGTCTGTGTGCCACAACTACTGAGCCCACGCACCACAACTACCGAGGCCTGCGTGCCTACAGCCTGTGCTCTGCAACAAGAGAAGCCACAGCAATGAGAAGCCCACGCACCGCAACAAAGAGTGGCCCCTGCTCGCTGCAGCTGGAGCAAGCCCGTGCACAGCAACAAAGACCCAATGCAGCCAAAAAGCAAAAAAAAAAAAAAAAAAAAAAAAAAAAAAAAAAAAGACTGGTCCTAAATCTGTATTATTCTGAACACCAAGAACGGAAAAATAGTACAGAGCGATATTTCTTTAAGCCCCAATTCTTTCTTATGGACCTTAAAGACTGTTGTGTTTCATTCACTAAAACTGCCCCCACCCTGCAATCTTCTTCAAAAACTTTCTTGCTGGTTAATATGACTCTTCCTACTCTTCCCCTTCCTTTCTGATTCTGTATCTAGAAAGCCCAAAGAACAATTCAGCTGGCGGTGACAGGATTCTTCTCAAAGGGCAGAGCAATTCACAATTACACAATCATCTTTGGCTGTCAAGAGCAGGGAAAGGGTGGGAACTCTACTGTGTAATAATTTTTGTCCCTTCACAAATGAATGAATGATGGATTAAAGCGGGCTAAACTCCAGCTGGGACGCACAGACCCAAGGAATGTGTGAAGAGGTGTACCTAAGCAAAACCATGATGGACTGTGAGAAGAATGTGTGCCATGACAGATGGTGCACTGCATTTAACATGAATTAGTTGATCACAGGCACTTTGCTGGACCTGTGGGAGTGATATTTGGGAACAAAGACCATTCTAGGGCCTCTCCAGTAACTGTATTAAGGGAACCAGTTACTCTCTCTCTCTCTCTCTGCATATAGAGCTGCATTCTTGACCCTAGACCATGTATCATGCCATGGCATGCTACCTTTTTCCATTTCTGAGTAAACAATCCATGGCCAAAGTCTGACTAAAAAGTGCTTGGAGAATCCTGGGCATCAAGCCCAGCGTCCCAAGGTGAGCATATTATGGGCAAAAGAAGACAGAAGCCAAGGGGAAGGGGCCAGTTACTTAGCTCTGCAAGCATCCTAAGCTCCTTGGAATAGATGCATCTCTCAGCCTCTCCTCCCAGCCCCCTCCTCCAGAAAAATTAGAGCCCAATTTAACAAAGCAGAAAGGTGGACAACTTGACCGTGTGTGTTAAGTTTGGTTACTTTCAAAGTGATACTCTGGTTTACTTAAAGATACAGTGTAAATAATTGGGTTCATGTTTCACCAACTCAAATGAAAGATGGGTGTCAATGTGAATAAGTGATAATTCTCTTTTACCCAGAGAAACTCAAACTAAGAGAGACAAAACAGTGGAGTGGTGGAGCTGCTGAGAGCCCAGACTTTGGGATTAGACAGAGCTCGTTACATCCTGTCTCCATCAATTTGTATCTGTGTGTCTTTGGGTAAGTTTCTAGAAAATGAAGATAACTAACCACACCTACTTCATAACAGTTCGTGAGCACATGAGTAAGACATTTTGCAATATGCCAACCAGTGTATGGGTTCAATAAACAGCTTCTGTTGTTGCTACTAGGAGTTCTTGGAGAATCAAACTTCATGAATGTGCAAGATTCTTTTTAATAAACTTAAACTTTTTTGGATAATTTTATATTTATGGAAAAGTTGCAAAGATAGTCTAGAGAATTCCCATATATGCCTCACCCAGATTTTTTTTTACATTAACATCTTATATTACTACGGCACATTTGCCAGAACTAAGAAGCCAACCTTGGCATATTACCATTACTATTAACATATCTATTACTATTAAACTCGACACTTTATTCAGATTTGACAGTTTCCTATTCCAAGATATAATCTAGGATATCACATAGCATTTAGCAGAATGCTTTTAATTGGCACAACAATCGACATTATTAATGTATCAATTAGTGACTCCATGGTCAAAACCTAAATATGCCTTCCTAAAACACTTGAGAAGTTCAGTAAGTGGTGCTGGGAAAACTGAACAGCTACACGTAAATGGATGAAATTAGAACATTTTCTCACACCATACACACAAAAAAACCTCAGAATGGATTAAAGACCTAAACGTAAGACCGGAAACCATGAAACTCCTAGAAGAAAACATAGGCAGAACACTCTTTGACATAAATCGTAGCAATATTTTTTTGGATTTGTCTCCTAAAGCAAAGGAAATAAAAGTAAAAATAAATAAATGGGACCTAATTAGACTTGAAAGCTTTTGCACAGCAGAGGAAACCGTTGACAAAACAAAAAGACAACCTACTGAATGGGAGAAAATATTTGCTAATGATACTATGGATAAGGGGTTAAAATTCAAAATATATAAACAGTTCAACATGAAAAAAGCAAACAACTCAATTAAGAAGTCTTGAAAATCATTTATTCTCTTAAGCAGTATTTTTGCCAACTTATTGACCTATTATTGGCAAAGTAAATCCTTTCACATTGTTAGTTAATCAAATGCAGGTTAGCATCTGCCTGAATTATTACAATAGTCAATTTATTCATATTTGAAATTAGTAAGATTTTACTGTGTACATAATCATGGCCTGCAAAGCACCTGGCACTTAGTAGGTGTTCAAAAAGTGTGTGTTGCTAAGCTACATGTAAAAGGGAACTCAGATCTCCTGAAAGCTTGATTCGCTTACAGGCACAGTTAGGTGTGTTTTGCCCTGAGCTGGGTCTTGTTTTGAATAATTTCTTAGAGCGTGACCTTACCTTTGCCCATAGAACTTGTTTGTACAAGACTGTACAGAAACTGAGCAAATAAGAATTACTGTTTGGCAAACCATTAACTTCTTTACCATCTTTCACTCAGCAAGGATTGTCCCTTGGGGGGATCAATTCTGATGTTGAAAATATATATTTTACTTTTATCTGTGAAGAAAAAGAATTCATGGTGTGTGAATTCAATTTCTTGGAGGTTGGTTGTGGTAGTTGCTATTTTTCATAAACAGTATTAACCAGGGGTGATGAGAATCACCAGGATAGCTCTGGCAATGAGAAGGACAAAGATAAGGATGTCCAGCCAGCCATGAGCTTCCTGGTGTGACCAGGTGGGTCTGCTGTAACCACACTGGGACCTCAGGGGTAAGTTATTCCATGACAGGTGTGGCAAGGGCATGGCTTCCTCCACCAGTGTTAACAAATGCAGCATTGCGTCTAAGTTGTTCATTTAATCATTCTTTTATCCAACTTAAAATACCTATCGAATGACAACTATAGACCATCTACTAGATTTCTACTGAAAGTAGATTGCTACTGAAAGTGTGGCCTGTGGAGCATCCATTTACTTGAGGGCTTGTTAGAGATGCAGAATTTCAAGGTCCACCCCAGTCCTCTGAAAAAGAATCTGCATTTTAAAATGATTTGTGGGTGATCCTCATGTGAGAAGCACTGGACCAGATGACAGGGTTAAGAGCCAGGATCCTGTCAGGAGATAAATGATGTATTTATTGGAGGGACTATTAATAAAATCTCAGTCAGAAGACTTAAATAGATATTTCTCCAAAGAAGACACACAGATGGCCGACAGACACACGAAAAGATGCTCACTATTGCTAATTATTAGAGAGATTCAAATCAAAACTACAATGAAGTATCATTTAAAAGTCTACGAATAACAAATGCTGGAGATGGTGTGGAGAAAAAGGAACCCTCCTACACTGTTGGTGGTAATGTAATAAACTGGTGCTGCCACTATGGGAAACAATATGGAGGCTCCTTAAAAATCTAAATACAGAGTTACCATCTGATCCTGCGATCCCACCCCTGGGCATACGTCTGAAGAAAACTAATTCGAAAAGATTCATGCACCCCAATGTTCATTTCAGCACCTATTTACAACAGCCAAGACATGGAAGCAACCTAAATATCCATCAATATATATAAAAAAGAAGTAATATATATATATATATATATATATATATATATATATATATATGGAATATTACTCAGCCATAAAAAGAATGAAATAATGCCATTTGCAGCAACCCAGATAAACCTAGAGATTATCATATAAAGTGAAGTAAGTCAGACAAAGACAAATATCATATATCACTTATGTGTGGAATCTAAAAAAATGATACGAATGAACTTATTTACAAAACAGAAATAGACTCACAGACATAGAAAACAAACTTATGGTTACCAAAGGGGATAGTTGGGTGGGGAGGCATGGCGGTATAAATTAAGAGTTTGGGATTAACATATACACACTACTATACATAAAATAAGTAAACAACAAGGACCTACTGTATAGCACAAGGAACTATACTCAATATCTTGTAATGACCTATAATGGAAAAGAATCTGAAAAAGAATACATATATAGGGACTTCCCTGGTGGTCCAGTGGGTAAGACTCCACGCTCCCAATGCAGGGGGACCATGTTTGATCCCTAGTTGGGGAACTAGATCCCACATGCATGCCACAACAAGAGTCCGCATGCTGCAACTAAGAAGTCTGCATGCTGCAACTAAAACATCCCACGTGCCACAACGAAGATCCTGCATTCCGCAACTAAGACCAGGTGCAGCCAAAATAAATAAATAAATATTTTTTTAAAAAAAGAATATGATATACATATGTATACGTATAACTGAATCACTTTGCTATACACTTGAAACTAACACAGGATTGTAAATGAACTATACTTCAGTTTAAAAAACATGAAAAAAAACTCACTCCGTTACAGGACACCAATAAAGAATGGTGAAGCATCGTGGAACTAATACTAGCAGAAAGCTATTACATCCCAGCAAGAGCTATAGCATTGGGACAGAGCTGCTCAGTAGAACCAATGGTCTTCGTTAGAGGGAAGCAAATATTACCAAACTGTGCCTTGGCAAGGAGCATGCTATGGAATAAATACCCCAACCTTTCTCTCATTTTCTTTCAGCCCGGTGCAAAGCCAGAGGGCAACAGACCCCAGTTGCTATAGTCTATAAAAGTCCCATGTCCTGGGCAGAGAACACAGAGGGAAAAGGTAGAAAGTGTCTCTGGTGAGGCCAAAAAAAATATCCATCACACCATGAAACACGGGTTCTGTTCTCAGTTGAGTTTTGTCTCTAGAAGGCTATGGGTTGGAGGTGATGGTAGCCCCTATTGTTACAACTTAAACTTATTTTCAAAATGGCCTTGAATTTGGTACTCTAGGATTCTCCTAGATCAATCTTTACCAAGCTAACCATATTTCTGAATAACTATTATGTGAAAGGCACTCAACTAGAAA
Source organism: Neophocaena asiaeorientalis asiaeorientalis (assembly GCF_003031525.2). Lineage (NCBI taxonomy): Eukaryota > Metazoa > Chordata > Mammalia > Artiodactyla > Phocoenidae > Neophocaena > Neophocaena asiaeorientalis. Next base: position 1,012,971 of record NW_020174301.1, read on the forward strand.
CTAAGAAAGACATAGAAGTGTTAGATTTGGTCTCTGCTTTCAAGGAGTTTGTGATTTTAGATAATCGATGTTTCTTACATAAAACTCTGCAAAGAAGCTCAAACAGTCAACCAGAATCCAATGAAGCAGTATACAAAGTTCAGACTCTGGAACCACACTGCTGGGTTTGAACCTCAGTCCTGATACTTACTAGCCGTGGGGCTGTGGACATGCTGCCTAACTTCTCTGTGTCTCCATTCCTTACTCTGTGAGGTTAAAATGATAAAAACAGTTGCCTGCCTGAAGAGACTTTCTAAGGGGACAGCTTCCTACAAAGCTTTCTGGTTTAGAGGAAAATAAAATGTAAGTATAAAAATAAGAGTGCTTTTAAGGAATTGAAGTTGGTTTGTACTCAAAATTAATCAAAGGCAAGAGGGAGGGGACATGGAGATATATGTATACATGTAGCTGATTCACTTTGTTATACAGCAGAAACTAACACGACGTTGTAAAGCAATTATACTCCAATAAAGTTGGTAAAAAAAACTAATCAAAGGAGTTCTAAATACATATGGGGGTGCAGCTACCCTGGGTATCGAATGTGTTATGCAGCAGTGCCGATGGAGTCCCATACATACTAAGGGCAGAAGTCAGTTCTTAAGATTTTGTATAGTTACCTCTGTGTCAGAATTTCCAAAATTGCAGGCTCCTTTTGTTAGATCCAGCACTGATTATTCTTTGCTTTTTTGATGAACTTTTCGTCCTAAATTGTATTTCCAATCTCCAATCATTTAGTGGAAGACCATTCGTGACTGGTTAAACGCACACGTGCCTGCACACACACACACATTCATATATTACATTTCAGGCCAATTGAATTACAAAAGGAACCAATTTGAAAAGTTATTGAATTAAAACCCTAGAAGAGAGAGATGGATTTTATTGTTTGGGGTTGGCATGACAACTTGATATGCTGGAGAGTAATATGTGCTGAGTTCACATCGTTGGAGACTATGACAAGTTCAAGGCCAGGACTGTGCCTCTAAATCTTGTTGCCACGGTAATGCTGCATAATGCCAGAGTCCACTGAAATGAATACCTCTGACAGCTCATGCCAGCAGGAGCTATCTGATTAAAAGGGATCTTTTAAAAAAAAAAAAACCAACAACAGTATTTTAACAAGAGCAGGAGCAGAATGCAAAGGCGGGATATTGAAATATGGGCAACAGAAAATGTAAAAGGAAAGCAGCCAATGGATGCCAAGAAGTAACTAATAAAGGATCTGTTTTATTCTCAAGGGGTTGGTGATGTGTGAAGGTCTGCAGGCAGGGAGTCCAGCCTGCTGGGCCATTTTGCAAGTGAAATGATACTGCCCCAGTTTGGTGCCCTGGCTCAAGTTCAGCAGAACGATTTCACTTGACTGGTGGCCACCTCCCTTCCCACCCAGACTGACAGATTTTCTTCTCTGATAATGCATGAAATAAAATGATTTCTGAGGGACTTTATAGGTCACATATATGTCCCAAGATGAAAAAGAGGCCCACAAAACCTCAGCCCAGAGTAGAGGCCACCAAAATGCCACGGCCTTTAACCACTAGAATGGCCTTTGGGATATTCTCCTGATTCATGTCCCAGTAACTTGTCAGTTGATGATTTACAGGATAATGGTCTTAGGATCATGATCTTAGGGGACCCTCGTTTCCTAACTTTGTGTGCCAGTTTATCTTGGATTTGTCCATGAAGAAACCGTAGTCTTCGAGTTTCTTATGCTCTAAGAGTGGAGAGGAAGAAAGGATCCTCAAGTTCATGAGCATATGTCCCATTGGGATTTGACCCAGGCTCCACAGGAGCCGACTCTCTTTTACACTTCCAGGGATTTAATGGGGGTAATCGGTGAATGGGGACATGCAGGTAAGAGGGTGAAAGGCGGAATTTAAAAGGAATTCAGAATCCCAGATCAGCAGCTCTAATTTAAAATTCAGATCAGAGTATTATGTCATAAGCAGATAAAATTTTACTATGCTTATCCCTCCCTATACAAGTGGCTTCTACAGTATAAACTGTAGTGGAGAGAATATTGACCTTAGAACTACAGACCAAAATCCAACTCCCGCCTCCACAAATAATTCACTGAGTGACCTTGGCAAAGTATTTGACATGTTTGGTCTTTTTCTTAAGATATAAAATAAGGTAGATTATCCTAGCCTTCACCTGTTGTAACAGTAGTTTGGAATGTACAGCCAAACTACGGAGAGAACTTTTTAGAAATTCAGATTCCCTAGGCTCCACCCCAATTTCTACTGAGTCAAATTTTGTAATTTTCAAGAGCTCTACACATGATTCTGATTTGCATCTCTGTTTAAGAATCAACAAAGAGGGCTTCCCTGGTGGCACAGTGCTTGGGAGTCCGCCTGCCGATGCAGGGGACACAGGTTCGTGCCCCGGTCTGGGAGGGTCCCACATGCCGCAGAGCGGCTGGGCCCGTGGGCCGTGGCCGCTGAGCCTGTGCGTCCGGAGCCTGTGCTCTGCAATGGGAGAGGCCACAACAGTGAGAGGCCCGCATAACGCAAGAAAAAAAAAAAAAAAGAATCACCAAAGATTACATACAACTTATACTTACATATATTATGTAAGCTAATATATATGAGATGTCTTAAGCTATCAATCAAAGAAGTGTACTGCTAAAGTCAGCTTTTTTTTTCAGCTTATATGTTTAATATTTAAAACAGGGCAAAGAAATTAAGAATGCAGGAAAGTTGGCATACATAAAGTGGTTATAGTTCTATCATTTGAAGTATTTGGAGATGTCCAGGCTTTAAATGAAAAGCTCCTTGAAGTAACTCTCTTTGTTCACAGTTTGCAGTATTCCCCTCAGTCTTTATTGATCCAGACTGAATGATAATTGATGTTTATCTAATGCTTTCTGGCACTGTTCTGAGTGCTTTGCAAGTGTCAGCTTATTTGATCTTACCCCCTATTACACACATGTTGTAGAGAGATTAAGTAAGCTGTCTGAGGCCTCACCGGTAAAAATAGGTGGAGGTGGGCTTTGAAGTCAGGAACTCCACTCCAGAGCCCCACTCTTAATCACGGTGCTGTTCAACCACTTTGTAGATCAGATATTTCCAAAGGAAATTGTTCAAATTTCTGAAGTAAAAACAAAAGCCTAAAAATAAAAGTTTTCTTGGTCTATATCATCTCTTAAAGTGTGGTTCTTAGACTTCCTACATCTGAATCATCTGAGGTGCTTATTAAAAATGCAGTTTCTGAGGATGTGGAGTAAAGGGAACACTAGTATGCTGTTGGTGGGGATGTAAGTTGGGGCAGCCACTATGCAAAACTATATGTAGGTTCCTCAGAAAACTAAAAATGGAACTACCATATGATCCAGCAATTCTGCTCCTGAGTATATATCTGAAGAAAACAAAAACACTAATTTGGAAAGATACATGCACCCGTGTTCATAGCAGCACTGTTTACAATAGCCAAGATATGGAAGCAACCTAAGGGTCCACAGACAGATGAATGAATGATGAAAATGTGATTGATACATGTGTGTGCACACACAAACACACACACACACACACACACACACACACGAATATTACTCAGCCATAAACAAGAATGAAATTCTGCCATTTGCAAGAACATGGATAGATCTAAAGGGTAGTATGCTTAGTGAAATAAATCAGACAGAAAAAGACAAATGCTCTGCACTATCACTTACATGTGGAACCTGAAAAATAAAACAAATGACTATAACAAAACAGAAACAGACTCACAGATATGGAGAACAAATTAGTTGTTACCAGTGGGCAAGATAAGGGAAGGGATTAGGAGATAAATAGTACTTTGTAACACATGAAAGGATGCTCAACATCACTAATCATTAGAGAAATGCAAATCAAAACTACAATGAGGTATCACCTCACACCGGTCAGAATGGCCATCATCAAAAAATCTAGAAACAATAAATGCTGGAGAGGGTGTGGAGAAGAGGGAACCCTCCTGCACTGCTGGTGGGAATGTAAACTGATAAAACTACTCTGGAGAACAGTATGGAGGTTCCTTAAAAAAACTACAAATAGAACTACCATACGACCCAGCAATCCCACTACTGGGCATATACCCTGAGAAAACCATAACTCAAAAAGAGTCATGTACCACAATGTTCATTGCAGCACTATTTACAATAGCCAGGACATGGAAGCAACCTAAGTGTCCATCAACAGATGAATGGTTAAAGAAGATGGGGCTCATATATACAATGGAATATTACTCAGCCATAAAAAGAAACAAAATTGAGTCCTTTGTAGTGAGGTAGATGGACCTAGAGTCTGTCATACAGAGTGAAGTAAGTCAGAGAGAGAAAAACAAATACCATATGCTAACACATATATATGGAATCTTAAAAAATAGAAGAAGAACCTAGGGGCAGGACAGGAATAAAGACGCAGACGTAGAGGGTGGACTTAAGGACATGGGAGGGGGAAGGGTAAGCTGGGACAAAGTGAGAGAGTGGCGTGGACATATATACACTACCAAATGTAAAATAGATAGCTAGTGGGAAGCAGCTGCAAAGCACAGGGAGATCAGCTCGGTGCTTTGTGACCACCTAGAGGGGTGGGATAGGGAGGGTGGGAGGGAGATGCAAGAGGGAGGACATATGGGGATATATGTATACGTATAGCTGATTCACTTTTTTATGCAGCAGAAATGAACACAAAAATGTAAAGCAATTATACTCCAATAGTTTAAAAAATTACTTTGTATAAAATAAATAATCAACAAGGATATATTATTGTACAGCACAGGGAAATATAGCCATTATTTCATAATAACTTTAAATGGAGTATAAGCTATAAAAATATTGAATCACTATGTTGTACACCTGAACCTTATATAATATTCAATTTTTAAAAATACATTTTTCAGAGACCACTCCCAGACCTATTGCACTAGAATCTCAGGTATGAGTGGAAACTGTTATTTAGAAAATATACTCCTTAGGTGATTCTTCTTTTTTTGAGCTTAATTGAGGTATGATGGACAAATAAAAAGTGGTTATATTTAGGCTGTGATTTTTAAAAGGTATGCAACATGATTTAATGTAACTGTATACACTGTGAAATGATTACTAATCAAATTACTAATTGATCAAATTACTAATTGATTACTAATCAGTTTTATTAATGCATCCATCACCTCACATAGTTACTTTCGTGTGTGTGGGTGTGGTGAGAGCATATATGATTTAGTGTCTTAGCAAGGTAGCTGATTCTCGAGCCCAGTGACGTTTAAGAACCACTGGCCTGGATCAACGTTTGTGGGTCATCACTGTTGGGGGTGAGGGTGGGTAGAACACTTGGGAGCCACTGAACCAAAGCTGTTTGCTTTAGAATCAGATGTTGGGTGCTGCCTGGGGTGGAATGTTCAGTCTTGTGACTAATGGGTGGTCTGAACAAGGCACAGCTTCTGCCCAGGAACAACTGGCTGTTGTCTGTCAAGGAGGGAAGCCAGCAAACTGACAGTACAAGTTTGCCCTCAGGGCCCAGATGTCAGTTCCCCTCGGTGGGTTCCCGCTTGTTGCTAGCAGGGCTAGCACTGGCCTGGAACTTTGAAGTTTTCCTTTTCAATATCCAAATACCAGGGAGGCTTCGTGTCACTGCACACACCGTCTCCGGCACGATGGCAGAGTCAGGGAGCAGACTGTTTGGAATGCAGTCTGGCCCCACTGGGGATTTGCATTGGGCTAGAACTTGCAGACTCATAAGAGTTCATCCTGGTGTCTTTTACAGATGGGCAAAGAAAAGGAGGCCAAGAGGCTAACCCAGAAGCGTTGGGGATTTGTAGATTGGAAGAAGTCCATGGTGATTCTTTAAGGAATTGAAAAAATTTTAGTGAGGCTTATTGAAGTATAAATTATGCAGTAAATTTCACTTTTCTTGAGTGTATGGTTCGATGAGTTTTAGAAGCTATACTCAACATCATACCACCAATGCCAGTTCTGAGTTTTGACTAATGTATACAATCAGGTAACCAACATCAAATAAGATATAGAACATTTCCATCTCTCCCAAAAGTGCCCTTGTAACCCTTTGCAACCAATCCCACCCCCTTTCCCCCAGCCCCTGACTACTGCTGATTTGATATGTCTGTATTCCAGAGTATCACATAAATTGAATCTTACAATATGCACTATTTTGTTGTTGTATATGTCAGTAGTTCTTTCCTATTTATTACTAAGTAGCATCCCATGGTATGGGTTACCACAATTTATTCATCCATTCACCAGATGATGGGCATTGGGATTATTTTCACTTTGGGGCAGAAACTGAGATTTAAATGAGCACTAATTCAGCAAGTATTTATTGAACATGCATATAAGTAGACTCTGAAAACTGAAATTGTTTATGTTTGCAGCCTCTGGTAAAAAAAAAAAAATCATCATCACACTGGAAATTCTAACACCTAAAGAAGAAGGAGCTTCATTTGTGGCCCTGGAAACAAATGGGAAGGAAGAGAATGCCATTCAATGGTGTTGGCATGACTAGAAGAGCATTTTATGCCCTTTGAAAACCCTGAAATGATATTACCACTCTGAGACACATGAGGGCGCTCTAACCAACAAACACTTTTTTTTCATTCTAACAAAGGTTGTTTGTTTTTTAATTTATTGGAACGCTTTGTTGAAAACCCTGGTGAATTCCCACTCCCACCCTTGGTCTCGTTGGCCACTCTTGGGTGATAGAAAAGAATTTGGCATCAAGTGAATCTGTCTTTGACTAGTCCTCAGGGGTTTATTGTACTCAACCACCGTTTAATGGTGAGGCTCCAGTCGGCTTCCCTACTTAAACTCGCAAGAAGAGGCTTCCAAAGAAACCCTAGTGTAGAGTACCTCGTGAATCACAAAGGGAACCGAGATCGGCCCTAAAGTTCTCTTTTAAACTATTGTTGTTTTCGGACCTTCCCGGAACAGAGCGCACAAGTGTTAAAGATAATTCCTGGGCAATATTTTACAGAGACTTGTGAGGTGCTTCTTTCACCTGGTCAACAGTTTGGCTGGTTGAGAGTTGCTCATTCCTGTCAGAGGAACCATGATGATCCGCACAGAGGAAAGCTGTCTTTACAGCAAAGCAGTGGGGAGACAGGACAGGGTTACTGGTTTTGGCTTCTGAGTGGCTGTTCAAAACAAAGACCAAAATGGTTCTGGATACATTTAAAATTTTTTGAAAATCACTGACTCATTTGTTACAGGGGAACCAAGTACAAAATAAAAGACACTTTATAAAAATTGCATTAGAATGCTCTAATGGGACTCTAAATGAATTTGGTGCTGGGGATGCATGATTTTCTTGCAAGGTCTGGGAATTCTTAGGGATCGCTCTCTTAGGGGAAGAGCTGGATTCCATCATTTGCAAAAATGTCTCGACAAGGACTTTCTACAAAGAACAGCATAAAATGCTCACTTGAAGAAAGAAGTCTTTTACCCAGTCAAACCTACCTAACATAAAATATGATTGTCTCAAGCAGAAAATTACCTCTGGCTGTTATATCCAAATTATATAACAGCATGGCCTTAAAACCGGGAAGAAGATAGTAAAGAGATGATTCTAGGGACAGGGTGTGGCCCTGGCCTGAATTCATGGATGCTTGGCGCCAGTCAGGAGGGCCGCCCCAGGGTCCTCTGTCTCCACATATGGGTAAAATCCTGAACCACTCAAGGTGCCCAGACCTGGGCACCTTTATATGGTCCCACTGTAGATCTTCTCAATCACCCCCTTCAAAAGGCATTCTCCCATTCTATCTTTACCTTAAACCTTGGATCCAAAGCTCATCATCATCATTATCGTTAATATTTGTCGTTGGGCTCCTCTCAACTATGATCTGACCTCCCCACCCTGGTAATCCATCTTCAGACTACTGTGGGAAGAATCTTCCTAATCAACAAAGCCCTTGGCCTCTTCTGCCCCTGCATCTCCCTCAGGAACGTCCTCCCCTCCCACGAGGGCTCGCAAAGAAAATGCAACCTACCCCAACAATCTGGTACCTTCTCATATCAGAGTTGTGTTAAGAATGCCAGGAATGTCAAGTGGCCATCACATTAGCTAACCATCAATTTGGGGTGGATTTACCTAACAGGTGACGTGCACTCCATTCTATTATAAATCCCTACACTCTTCATCCAGGGGAGAAAGGTGACTTCAAGAGCATGTTCTGTACATCAGCAATCATCTTCTTACAAGTGACATGCAGAAAGAGAACAATGTGAGAGGAAAGGTGTTCTGTTTATGGAGAGAAAATGCTATCTTTTAGCATTTCAGTTATGTCCCCAGCAAGCAACAGAGTCAAGGGCCAAGCTGACCATCATAACTCCAAGTTTCTCAAGAGAAATGGAAAGGAGGAAGAGGAAATCCAAAGAGTTGGTGACTTGAGTTGGTGATCAAGTTCTGCAAAAGATGAATGAGGAAAAGCAAAGTGCCTCAAAATAGATCCGTTAACATTTTCTTTGAAGAATGGAAGGGGGAGTTTCCTACATGCAGTTCAGAATAACTTAGAGACAAATTGTATTTTAAACAAGTTTTCTGATTAGATGGTGTAGTGTTTAGAAGTGTAGATTCTGGATCTGTCTATCTGGATGAAATTCTTCCCCTGCCCTTTAATCTCCATAAGCCTTAGTTTCCCCATATGTAAGATGGGGGTAACACCATTGTCTACCTTAAAGCATTGCCATTAGAATTAAATACAATAGTCCATTTATACCATCAAGCACTGTGCTGGAAATGAGAAGGGGGATAGGAGATGAAGGAGAAGAAAATAATAGAGTAAGATAAACAGAGAAGGGCCTTGTCCAGACTAAGGAAGAAAGACTGCGTGAACCCATGAGTGTGATCAACACAACCCTGTGCACCTGAGGTCCCAGGAAAGCAATAACGTGAGGGAGCTTTAGTACATGGACTTTGATGTTGTGCTTGTCCATTCAGCATCTTTTGGCTTATTTCTTCATTTTCCACTGTGTCTGATTGAGTTTGCCTAACAGCCAAGTTCCAGAGAAAGTAAGTAGCGAACAAAAAACAATTATAGGGCTTCCCTGGTGGCACAGTGGTTGAGAATCTGCCTGCCAATGCAGGGGACACTGGTTCGAGCCCTGGTCTGGGAAGATCCCACATGCCGCGGAGCAACTAGGCCCGTGAGCCACAACTACTGAGCCTGCGCGTCTGGAGCCTGTGCTCCACAACAAGAGAGGCCGCGATAGTGCGAGGCCGCAATGAAGAGTGGCCCCCGCTTGCCACAGCTAGAGAAAGCCCTCACACAGAAACGAAAGACGCAACACAGCAAAAGTAAATAAATTAATTAATAAACTCCTACCCCCAACATTTTAAAAAAAGCAATTGTAAATATGCATAGAAGTAAATCCACAAACTAAAGGGATGTTAGCAGTACTTTAGGTCAACCCTCTGAGGTTGGAGAGTTTAAGTGGTCTGCTCAACTCACTGGCAGCCACGGAGTAGCCAAGCCAGGACTAGATGCTGAAGGATCTCCCTAGTACATTAGACTGCAAGAGAGATGGAGATAATAATAATAATGTTACCTTATTTCATATCGTTTGTCCAACGAAAAATGAAACAGAGACTTTTGTACAGACATCTTTTGAAGTTCAATTCACAATAGGCCTTACACTTTAAATGGGTCACTCTCCATCACCATGGCGATTCTTCCAAGTTTTCCTGGAATCATCACTGTTTTCTAATGAGAGCACTCCCCAGAACTTGCAGCTCTACCAAATGGATAAATATTTCCTAGTAGAAAATACTTAGATCCTTAAGCAACTTAGTCAGCAACTGCTTTTCCTTCTCCACTTCTCAGGGAAACAGTCTAGAGAATACTCCTACATTTGCTTTAGGTGTCATAGAGTTCTTTAAAAAAAAAATGTCTTGATTCTACTGATGGCAAGGCTACTTTCCTGGGTGTTGTGTGGTTTATATATTGAAAAAACAGCCACCTTCTCGCCTTCTATCTTTCTAACCAAGCAGTAAGTATATAACTATTTAAAAGCCTTGTGACAGTATGGCAGCTCCTCAAAAAGAGAATTACATGTGATTCAGCAGTTCCATTTCTGGGTATATATCCAAAAGAATTGAAAGCAGGATCTTGAAGAGATATCTGTACACACATGATCACAGTAGTATGTTTTACAACAGCCAAAAACTGGAAGCACCCCAAGTGTCTATCAATGGATGAATGGATAAATAAAATGTGATATATATAATGGAATATTACTCATCCTTAAAAAGGAAGGAAATTCTGACACAGGCTACAACATGGAGAAATCTTAAAGACGCTATGCCAGGCACAAAACGACAAATACTGTATGAGTCCACTTATATGAGGTATATAAGGAAGCCAAATTAATAAAGATGGAAGGTAGAATGGTGGTTGCCAGGGGTTGGGGGCACTAGGAAATGGGGAGTTGCTGTTTAAATGGGTAGTATAGAGTTTCAGTTTTGCAAGGTGAAAAAGTTCTGGAGATTGGCTGCAGACAAAGTGAAGATACTGAACAATACTGAACTGTACACTTAAAAATGGTTAAGATGGTTATTGTTATGTGTATTTACCACAGTTAATTTTCTTTTAATTAAAAAAAAATAATAGGAAAGAAGAGAGGGGAGAGAGAGAGAGAGAGGGAGGGAGGGAGAGAGAGAGATGGGAAGTGTCTAAGTTCTGTACAGTTTGTTACAAGCATACATACAGTTATTATAGTCTCATTATACTTCAGTAAAATTGTGAAGGTTCACTGGCAAAATCTCAGAGCATTAAGGCAGCGAAAAGCATTAGCCTGCTTTAAAGCAGGGTAAGTAGACAGCAAATGAAGGAAAACCAGAACCAAGTGTTTACGTATTGTTCTTCTCAGTATCTCAAGTTTCCACTCAGCTCATATTGATCTCCAGTCAACTTGAGATATCTGTTCTTCCAGTTTTTTCAATATTCCCAGAGTTCCTTTGCATAAAATATGATTTTGACCAAAACTTTAAAACTAGTGTGTTGATTATTTCACAGGAAAAAATTGGTTTATCTCTAAAGTGGAGAAATCCGAAATCCTAAAGTTCAAATCTTTGCACATGACACAGATAACAATTTTTTTTTTTAGCAGTACGCAGACCTCTCACTGTTGTGGCCTCTCCCGTTGCGGAACACAGGCTCCGGACGCCCAGGCTCAGCGGCCATGGCTCACGGGCCCAGCCGCTCTGCGGCACGTGGGATCCTCCCGGACCGGGCCACGAACCCGTGTCCTCTGCATCGGCAGGCGGACTTTCAACCACTGAGCCACCAGGGAAGCCCCTGATCACAAAAATTTTTATATCTGCTTTTATGGGTTGAATTTTATGTCCTCCTTCCTGGCTGAAATATGTACATGTTGAAGTCCTAATTAACCTCCAGTACTTCAGAAAGTAACCTTATTCAGGAGTAGGGTCCTTGCAGATGTAATTAGTTAAGGTGAGGTCATACTAGAGTAAGGTGGGTGCCAATATGACTAGTGTTTTTATAAAAAGAGGAAATCTGGAAACAGGCACACACCCAGGGAGAATACCATGTGAACATGAAGGCAGAGATCTACAAGCCAAGGAATACCAGAGATTGCCAGAAGCTAGCGGAAAGGCAGAGAACAGCTTCTTCCTCAAAGCCCCAAGAAGGAACTAACCCTGCCGATACCTTGATCTTGGACTTGTAGTTCCCAGAACCATGAGACATTAGATTTCCATTGTTTAAATAGAAACCAATAAGAAGTAAAAAATAAAAATAAAAGCCTTGGCATGAGCTTCCCTAATGCTAACATTACTCCTTTCCTTGATTCTTTGGCCTCTTAGCTCCTTCTGCTTTTTTTCAACTCTCTTCTCTCCTGTGTCCCTGTCCTTGGGAATTTTACTTACTCCATGCATCATGGAGTGTTAAAAAAAGGCTTTATCTTTATGCAATTTATTAACTTGTTTCCTGTTATTATGAAAGTAATACATAGTCACGTTTTAAAATTTACTTTCACATAATTTATAAAGAAAATAAAGTGGAAAAAAAGAGACCTCTCTCTCTTTGAGCAGAGTTTCACATCACTTCCCCAGAGGAATCTTTGTTAAAGTTGGGTAGTTCTCCAGAATTTTTGGTGCCTATACATGCATGCATATATGATTTATGCATTTGTTTTTTAAAAGAGAAAATATAATCAAATAATGTATGCTGTTCTACACTTGTTTTTCTTCAACTAACAATGTATCCTGAATAGCCTTCTGTATCAGTATATATAACTATGCCTCTTTCTGTACAGATATTCCCTAAGTTATTCAACCAATTCACCAATAAAGAATATTTCGATTATTTTCAGTTTAGTGTTATTGTAGTCAGCACTGAAATGAACATTCTTGTGTTTGTATCTTTGAGCACCTATTTCAGTATATCTACAGGATTATCGATTCTGCACCCAATTTACAATGTGGAGGCGGGGTGTGGTATTCCCCACACCACCAAGCAATTCTTTGACACCAATTGAGTGTCCCACAATTCAACTCAATTCTGACACCATCTACCCTAGAGATAGCATCAAATTCTACAGGTTAAGGGCTCAGACTTCCACTTCAGACACAATTCCAGATGCTTCTGACCTGTGCTTCTGACCGACCACTATAGATTCAGAGTTCCAAGGACTCCCTCCTTGGGTTCAATTCATTTGCTAAAGCAGCTCACAGAACTCAAAGAAACATTTTACTTACTAGATTACTGGTTTATTATAAAAGGTACAACTCAGGGACAGTCAGACAGAAGAGATGCACAGGGCAAGGTATGGGGAAAGGGCACAGAGCTTCCGTGCTCTCTGAGAGTGCCACTCTCCACGAAACTGCACATATTCACCAAACAGGAAGCCCTCTGAACCCCATCCTTTTTGAGTTTTTAGGGAGGCTTCATTACAGAGGAATGAAGATTATTGTCCATTGGTGATTAAGCTCAAGGTGGGGAAAGGGAAGGGGCTCTGACTCAAAGTTCCAACCCTCTAATCACGTGGTTTGCTCCTCTGGCAACCAGACTCCATCCTTAGATGTGATACACAAGTCACCTCATTAACAGAACAAAAGACATCTTTATCTCTCTCATCACTTAGGAAATTCCAAGAGTTTTAGGAGCTGTGTGCCAGAAATGGGACGTAGACCAAATATATGTTTCTTATTATAAATCACAAGATCACGAGGATAAATTCCTACAAGTAGAATTACTGGGTCAAAGGGGATATGCATTTTACACTTCCATAAACGTTCTCCATGGACTTTAGCATCAGACAAAGCTGGGATTGAATCTGTGCTCTGTCACTAACTGTGTTGCTTCAAACAAGTTACTTTATTCATTCTCAACCTCAACTTCCATGACTATAAAATGGATATAATTTAAAGTCTATCTCAGAGTTGTTCATGGATGAAACAATATGTTTGGTTCATATGGTTAGCAGTTAGTTCACATATACGCATCCCATTCTCTCTCTTTTATTGTCTCTCTCCTAACTCCTCCATGGGCTTTTGCAAAGATCTCATTTCATTTCATGTCAACAAATAGCACATCTGATATATGCAAGATTTGACAAATGCTAAGGGGACTGTAAGTTTTGTTTGTTTGTTTGTTTTAAGGCACAGTCCTTTTTGGAGCTTACAATATTATACGAGAAAAACAACTCTCAGCTGCTAGTATGTGGTAAGCTCTTACTTAATATTGTTGGAATGAATGAGTAAAGGAAGAGAGGAATGTTACTGGATGAGTAACAACACCCAATCTGGAACTGAGTTCAGTGGAGGTCCTAGTATCCTGGAGTGCAGTGTGGAGTTGGGAGTGATGGAGATGAGGCTTCTTAAAACTTTTCCTCTGAATTCCATGTAATGAATGCAAAGGGGAGCATTGGGCCTGAAGGTCAAAGCATTTTTTTTTTTTAAAGCAGAGGCAATGTTTTATTTACTTTCTTTTTGGCTGTGTCGGGTCTTAGTTGCAGCGCACCGGCTTCTCTCTAGCTGTGGCACGCAGGCTCCAGAGTGTGTGGGCTCTCTAGTTGTGGCGCGTGGGCTTGGTTGCCCAGAGGCATGTGAGATCTTAGTTCCCTGACCAGGGATCGAACCAGTGTCCCCTGCATTGCAAGACAGGTACTCAACCACTGGACCACCAGGGAAGTCCTCGGTCAAAGCAATTTGGCTAGAAAATTATTTGAAGTCTTGTGTTTTATCTTGACACTTCACATAAAATTTGTATTCTACTCCATAACCTATTGTTTGCTTTCATATACATGGCATCCTTCTCCTCAACCCTGGAGACACTCCAGCAAGATGTACCATATTTATCAGATGACTCAGGTTCCCCCTGACATGTTGTCAGGGGTGTGCATACCTGAGTTTGAGAAGCATAACAATAAGATAGATGCTCTCACTTCATCAACTATCTCCCCATCTCTCTACCCTACATACCCATCTCATACCCTCATCAGCCTCATTTCTCCCAAATTTCAGCTGAAATTCTCCCCTATCCCTGCTGTCTCTTCAATCCTGATTTTGTTTTTCTAAGTAATCTAAATTTTATGTTGAAACTCCACTACTCAAAAAATATTTAAGAAAAATAGCTCAACTGCAAAAGTCCTCCAATATCATTTGAGGTCATTAAAGTCTCGCGGGACAGGCTTCATTTATCCACATTGCTTTGGCTTTTGGTCTGTCTCATCCTTGTCATCTATGACAATAGACTCTTAGAGGAATGTAGCTTGTTTCATTTAAATCTTGACAAACACTCAAACTAATGTTGTAGTCAATTAATGTTGATCTCTCCTCTGTGTTTGAAGGACACTGTAAATGGCACATATGTTTTGAATTGCTTCTCCAGAGCTCAGGGTGACTCTGATCTGTCCGCCTCTTCTCCATTCCCACTGCCTGCGCCCTGGGTCAAGCCCTCATCATCTCTCACCTCGATTATTGCTCTAGCTCCCGCATGGAACTTCTTTCTTATCTTTCCACCCCACCCTCCTCCAAGCTGCTAGAGTGATTTTTCTAACACAGAGGTCAGCCCAAGCCATTCTCCTGCTTAAAACTTAGGTGGCAATGATCCATAACTACATACAATGACATCATGTTTCACTTAACATGAGTGAAAGAGCCAGACACAAAAGAGTACATATGTTAAATAAAGCACAAAACCCAGCAAAACCAATCTATGGTGTCAGAGGTCACAGTAGTGGGCAACAGGTATGTGAAAAGGTGTTCAACATCACTAATCTTGAGGGAAATGAAAATCAAAAGCATAATGAGATATCACCTCACACCTGTTAGGATGGCTATTTCTTTAAAAAGCCCCAAAAGAGGGGGCTTCCCTGGTGGCGCAGTGGTTGAGAGTCCGCCTGCCGATGCAGGGGACGCAGGTTCGTGCCCCGGTCCGGGAAGATCCCACATGCCGCGGAGCGGCTGGGCCCCTGAGCCATGGCCGCTGAGCCTGCGCGTCCGGAGCCTGTGCTCTGCAATGGGAGAGGCCACAACAGTGAGAGGCCCGCGTACCACCAAAAAAAAAAAAAAAAAAAAAAAAAAAAAAGCCCCAAAAGATAAGTATTGGTGAGGATGTGGAGATAAGAGAACCTTCATACACTATTGGTGGGAATGTAAGTTGGTGCAGCCGCTATGGAAAACAGTATGGCGCTTCCTCAGAACATCAAAAATAGAATTATTGTATGACACTGCAATCCCACTTTTGGGTATTTATCCAAAGGAATTGAAATCAGGATCCCAAAGAGTTCCTGCACTCCCATGTTCATTTTGTAGCATTATTCTCTATAGCTAAGATAGGGAAACAACCTAAGTGTCTGTCGACAGATGAATGGATAAAGAAAGTGTGATATATACACACAATGGAATATTACCAACTAAAAAAAAAGGAAATCTTGCCTCTTGTGACAGCATGGATAGACCTGGAGAACATTAGCTAAACTAAATAAGCCAGACACAGAAAGACAAATACTGCATGACCTCACTTATACGTGGAAGCTAAAATCGTGAAGCTCATAGAAGCATAAAGTAGAATGGTGATTGCTAGAGAAAGGTGAAATGGGGAGGTGATAGTCAAAGGGTACAAAGTTTCAGTTCTGCAAGATTAAATAAGTTCTAGATATCTACTATATAATATCGTTCTTATAGCTAACAATACTGTATTGTACACTTGAAATTTGCTAAGAGAGTATGTCTTATGTTAAACTTTCTTACAACACACACAATGATAATTATAATAAAGGGGGTGGGAGGAAGATTTGGGAGGTGATGGATATGCTTATGGCTTTGATGGTGGTGATGGATTCATAGTGTATATTTATCTCCAAACTCATTGAGTTGTATACATTAAATATGCATAGCTTTTTACATGTCATCATACCTCAATAAAGTGAGGAGCAATTGTTGGGATTGGTAGGGATCATGAAAGGGGCTTTTAGGATGTTGTTAATGTCCTATCTCATGATTGGGGTGCTAGTAAAATAGATGTGTTCACTTTGTGAAAATCTATCAAGCTGTATACTTATGTTTTAGGCACACTTCTCTATGTCTTTTCCTTCAACAAAAAGTAAAAACAAACAGCCAGCATTGGTTGCTTCCCCTTAGCATGACACACAGTCTTTCATGTATCTCCCACTTGTCCCCCTCCTCCCCCATCCCCAACTATCTTCCCCAGGATCCAGCCACACCAGATGACTCAATGTTCTCCAAACAGCATGCTTCCTATATTTTTCCTGATGCTGCTCCCTCTGACAGGAAGCCCTTTAGTTGAAAGCCGACTTATCCTTTGAGGTTCCACTCAAATATCACCTCCTCCATGAGATTCGTTTCTGACCACCCTTGGCAAAACTAATGGTTCCCTTCTCTGTGTTTTCACAGTACTTTGTAATTCCTTTCCTACAGCTGCAGTGACCATACTTTCAATGTACAAATACAGGATTCTTGGTTTCAAAAGTATGAATTATACTTAAGAGATCAATAGAACACTGGGATCAGGAAAGGCTTAGAACGTCTAGGGTGTGTATGAAACTTGTATTATAGTAATTTCTCTGGATTTGTGTCTCCACCTAGACCAGAGGTTCTTAATCTTTTCTGTGCCATGAATCCCTTTGGCAGACTGGTGAAGCCTATGGACCCCTCTTTTTAAAAGTAAATGTTTACCAAAGTACAACAACTATAAATAAGTGCTATAGATGGATAGCTCAATTCATTTGTGTAAAGTGAACACATTGACATTGCTAACATCTGGATCAATAAATAATACAAAAGTCCCATACCCATTCCAGCCACCACCCCACAAAAGGGTAAACACTATATTGATGTCTAACTCCAGAGATTAGTTAGCCTGTTTTTAAACTTCTTATGAATTGAATCACACAGTGTGCTCTGTTTTACATCTGGCTTCTTTTTCTCAATCTATGTGAGATTCACCCATGTTTCTGAATGTAGCAATTGTTCATTCAGTCTCATTGCTGGGTGGTATTTCATTGTATGATATACCACCACTGATTTATCCATTCTTCTATTGATGAAGATGTAGTTTTGTTCTGCTTTTCATTGTGATTAATAGTGCTTTTATGGACAGCCTCATACATTTACCATGTCCTCATATATGGTAAATGTACGTTATGTATGCATTTCAAAACAATGTTTTTAAATGCATAAAATACAATACATAGGACCACAAAACAAATAAACTAATATATAGTTTTCAAATTATAAAGTTTTAGATATAGCTATGTTATGTTTCTTTATTAACACAATTCCCAGAGGCAGCAATGGGTCTAATAACTATTCTAATTTTGAAGTAATGGTGCACTAAATAAAATTTCTGCAAAACTACAATGTGCTATGACAATGTCTGTGATTTCTGTGGGTGACAAAGTCACACATATTGTGAATTCCTCTGTGATTTGTTGTATAAATTCATAATTAAAAGAATGTTAAATTTCAGTTAAGAGGTTAGTGAAAAATAGATACGTGATTTTTTTTTCCCATCCAAGTTCAGGAAGTCCCTGAATTCACCTATGATCTAAACTTAACCCTCTTAAAAGCAAGGATCATATCCTAATCATATTAAAAATTCAGAATCTGACACAAAACTTGGCACACCCTAGGTGCTTAACAAATATTTTTTTAAATGACAGTAGTAAATTTTGATTGTGTGTATAATATGTGCCAGGTACTATGCTAGGCCCTTTAAATGCTCTTCTAAACATCCTCACAACAACATTTTGATAACTACCCCTATTTTATAGATGAGGAATGGAGGCTTGGATAGTTATGTAATTTGACAAGATTCTATAACCAGTGTCAGGCCAGGAATTCAATCCCAAGTATTTCTGACTCCAAAGCCGCCAGCTGACTGCTAACTACAATATTTTACTGCTGACAATTGAATGAAGAGATATATGAATAACTGAATGAACAAATTGATGACTAACCAATCACACACACCCTCTAGTTCCCTAACCGTTACAGCTAGTGGAATAGTTTCAAGATGCAACCAGCTGGAGTTAGTGATGAAGTCTGATTTAGTGAAGAGTATTTTTTGTGTGTGAGGCAATTTGGTCCCTTGGGAAAAAACTCAAACCTAAGTGTTCATTAACATCGTTCTTTAATCAACTGAACTCTCATCTAGCAAATGGTAGTTGACGGATGTTTCCAGTGCTGAACTTGAGAAGGTGAGCTCCTGGGCCACAGAGCTTTATTCATAGTAACCAGCACTTAACCCCAAGTGTACACATCAGGTTGTGGAAAGTTATCTGATGACCAAATCTCACTTCCTTTCAAGGAAAACACTTGCACTCTAGTTAAAATTTTGGCCGTCTCTGAGATCCAAAGAAAGCAGTGGAAAAGTGTGAAGAAATCCTGGGATGTCAGGGGTTCCAGATTCCCCCCTTGACTTGAGGATTTGGATAGGAGGGTATATTTCTAGGGAGTTAAACAGTATGATTTTTCAATTCTGAGACTCTTTTCATCCAAAAGAAACAGATTAACTTTATCCATTTCCCTTGAAAAGGTATTCTCCGAGTGAGGACTCCTGAAACTTAGGAAAAGGTAACTAAGAGCTTAAATATGTGTTTCTGAATTCAGCTATTCTCATGTCATTGTTTTTCAAAATGATACAAATAATATTTACATATGTAAAAACATTCAAATATATAACATTTAAATTAAAAAACCAAAGTGTCCCTCACCCTCCTAATCCCACTTCTCAGAAGTAAATACCTACTGTTAACATTAACCGTTTCATGTACACATTCTAAACCTTTTTCTAAAACATATATTTATACCTATTTGCACGTGCAAATATATGTGCATTCACATATGTATGTATGTATGTATACAAATATGACATTACTCTCAGCATGTTATTCTACAACCTACTTTTTTCCTTTAACAATATATCATGGGCACCATGCCAGGTTAGTGTATCAAGGTCAACACCATGCTTCACCAGGGCTGCATAGTATTGTTTTATGGATCCATTAAAATTGTTTTTACTGTTCTCCTATGTAAAGATTTAGATTGTTGTTTCTTTTGTTTGCTATTGGAAACCACATGGCAGTGAATAATCTTGTAATGATCTCATTCAAATGCTCATACAAGGATCTCTGTAGGGTAGTGTCTTTTAAGTGGATTTACTTAATCAAAGAGTCATATGTTTTAATTGTTGACAGTTATGACCAAATTTAAGAGGACACTTTGAAGCTTCTACTCCTAAGGAAACTCTCTATGAAGTTTTGACTGACTGTGGGATCCACAGCTCTGGGTTAACTCACAGAGTTCCTTTCACCCCAGTAAAGTGAACATGCTCTCTATATTGCCACAATCCCTCCTCCCGGTGCACATTTAAGCAGCTATGCTTTGTTTCAGAAGCAAATGATTTCTTTACAGCAAAACTCAGAAGCCGCTCATGTTTCAGAGTGAAGATTAAACTCCGCCTCTACTGTGGATTTTTTCCCTAAATGGTTAACATACACTCACCTGCAATTTCACTAAGTCTGCATTCAAGCTCCTTTCTCCTTTTCTAATTGTACAAGGAACAGAAGATTTATTGGGAAGGGAAATGCATTGAAATATATAGGAAGTAGTTATTTATTTAGGAGTGGAACAAGAGGAAAAGCTAACAAATCTCAGAACAAACCATTGTAACAAGGACATGCCATAAACTCCTCAGGCCTCAGTAGATATTGATTTTATTATATTCTAAGAAGAAGAATCCTCTTAATGGTCTTTTTATTAAGCACTCTCTATGTGAAGGCCTTTTACATAAATTATTTCTAATTGTCCCAACGAATTTGCAGGGTGGGTTGCAGTTTCTCCATTAGACACATAAGGAAACTGAGCCTCATAGAACTGATGCAATGGTCAAGATTTCACAGCTAGCTAAGTGCTTGAGTTGGGATCCAGACTCAGGCTCATCCGATTCTCTTTCCACTGTATTGTATTATCTCTGTTGCCATCCAAGTTGCCAACTCAGAACTTCATAGGAAAGAACCATGGCCAAGGAATGGAGGTCCTGACCTACCTCCTGAGGTACACAGAACTTAGCTCAGTTTAAGGAGAATAAAGAGATTATGAGTGCCCTTTCATGGGAGGTTGGGTGATTGGTTTTCTGTCAAAAATACTGTAGACAAAATTCTTGCAGTGGATCAGAGCCTGGATCAAATGACCTCTGAGTCCATTTCCAAGTCTACAAATGTATAATTTGATTCCCACACCCATTTCACAGATCAGAAAACAGAAGCTGAGAATCCTTAAGTAACCTGCTCAAGTTGACAACTAACTAGTGTGGAACCCAAGCATCATGGTGACTCTTCCACTGACCTTTCCATTGAACACACATACTTCCATGACTGTAGCTTTTCTAGCACTCACCTACATAATTTTGAATCCCTTTTACAGACAAATTTTGTTGTATTGCATTTTGCTGATACTGCAATTTTTTTTTTTTTTTTTACAAATAGCAGGTTTGTGACAACCCTGTGTCGAGCAAGCCTATTGATGACATCTTTCCAACAATATTTGTTCATTTATGTCTCTGTGTCACATTTTGGTAATTCTCACAATATTTCAAGCATTTTCATTATTATTATATATGTTATAGTGACGTGTGATCAGTGATCTTTGATGTTACTATTGCAAAAAGATTACTACTGACAAGGCTCAGATGATGGTTGGCATCTTTTTAGCAATAAAGTATTTTTAAATTAAGGTATGTACCTTTTTTTAGACATAATGCTATTGCACACTTAATGGACTGCGGTATAATGTAAACACACTTTTATATGCACTGGGAAACCAAAAAATTCACGTGACTTTCTTTATTGTGATATTAGCTTTATCTTGGTGGTCTGGAACAGAAGTCATGATATCTCCGAGATATGTCTGCACTCCTTTGTTTGTGCCTTTAGCTCACCTAGGTTCCACCTTGATACCCCACAAGAAATACATGATTAGAGGCAGGGAGTCATGCCTTTGTTTCGCCCTCCCATCTCTTCCTTTCTTTCCCTCCTCCTGTCTCTTCTAAGAGCAAAGTCACCAAGGGCAGGACCATTTGGTGTCACCCTACATTCTCTCTCTCTTTTTTTTAACGCCTTGGATTCCTAATCCAGTAATAAGAGTATTAATGTTGTATGTAAAGAAAGTAACGGCATGAGAGAAGAGGAGCTGGCATACTCCCAGAAAAAACAAAAGCCAAGCCCAACTAGAGGTACATCCTGTAAAAACTCTGTCAGTCTTTTAGACAGCAGTCAGGATTGGATCAATTCTACAACTCATTTCAAGGAAAAGAAAAAAGAGTAAGAAGAGTCTTCAAGAAACTACTCACCTTCTGGGCTGAAGCACGCTGTGCCATGGCCAGACTGCAAGGAGACCGGCTCAGAAAATCTACGCTGTATCTGCAGAGCCTCTGAATGTTTGAGAATAAGTTGTTTAATGTATGTGTCACCCTCACTCTGTATCCAGGTGAGTACAGATGCAAGTTCCAGGCTGGTCTCTCAATTATCTCTCTGGCAAAGAAGTAAAACCCACCTATCAGAAAAAGAACCCACTTTTCTGTGAGAGATCACCACCCATTCCTCCATCCCAAATCCACTGTAACAGCTTATAAACCCTTCAACAGAATCTGAAAATCAAAGGCCTTGCTCATGCATTTGGAGACTTGACTTGGTTTAGATCTCTAAATTCTTACTATTTTATTTACTGTAAAATCTGGGTAAGTAAATTTCTGTCAAGGCTGCTGGAAAGGCTCACCATTTAGTTAACAATTAATATCCAAGTAATTTGGCATCTGGAAAGCCTAATTATTTTGGTTACCTAGTTCACATAGTTTTCAAAATGTAGTTTTAAACATTCAAAGTGAGGGTTAGAAGGGCCTCAAGTACAGGTGGAAGGAAAGACCAGGTGTTATTTCACTAATTGGCTAAGCAGTGTTGGGAGGCGGTAAGAGAATGGGCTGAGAACCCAGATTTTGTAGTCATTTTATGGCCTGGATTTAAAACCCAACCTCTGCCATTTACCAGCTCTTTGATCTTGGACAAATTACTTAATTTCACAGTGCTTCAGTTCCCTTGTTTGTAACAGGAATAATAGGATAATACCTTATGGGGCTGTTGTAAAGATTACATGAGATACCTATATTATAAAGTACTTTGAATAGTACCTGGAATATAGTAAGTGTTCAGCAAATGCTTGTAACACTATTTTATGCTTTAATAATGAGAGTGGTGATCCACCCCTCTCATCTGAAAGGAAAATGACCATGCAGACTCTGTACAGATTTATAGCCAAATATTGTTATGGCTAGTTTCCACAAATAGCAACCACTGTTAAAAATTAAAATGTTTAGGGCTTCCCTGGTGGCACAGTGGTTGAGAGTCCGCCTGCCGATGCAGGGAACACGGGCTCGTGTCCCGGTCCGGGAAGATCCCACATGCCGCAGAGCTGCTGGGCCCGTGAGCCATGGCCGCTGAGCCTGCGCGTCCGGAGCCTCTGCTCCGCAGCGGGAGAGGCCACAACAGTGAGAGGCCCGCGTACCGCAAAAAAAAAAAAATTAAAATGTTTAAATTAATGAGACTGTTTTTTACATTTGACCTCCACTAACACTGCGTATAATCTGCAAGTGATTAGATGTCATTTTTATCACTCCTGTTAAACTATAACGTGTTCCTTATCCTCCGCGGATGTGGTTCACACTCAGCACGCTCTTGGCTTTGTTCAGCATCCTGTCTGCTGTGGCTTAATCCCAGCAATCACTAAGAATGAGGGTGTGAGAAACTTGTTTAAGAAAATATTGCTTACAACACATGAATTATTAATTTCTTAAGAGTCTTAAAGAGTTACAGGTCTTTTTTAAAATGGGGGGGAGGGGAGAGGTCAACGAATGACTAGGATTTAACAGAAATGATTAAAAGGACAGGATGTTCTTTTTTCCCCCTAGGGGCCACAGAAGGAAATGAGAACTAAATTTAATATTATGAGTTCTCATGTTCATAAATTGATGTGTTAGGTTTATGTGTCCCAGTAATTATGCCCTGCTTTGGAAAGGCTTACTCTGAAAGTTTAGTCTGAAGATAGAAATTCAGAAGCTGGGAGAGCTGAGTAGGAACTATGAAATAAAAGTGTTGAGAGTTTCCAGCAAGCTATTTATCTCATGTGTAAATTCAGGGCAAATTTGTAAAGTGGGATTTACGTGTCATGTCCCAGCCATCCTTTTCTTTCGTACCTCAGTGGTGGAACCAATGTCAAGCCACGGAGCCCTTTCCCTCTCATCTGCCTGTTCAGTCTCTGCTATAAGACGTTTACACTTTAATGAAAACTTAGGTCAATGTATTACTGCTTTCAGGAAGGGTTTGTTTTAAAAGTTTTACCTCGAATGACAGATTGCAAGGTTTGTAATTGCTGTGTCATAGATTATATTGCAAGCAACTGAGACCAGTCTAATTAACTTAGGCAAAAGGAATTTATTGGAAGAATAAGGCTCATGGCTCATAAAATTGAAGGTAAAGCTGAAGAACCAGGTCTTGGAAAGGACAGGAGCCAAGTCAAGCAAGATCTTTGCAGCAGCATCTAATCACATTCTCCTCAGGGACCTCATTCAAAATGAACTCATCTCCTTAAGTTTTTGTGTCATTCTATTCGTTATTTAAATGCTAGGGAGAGAACATTTGGTTGGTCCAGCTTGAGGCCAACCCCTCGCTCAGGGAAAGGGAAGGGTCCCACTGCAAGAATGGGATGAAAGAAGGTTCCACAAAGGAATACTGAGGCACTCTTAGCGGAAAAGGGAACAGATGCTGTGCAGACAAAAACATACATTTACTATAATCACCAAGTAAAGGCATTTCACATACCTGTCAGTGGGTGCAGGACACACTTTGGAGATGTGGAAGAAGAGGAGGATTGTCTCCACACTCAGGTAGCCATTTTACTTCACATGAAGGAGCATCCTACGAGACCCTTTCCAATTAGAGCATATAAGTCAAATGAGATGGGAGGGACCCCAGCATTCTTTCAATGGTTTTCTCTCAAAAGCTTTAAAATGAACACCTTATGATTTAACTGCACTTGAGAATACCATTGAATTCTTAAAGCCACACTTTTCAGTCTTTTGGGATGGTGCTGAAATGTGGTTTCTAAAGTAAATATTTGAATGAATACTAATATACCTCAACCACTGGTTTAGATTGTATCTCACTGCCCATCTCCTGTCCTAACTAAATATGCAGTTTCCTGAGTACAATCCCAGACCCACTAAAGCCGAGTTCTGGTGGGGAGGGCTTCAGGCAGGGGCTGATACTGAACGCTTAATAAGCTTCCCAGGTGGTTCTGATGTATGTTTGAGAACCACTGAATGGGACTCAACAAATCCCAGTAGCTGTTGAGCACATACTCTGCACTGGTCAGTGTTCTGGCCTCTAGGGATCCAACAATGAACAAGATAACCAAAGTTCCTGCTCTTTCAAAGATTCTTACAGGGAGGAAATTAATGATGAACAAATAGAAAAAATAAACAAGATAATGTTAGAGTGGAACAAGCATTCTGAAGAAACAGGGTGATCTTAAGCCGAACATGACCAAACAGAAGTGTTCACTTTTACCTGTCATGCTCTTTCTTCTCGAGTCTTCTCTGTCTTAGATAATGGTGCCCTCTGCACCCAGATGCTCAGGCCAAAGGCCTAGAGGTCATTCTGGGTTGATTTCTCTCTTTCCTTCCCTTTCCTTACCCACCACATGAATCCATTCTCAAGTCATGTCAGCTCTACTCCCAAAACGTGCCCCAAGTCCATTCACTTCTCCTCATCTCCACAGCCACCCCTGCAAAGAGACCCCATTTCCTATTGCATGGATGGCTTTGATAACTTCCTAACTGGCCTCCCAGCCCCTGACCACTTCCCTCTTGAGCCCATTCTCCACACAGCAACCAGAGCAAAATTCCAAAAATGTAAATGAGACCCTATCCCTCCTTAGCTTAAAACTTCCCAAAAGTCAAACTCTCACCCTGATCTCCCAGAACTGCATGATCCAGCCCAGCACCACCCCCCACCCCAGCACCCTGGCCACCTCTGGGGTGCTTTGTCCCTTGCACACAGTGTTCAACCACCATTCCCTTCTCTCAGTCTCCCAGACATACCAAGATTATTCTGCCTCATGACCTTTGAACTTGCTTTTCTCTCCAGCTGACAACTTCAGGTCATTTGGGTCTCAGCTCAAGTGTCACCTCCTCAAAGAGGCCTTCTTCATCCTTCCTAACTAGTCATTGTCAATGGTATGTTTTCTTTTCTTTATAGTCCTTAGCATCTGAAATAACCTGACTTGTCAACTTGTTTACATGTTAACATCTGTGTTTTCTCAGTACAATAAAACTTCATGAGTACAAGGATTTTTGTCTGCTTTATTCATTGTTCTATCCCTAGCACCTGGTGGCTGGCACATAATAGGAGTTCAAAAAATGCTATTGCCTCAATGAGTCAAAAGAAGTGAGTGTATTAATGGAAAGTAACTCGAGATGGGGCTACTTAAACAGGCTATCCATAAATGAAGGTTGAGTTTTCAGGGTCATGTTTGGGGACTACATGTATTCTAACTTTGCCCCACACAAACTTTTCATTCCAGGCAGACAGGTTTACTTGCTGTTCTGCCAACATTCTTTACACTTTCCTCTCTGCTCAGTGAAGAGACCCAAGTCATGCTTCACCATGAGCATGGCCTGAGCAAAGTGCTGGGGGACCTGTCTCAGGAAACTCACACACATACCTTTGCTCCTGCCACCTCTGTCATCAAAGGCCCTTCTCCTCATCTTTTCCCTGTCACAGTTCTGCCCTTCATACTCCCTGTTTTCTCCAGCAGGAATTGATCTCTCTCTTCCCTGACTCCTTTTGGATTCTTTGAGTACACTATTTACCTTGACTCTGGAATACGTATCAAATATGTGCCTTGGGCAAGTTATTTAACCTCTCTGAGCCTCAGTTTCCTCATTTAAAAAGTATGGTTAATGGTACTAATTTAGCAGGATAGATAAGATGATTAAATATATATATACATATAAAACACCAAGCACAATACTTGGCATATGATCGCTCATTAAATGGTAGCTATAACAATTATGATTTCTTCTTATTTTTAATAAAACTATAATAATTATGGCAATGATTATTAAAATATAAAATAATATTATGGATAATAATTGACAATAATATAATATTGGTAATAATATTTTTGATAAAATTTATTGCTTGTTTACTCTTTGCTAGGAGTTTCACATTTATTAGCTCATATGTAGTGATTTTGCAGTCTGATTGCTTCATGCATTTGTGTTTTATTTTCCAGCTGGGTGTTTAGGGTATAGGCTAGCTATGTCTCAAGATTTTGTTGCTGTGTTTTTTTTTTAATAATCCTCTAAGTGCCAAACTGTGCATAGTTCATTGCAAGTGCTCAAGAACTATTTGTTGCAAATGATAAGATTATCCATAGCTCTGAAATTTAGTGACTTGCATTATGTCAGAATATAAGCTGATCTAGAAAATCTGGAAATTTTAAAACTTGGGCTTAGATATGTCACCTGCTTAAACAGTATGCTGGTGAAAGGTCTGCCGTACATCTATTCAATACTTTTGAACACCTACTATGTGCCATCCTCTGTTATAGGCAACTGGCAAAGGCTTCTAAGATAGGCAAATGATGGCATTCATTTGTCTGTATTTCTGGCAGGTTTATAAACTCCATTTCTGCAGTTGCTTTTTCCTTCTAAGAGACTGGCTCATATGCTGGAATCTAAGCCACTTAGAGACTATTCAAAACATACGGCATTATAAACAGGCTCTGGAGCCAGAATGCCTGGGTTTGAATCCCTGCTCTGCTAATTCTTTGCTCTGAGATTCTGGGCATGTTACTTATCCTCTACAATCCTCAGTTTCTTTAACCAAAAATAATAATAGTCCCTATGTTTAAGGATTATTCTTGGTATGAAATGAAATAATGAGTATAAAGTATTTAGCACTGGTATACCATAAGTGCTCAGAATATTAGCTCTCATTAAACTACTAGTTTGTATTCCTCTACCAAGCATACTAAAACACTGGACAAGAAGAAACCACCTGGAAACCTGTTTTTGAACAAGGAGAGAAGGAATGAACATATACTTAAGTTCCATTATGGGCCAGGCTCTAGAGTAGAAGCTCTCCATATGTTATGATTGACATGTTGTGTGACATAATCCTCACAACAACATGGTTGAACAGGAATTATTTTATGGATGAGGATACTAGGACCGAGACAGATTAAAAATTTTGCCCAAGTTTACACTATAGAAAGCGTGGAGGCAGTGTTAGTCCTTCTCTAAACCCTTCTCACATAATAAACAAGGAGCCACCTATGTTTCTCTCATCCTGTCTCTGAGATTCTACACACAGTACATTGTTTCTGTAGGATAGCAGTACTCAAATTTGGTGCACATAAGAATCACCTGGAATGCTTGGAAAAAACCCTCAATCTACGGCCACATCCTAAAAGATTCTAATTCAAGGATAGGGTCCAGGAACCAGAATTTCAGGAAACACGCCAAGTGATTTTGTTGCAGGTAGCTCCTGATCACATTCTAGAAATAGTATCATAAGGATTAAAACACCCAGTTTTAGATCATGTCATATATACTAAAGACTAGCAGCTGAAATTTTAAGGCATGAGATGATAAGATATATAGGTAAATGATGTATTTTAGGTTTAACATAGCAATTGCATACTTTGTATTCATTTTACATTTCTCTCCACAGAAACTGGTAAGTTGATTTTTTGTGAGTTGTTTTTTTTTTTTCTTTTTTTTTTTTTTTTTT
>NW_020174301.1:1041343-1130259 GCF_003031525.2 Neophocaena asiaeorientalis asiaeorientalis
CCGGGGCACGAACCTGCGTCCCCTGCATCGGCAGGCGGACTCTCAACCACTGCGCCACCAGGGAAGCCCTTTTGTGAGTTTTTATCTTACCTATGTGTGGGCCTCTAATTTGGAGTATCTTATTTATACCAATTGTTTATTAGTTGTTTGTGTATTAGCAGTCATTTATTTAGCCATGATGATTTTAAAAGACTCACCAAATGGAAAATGAATAAATGACAAGAAATACTTTTAGGAAAAAAAGGAGGACTCTGAGGGTGATAGTTTATAAACGTTACAGAAATTTATCAGGTCTGATACTTAAACAGTTGTATAAGGACCTGTCAGGCATTTAACTGAGGTAATTCCTTTAAAATAAACCATATAGGTCACATAGTGCTAATAAAATATGTTGATGAATCCTTGAGTATCGCGCCCCGATTAGATCTCCTTGGGGAGCGGAGAACTCATTAGCGTGAGTTCCATGTCAGTCCTTCCTGCTCTGTTCCCCAACTACTTTCCAGACTCGCTCGACACAAAAGGGTGATCAAAATGTATGTAGCATGGCCAAGTTTCAGCATGAATGGTTCATCTAACCCCACTGATTGAATACATGACATTAGGAAGTATTAAAAGGCTGTTGTGCTTCACTGAGTTTACTTTTCGGTCGAGAGCTTTAAAAAGGTACATTTGGGGGGAAAGGATGGAAGAGGGATCTCTATATAAATTCTTAGCTCTTCATATTGCAGATGTCATTTCCGACCCAAGGGGAAAGCCTCAAAGCTGATAAGTTGTTAAATTGGGAGCAGCAGGGTGCATGCGTGTGTGCGCGAGCGCGTGTGTGTGTGTGTGTGTGTGTATGTGTGCACGCACGCACACAGGGAGCGAGATTAACCTGTTTGCTTTCCGAACCAGTAAGTAGTAAAACAGGTTGTTTAGGGTAAAGTCCCTTGAACTAGATAGTTGATTTTAAATACATCTGCCTATAATAATACCTTCTATTTACAAAGTACTTTGAAAAGTTCAAAGCATTTTTTTCCTTTATTATCATTTGAACTTTATAACCACCCTATGAAGTAGGGACAGCAGGTATTATAAGACACCACAGCCACTTAAAAGATGGCTAAACTGAGGCACAAGCATGTCGAGAAACTTGTTCGAGGTCACATAACCAGTTGGTTTCCAAACTAGAACTAGAGCACCGGAATTTTGAAATTTAATCCAGTGCTTTCTTGGCAGAGAGACTGTCCCACTACTGCTTGATCTACCCAGAGTTCACGTGGAGATTTGTGGCTACAATTTAATTGGAGGATACAAATCAGGCATGCCTAAAGAGCTCTCCAGAAAGGAATTTGTTTCTCTTAGGTCATGACTGTGTTAGAAAAAGGAAGTAGAGGATGGAGTCAGTTGTTTTAGACAATCCAAATTACAAGCAAACCAAAACACTTTGTAATCAGTTTCTGGATATTTTGGGAGCTATTCATTTCATTAATTTGTGTATTCGTTTTTTAAAGTATCTATTAAGTGCATTTATATAAGAGACTGTGCTCAGTACTTTGGGGAAGATACAAAGAAATGCATTTAATTTTGAGGGGTTGCTTTGAATTATAGAAACAACAGCCATTTTATTCATTGTCCATTGCCACCTGGGAGATGAAATGAAATGCCTTCCTTGCAGAAGAGCAAGATAAAAACAGATGAAGAAACTGGGCAACTAATTTCCTTCAATTCTCTCCCTATAGGAGGCCTTTTTATTTATTTATTTACTTAATAATTTTATTTATTTTTTGGCTGCATTGGCTCTTTGCTGTTGCTCGCGGGCTTTCTCTAGCTGCGGCCAGCAGGCGCTACTCTTCGCTGCGGTGCATGGGTTTCCCATTGCAGCGGCTTCTCTTGTTGCGGAGCACGGGCTCTAGGTGCACGGGCTTGGGCTTCAGTAGTTGTGGCACATGGGCTCAGTAGTTGTGGCTCTCTGGCTCTAGAGCGCAGGCTCAGTAGTAGTGGCTCACGGGCTTAGTTGCTCCGTGGCACGTGGGATCTTCCCAGACCAGGGGTCGAACCCGTGTCCCCTGCATTGGCAGGTGGATTCTTAACCACTGCACCACCAGGGAAGTCCCTAGGAGGGGGAAGAAGGAGGTTTAAATTATATTTTTTAAAAACAGAGAGCGAGAGCTAGAGGCATAGCGACCCAGGTGTCGCCGCTTCCTGCTACACAGGGCTCGGCGCCCAGGTCCCTCCCTTCTCACGCCCCCTCCCCTTCTGCCCTTCCCTCTGGAGCCGTGCGGCGCTTAAGAGGCGGCGGTGGAGGATCGCGCTGCCGCTGCAGCCCCGGCGGCCGCGGAGAAGGAGGGAGGGAAGCACAAAGCCGGCTTCGCGCTGCGAGGTAATCCTGAGGGGAGAGAAGGCGCGGCCTTCCCGCCGCTCCTCCCAGCGGGGACGGCGGGCGCCCGCGCGGGCTGGGCTGCGGAGACCCTTCCAGGGGGTCGCGCGGGGGTGGGGAACGCGAAGGCTCGCGGGGTGGAGGGGACTGCCTATTGGTTGCCCCTGCGGCCTCAGGTGGACCCCTCTTCCTCCGGGACTGGAATGGGAGCCTCGGGTTGGTTCGAAGAGGGTGGACCTGCAGGGGAGGATCTCGGGACGCCGCGGGGTGGGCCCGAGTCTTTCGGGCGTCCTCTGGTTTCTCCCGGAGAACTGGGAGTTCTAAAAATCAAGAGCTGGCTGAAGCGTCAGTGACTCGGGGTGCTTTAAGCACTGAAGGTGCGCTCCAGGAAGGTGGTAGGTTCCCGCGGTTGGAAAGGGTGGAGGTAAGGGAGGGAGTGTTGGTTAGTTTTGTTTTCCTCATTTAAACAACTTCTGTTACAAGTTGAAAGTATTCAACCAAACCTTTCTCCTGTAATTTGCGTTCCCATCCCCCCCGACCCACACCCACCCCACCCCTACAAACGTATACATGTTAGGTTGCGCTTCCTGCCCGGGGTGACAGGCAGAGTTGGCAGCAGGTCCGCTTTGCTGGTGTCCAGCCTCTTTGGGGGTATGCTATTATAGCTGAGGCAAGACCACAGAGACAGGTAGAATAAGCTAGGCCTCTATTAGAATGGCAAGAATGGCCTCAGGTAAACTTTTTTGTTGCAGAGATTTAATTGCAAGTAGGTGCCCGTTTAAAATGGGAGCGTGAGTAAAACCACTCATTGGCACATGTGCTGTTGCAATTGACCTGCTAGAGGGGTATGGAGAGAAATGGAATTTAACTCAACCAAGAGGCATTTTTAAAAATTTTATTTATTTTATTCATTTTATTTTTGGCTGCATTCGGTCTTCATTGCTGCGTGCAGGCTTTCGGTAGTTGCAGTGAGCAGGGTCTATTCTTGGTTGCAGTGCGCGGGCTTCTCATTGCAGTGGCTTCTCTTGCTGCAGAGCACGGGCTCTAGGTGCATAGGCTTCAGTAGTTGTGGCGCGCGGGCTCAGTAGTTGTGGCTCGCAGGTTCTAGAGCGCAGGCTCAGTAGTTGTGGTGCACGGGGTTAGCTGCTCCGCGGCATGTGGGATCTTCCCGGACCAGGAAGGTCAAACTCATGTCCCCTGCATTGGCCGGCGAATTCTTAACCACTGTGCCCGCCAGGGAAGCCCAACCAAGAGGCTTTGAGTGAGGATTATATGCAAGTTTGGTGAAGGAGTTGATAAGGTTTGGGGGAGGGGGTAGGAATCAGCTACATAAACGTGCAGGCACGTTTATGTTAAATTGTACGACATGTTAGATTTAGCAGTATGAAATGGTTGCTTTTCTTGGAATGGAGTGCAACTGCATCATACGGGGTACATCCTAATTTTGACTTTAGAAGACTTCTAATGAGACTGTTAAAGAGAGTAAACTAAGAATACAGCGTAATTTGTCGTTTTAAAATAAGATGCTGGACTGTTTTTGAAAATGTGTAATTAAGATATGGGACTTATTCATTTATAGGGTTAAGTTACTTTTTAGCTATGTATAAAGTTTTTATATCTGAGTCTCCATTGCATTGTAATTACACTGTAACTCACTCATTTTCTTCTGCTTAAATTGAGCAGATTAACTTTGCAGAGGGAAGACCAGGAAAAAAAATGGCCACTTTTGCTATATTTAAGTGTTCATTTTTCCAAAGAGTTCAGCCTGTGCTCTTAAAACTCTTTAAATTGACCGCAAATGTTGGCATGTTGGTAATAGTTGCTTTTAAGGAAAAAAAATGGTGTATCTGTTTTGAATGTTAAACATAATTTAAGAGTTCTTGAGGTAGTTGGGCATGAGGCATTCAACATGTTGCAGCTTTTTACAGGTATGATAGAAGGAAATGTTTGTTGGTAAACATTTGACATATTACATATGTGATCATATGACATCTAGGAACTATTTTGCATAATAGAAGGATTGTATTTTCAGAATATAAGTTTTACATTCCGAAAATGAATGAGAAAATTATACTGTACTCTGCTATTTCTAACCCCCTTTTTCAATAATGTTACACTGGGATGAATGTGGGTTTTGCTCAATGATGTTTGAAGTGTGGATCTGGTCTTCGTAAAACCAGAACGTCTTTTGAGACTAAGAGGACACAGCATCAGCCGACCTCCTACACACAATCCTAAAACTTAAATACAGGGTGGGGCCCAACCTCTGGGGTTGTGAGGCCTCCTGAAGTAGGTCTGTCGTGTCTGAGTGTTTTCGTCACACTCAAGCCTATACAGGTTGTTAGCTGTTTAATCTCTCCTATCTCAAAGTAGTTGGTTAGCAGTACAGGGCAGCACTCAGGTATGTCGTCAGAGTATAAGAAGCATTTCTGTTGAAGGAAGAAGTCACATAAAAGCATAAAAACCCAACTCTGAACAAATTGGGTTTGTAAAATGTTGGGGAATGATAATATCGAAATCTTAACTGAGTTGTTATATGGGAAGTGCTTAGAATATAGTCTGGTACTCAGTGTTTTATGTGTTTATCATCGTCAGTATAAGACGACATTTTTTCTGAAGGTGGCTATATCATGCAACCCAGCAAGTGAAGACTTAGCAGATATTTGTAACAGCCAATATTTATTTGCTCTACCTCTGTGCCAGGCACAGTTTTATATGATTTAATTTACTTAATTCTCATGACAACCCAGTGCCTAAACAGACATAGAGAGGTTAAGTATTTTGTACGGCTACTGGGCACAGACGGGCTGGTTTTGAACCCAGAGCCTGGCTTGAGAGTGAACCCGCATAACTAGTAGCCCCTGCTGCTATTACACTTGTGGTAATTCTAGCAAATCAATGAAGTACCTTCACAGTATCTCCAAGACTACAGGTGTGCATATGCCTTGTTTAGTAACACCCTCCTGTGTTAGTACCACCAAGTTGTGTTTAAATGTGAATGGTGGTAATCTGCGTTAAGTAGAATCACCTTTTGACTTTGGAAGAGGATTCTCTTTTCACACAACATATGTTTAGCTAGGATGCTAGAATTTGGGCTGTAGTATGTTATCTTTTTAATTACTAAAGATTAAAGTCTTTTTTGTTTTTCAAGCTTGCCAGATGTGTAGGGCTCCAGGTGGTCCAGCAGGGCCCTTGGAGGCATTCTTGTTCTGCACTAAATCGGTAGGCCTCGTCTACTGATTACCAACACCACCATATTAACCTGAGGTGAATTTTAACTTAAGTTTGTTCGAAATTCCACCCAAGTTGCCTCTTAAAATTAGCCTGACATGGAAAGATGTCACTTGTGGCTTTTACTTTGTCACTCACATTCCTCAAGGAACTGTGTGTTGCTGCTTCACCAGTGTAGTGGATACGTCAAGCAAATTAATTATAACCTAAATTAGTAGCTGTTTTACGTAATGTTTAGAATAACTATTGTAGAGAGTTAATGTGTCCTTTGTTGGCAATTTAGTGAAAGGTAATATTAGGAAAAAATGCTTAAAAACAAGTATACGTTGAATTAAGAAAACTCACATGGTACTGAAGACACAGGTTACTAATCTGTTTCTCATACTAAAAATGCTAATATGCTTTTGCTATAATTAAAATTCAGTGCTGTTTCAGATTCCGTTGGAAATATTAAACTTGTAGAGTTTGAATAGAAAACATTTTAAATGTTTAATCAAGAGTACTATTCTTTCTTTTAAACATGGACACCCTATTTGAAATTGAGCAGTCATAGACTGTGTCTTGTCATTGAGATTCAAAATGGGTGCCCTGATACTTTATTTCATGTCTTCTATGTTAATGCTTTGTCATTTGATCTTGGGGTCCATGCCCCAGTATTTCTAGATGCGATTGTTATGAGGTCTTTCAGGTCCTGCTAGTGACTAAATTGTCTTGGCCGAAAGCCAAGACAATCTCAGTTTTTTACTGCAATGGGTTGTGTATATTAAGAATCTTCTCTAAATTATGTAAGTTATCAGCCTTTCATTGACTATGGCTTGAAAGAAAAAAAGTCTATTACCCCTTGTATATCCCTTATGTATAATAGTTAGATGAATTTATTTTTTTCTTCTAGCAGTAGCTAGTTATGGACACACATGAGTGTAAGCATACTACTTGGGGTATGCTCTTCCCTTCAGGTTAGTTAGAAATGACTCACTTGGCATTCATGCAGTGAATATTTGAATACCAACAGCATGCATAGAACAGCAGCTTTAACTGAAAATTAACTGAAAGTGTTGGAGAAAAAAAGGTGTGTGGGTTTTTTGTTTATTTCATGTGTATTTTAATGTTGGTCTGTTATATGTGGACTAATCGCAAAATCAAGTTCAAAAGTAAGTTAATTGCACAGTTGACAACATACTTGAATGTTAAGAAAGTACTGTTTAACTTACCCTAAAGACTTAGACGATAGCATAGATAATGAGAATCAGTCTCTTGTTTCTTTAAACTATTTTTTGTTGGGTATCTTTGAAAAGCTGCGTTAATAATCTCTTTTAGGTTTCTAGGACATGACTTACTACACTGAAAGAACAATTTAATAAAGAATATCCTAGAAACCTTAAAGAATGAATGTGGCTTTCAGAGTTGTCTAGCATAACTCAAAAAGTAGTTGCATGGTCACCAAAAGGTATAAAATGGATGAAACCCATCCCTGATATTAAAAGGCTTTTTGTTTTTGTATATTTCCCTCTTAGGAAGATTGTATAGCTGAAATGTTATTATGAAAGATGTTTAGGCTTTGACATGTAGTTATATCTTTATAATGAGGTTAGATCTAAGTTGAGCTTTTTACCTGATGTCAAGCTGATCTGTTTCACCACCATATACTTTACAATTACTTGTTTAAAAGTTGGCTTTAGTTAAAGCTTGATTGGAAATGGTAAGGCTCCCTGATATAAGATGAACTTTGAAACCTCTTGTTTTAAATTGCCTGAAACTGGGCCTAAGGATATTGGTGTATAGCAGTACATTAACTAGCAGTTAAGATTGCTACCTCCTCAAACAAGACTACAGTTTGAATCTTGGGTTATGCAGCTCACTTTTTCTGCCATAGGCATACTGACGTCCATAAGATAAAAAAGTTTCCCACAACCAGCCAGCCAGGGGGTAAAAACACTTTTTATAAACTTAAGGGCAATAACAACAACATATGTTCTTAAAACCAATGTCTCAAGAAGCACACCGTATATATTAATAAAACAATTTGAAAAAATTTGATGCTCACAATGTGCATTAAGGCAAGTAATATGAAAACTTAATTCTAAGTAACGTACATGAAATTGTTACTTTATTCTTTTTGCTAGCTCTTATACCCTTTTGAATTTGTTCTTGTAATTTTTCACTCCCCCACCAAGGAAGTGCTTACTTTGGATGGAAGAGGAAAGGACAGTGCATGTGTGAGTTCAGGAGCCTGTTTAATTCAGCTCTCATGGCTATTGTTGGTTGCCTGCTAGGGGAGCTGGAATTCCAACAATGTAGAAAGCAGTCAGGTTGGAGAAGTGCTGAGTTTTATCAGTGTCTTGGGGACTTAGTATATGCCTTTAATTTGTCACCATCAGCAATGTTTCTGTGAAGTTCTTCCACAATGGCTCAGCTCATCCTGTGCAAGGACAGCATTTCCTTTTCCCTTTTCCATACAGTATTCTTATCCTGTCATCTTTTGATCTGCTGGAATGACTAAATGCCATAGCAAAAAGATAGATTTACTCAGTATCCTCATGGAGAAGGTAGTTAGGCTTATTTGGTATGTCTAAAGAAGTATATTTTGGAATCAAGGCCTCCCCAGGGACTCTTCTTTAAGAACACTCTACTTATAATCCTACATAAATTAGAGCCAGCAACTGTAAGCTGCGTTGTTACTTCTAATCTCATTTGTCTTATTAGTACATAAGAAAAAGATTCTGTAAGTTCAGCCTTTTAATATCTAAGGAAGTGGTTGGGGAAGGGTGATAGAGCTCAAGTGGAGTTGTGAATGGGCTTAAGTGCATAGGGTGAGAGTGTACAGAGGAAAGAGATTGGCAATGAAATCGATATATTTTTATTTCTTGTTCCTACTCCCAATGCTTTTTTTTTTCTTTTTTAAATTTTAAAACAGTGTTCCTTTTACCTTGCCTTTCTCCTTTGACTTTTATTGCTAGGACTGAGTTTTATCTTTCCTAGAGAAAGGTGGAATTTTTAAGGTGATTCCTGTGTGACTGCTGAAAAGTTTGGCTTTCACCTGGAGGTTGCACTAAAAAGAATTTCCTTCCATCTCTCTCCACAACTGTCTGCTTTTTAAATTAAAAAAAAAAAAAAGATCTCTGAAACAGAAGTGTAAGAAACCTTGTCATGTAATAGTTGGGAGCCATTGTGTATTAAAGTAAAAGACATATCATTAATGAATCAGAAATCCATATTATTTAAACCCGTTTTTTTGCAAAACTAGATGTACAGTAATTTTGTATTAGGATGTTTGGTTCTTTTTAAGTGGGTATCAAAGATTACATGAATTTTTTCAACCAAAAATGTTGAAAGTAATACAAAAGTAATATATCCTTCATTGATCTTAGTGAATGTTAATAATGACAAAATCATAGTTCTCTAAACACTTTGCTATTGTTAAATACCTTAATGAGATATTTGATAGACAAGATTTGGTCACTAGCCACTGAAAGACTGTCGCCTCTGTAGCAGAATGTAATAGGAAAGGAAAATTTTATGCCTGAATAAAAAGTGTATCTGCTTGACATAGAAAAGGCTCTGAGAAGCTGATTACTTGGTAATCACTTGAGTTAGGTGATTTTATATTGTAGTTGATGTTTTATAATCTGAACTTCCTTGGGCTCTTTAAAAGTGTCTGGTTGGACCATCAGCTTTTGATGAATGGGTTTCTGGAGGGATTGTGACGACCAGTTAAGTGCTTTGAAGAGGGAATCCCTGTTTTGTATCACACCTGAATGTCACAGAACATGCTTCTTGGTGCTTTTGTAATTTGGGCCCAAAGGAAAGAGTGCCATCTACTGAATGGCCAGCATCGAGTTGAGCAGCCCCAAGTTTTTGTTGCAGAACTTTCAGCTGGCTCCTGGAGAAACCAGACTCAACTTCATTGAAGGATTTGACAGGATCTTAGCACCAAGTGGAATTGTTGCTTGCTTAATTTTAATTGTGCTTCCCAGCAGGAGGCCTAAACACATGATGAAGAACTAATTCATTGCTTGTTGGAATGCATGGGAAAGGAGAAACTTGAAGAAGTTGTTGAGACTTAATATTAAAAAATAGTCTAGCAATGGTTAAATCATTGTTAAATTAAAAGTTTTAAAGAAAGGTATTTTAATGAGGCATGTTTCATTAGTAGTGCTGGTTATTGATGGTCCTGCAGACAATAATAATGTTTAAAATTTGTTTGGGCTTCAAATCATCAATCATTTGTTTAACTGGAGGTAAGGGTTTTAAAAGTATTTGAATAATTTGGTTTGTTTTTTTCTTTTGCCTTTTTCTTTGTCTCAGGTTCTAAGGCAGTGATTCCTACTTGAGTGAATTCACTGTTTCAAAGTGGATTTTGTTCTTGTTTTGGCTTGCTCAAGTGGCCTCCCGTTTTGGTTTTTGTTATGTTTTCCCTAACTTCCAGAAACTGCTTATGGTAGTAGCCATGGGTAGAATTGGATGTTGTAGAACCAGTTATAGGTCAAGAGTGGAGGTTTATGATACCTGGAATAGACCCGTCAGAGCCAGACAAGAAGGAATTGAAAGGAAACTTTGAAATTGTTATGATAAGAAGAATATCTTTGTTATATATCTATTATATATAATTACTTAATTAATCAGTAACCACTTTTTTCAGCCCCTTAAACCTGCCAACGGTCATGTTAAGCACTTTACGTAAATTACCTGAAGTTTAGTTAAGTAACTTGCCCAAGATCAGACAGTTAATAAATGACAGAGCCAAGACTTGAGCCCAGGGCTAATTCCTTTAAACGCTGTGCTCTACTGCTGTTTATTTAAGCTCATTCTTGTTGGTGACTGCACAAAGGACTTGAACTGAGGTTAGAATGATATTTCTACCTCTGCTGGAAAATATTGGTGGTTTTTGTTTGTTTGTTTTAAGAGGGTGATGAAATGGGTAAATGGGATTGAGATTTTACTAGAATCAGGAAATATATGAGAGATTGACTTTCAATATTTGCTATTTGGTTTGTCTATAATGTTATTTTGTTGTTGTTGTTCCTTTTGCTATATTATTTATTAACTTGAAACCACAAGAAAAGTTTATTATTGAAACATTGAATTGTTTCACATTGCTTAAAATCTGCTACTTCTTGGGAGGAAGGGTTAAGTTACTGAAGGAATTTATTCTGGATTTGGGGGTAGGAGCAGGATTGGGGGTAGGGAGGGATTTGTTAGTATTTCTGTATTTTACTTGCTCCTAAATACTTTTAGGTAGTAGTACTTTTTGATGTGGCAGTAATATTCCATGTCCACAGCACAGTAACATTCAACCATGTGCCAGTCTGGTCCTGGAGGAACCTCAGCTTCTTGTGCACATCGGGTATGCTCTGTAGACCAGATGAGTACCATACCTGACATTGTGTACTTATACTTTTGAATGCATGTATTCTCAGTTAAAAGAAATTTAACACCTGAATAATATTGAATATGTTTTTGGTTTTTTAAAACATATTTTGTTTTTAAAAGGCATCCTTATTACTTTAAAAGGTTGGAAATCATTATTTTGGTATAACCCAAAGCTTTTAAAATTATAGTTCATTGATGGTTGTGCTGTGTATTCTAAAACCCAGTTACTCTTTTGGGACTTCTGACTCTTTCCCTTCTTATGTAAGAGCATAAAGCGTTATTGTCCAGAAAACCCCCATAGGAATATCAATTATGTAACTCTTCGGGATTCTGACTCTATCCAGTCAAACATAAAAATAGCCAGCAACAACTAAGACGACTGTACAAAAGATGTTACTTGTTACTTGCAAGTGTGTGATGAATGCTAAATGACAGGTACAGATGACAAATGCCGTAGGTCATCTGGTCAAGAAAAGAGCACCACGGATGGGATGGTCAGAAAAAGGTCCCAGGAAAGAGGAATAAGGGTGGACCTTTAAAGACACAGTAGGATTTCACTAGATGCAGACCATGGAAAGGGTTTTGGCAAGAAATTACTGTCCATGAAAATAGTAATCCTTTTTGTGTAGCATGACAGGAGATAGTTTAAAATCGTGGTTCACAATCTCGTCTCACTGTAAGGCACTTGAAGGCTGCAACATACTCGTATCAGAAACAGTGCTGAGGACACACTTCCCTAGGAGGTGTGTTAGAATATTGCCGGGGAAGGGGGAGAGAGTGGTATGTGTGGTGAAAATCATGTACCTTTTAACAGATTTTCTCTCTGAACTCCATGTGAAAATGATTGGTTCATAGAAACATCCTTCTACTGCTATTTTGAAGCCAGTAATGCTTAGGAAAGTTGTTACTTGAAAAAGAATTTAGAAATCCTCATCATTCCCAACACTGGACAAGGAAAGCCTCCTTTGGGGAAGAGGTGTACATTTTTTTAAAATCCGAATTTATCCATCATTTACTGTTTGCTGAATGCCAAAGTTTCATTGATGGTTCTGTTATAACTTTCAACTTTAATGTGTGGATAGATAGAGTTGTTGATACTATGAGGTATAATTTCAACTTAGCTTTTATAAATAACATTGTCTGGTTTTGGATTTTAGAGAATTTGTTCCAAGTGTCTGAATTCTCTTAGATTTAATAGTATTTATCACTTACTATTTGAAAAATACTTAGTGTAACTATTCAAATTATTTTGAGCAAGTCACTATTTCTTTTTCACTGTAGTTTTTTAAATATATAAAATATGTAAGGGGTTGAGATCATTTTAAGATCCATTTTAGTTTGAAGATGCTGTGATTGTAGTTCTAAGGAAGGTGAGTTTACCAATTAGTGGCTTTAGCTGGAAGGTGGCCAAGAAACCTATGATTATACTATATGATGGTCCTGGGAATAGATCTAATAGAAAGCCAAGACCATGAAAGTCCTTGGCTCCGTGTATATGTGGCAGTTTAGAAAAGGACATCATCATTCTAGGAACTTGTCAACTCCCAGAGATTTTTTCAGTTCTTCAGAAGCTAAGGGCCCTTGGCAATGGACAATGGATGGACCCTTTTTGAAAACAATGAAATAGTCAAGGATAGCAATTTTTCTTAAAGCCAACTATAGAAACATTGTAGCATATTTTTCTAGAAATGGTGCTTTCCATTCCCATCACAACTTTATTATGTTTAGTATATTAGTTCCTCATAAATATTTCTCTGGCCTCTTTTTAGCTCTTCTGAGCAGCTTTATGCTTCCTTTCACTTGTTCATTTAGTCAATCAACAAATATTTATTGAGCACTTATTATGTGCCAGGCCCTGTTCTAAGTGCTGGGAATACAGCAGTGAGCAAAACAGACAAACCCTCCTGCCTTAATGGAGTTTATATTCTTGGAGGTAAAGAGAAATAAATAAGTGAAGTATATATTTTGTTAATATAAATATTATGGAGAAATATAGAGCAGGGGAGGAAGATAAAGGGAGTGTTAGGGGGCAATGGCAAATTTAAATAGAGTGGCTAGGTGAAGTCCTCACTAAGAAGGTGACATGTATGCAAAGACTTGAAGAAGGTAAGAGAACGCGTACAATCGGTATTCTGTATCTGTGGCTTCTGCATCTGCAGATTAAATCAACCACAGATCAAAAATATTTGGGAAAAACAATTCCAGAAAGTTCTAAAAAGCAAAACTTGAATTTGTTGTGTGCCAGAGCCTATTTACATAGTATTTATAACTATTTACATAGCATTTACATTGGATTAGGTATTATAAGTGATCTAGAGATGATTTAAAGTATATGGGAGGATGTGTGTAGGTTATATGCAAATATTAGGCCATTTTATATTGTATAAAGGACTTGAGTAGCCACAAATTTTGGTATCGCCAGGGTCCTGGAACAAATCCCCCTCGAGTACTGAGATGACTGTGTAATATCAAGGGGACTATCATGGCAGGCAGAGGGAGTACCAAGCATGTGGTACTTGGTGTTGGGAAGCCACTGGATGACCCTTAGAAGTGGGACACGATCTGACCTATGTTTTAAAAGGATTATTTTGGCTGTGTTTTGACACTAGACCATAGTGGTACAATAATCTTGGTGAAAGATTGTGTATCTGATAGAGGTGGTGAGATTTGAGTGGATTCTGAATGTATTTGGATGATAGAATCAATAGAATTTACTGACTGGGATGTGGGGTATAGGTGAGTGGAAGAAGTCAAACTTGACACCAAGGTTTGGGATGTAGGCAAAAGTTTTCAGGGGGAACAGTTTTGGGGAGTAGTAGAGAACAGAAGTTCAGTTTGAGACATAAGGTTTTTTTGTTGTTATCTTTTTTAAAAAATTATTTATTTATTTATCTTTTGGCTGTGTCGGGTCTTAGTTGTGGCATGCATGATCTATCGTTGTAGCACACGAGCTCTTTGTTGTGGCATGCAGGCTCAGTAGTTGTGGTGCATGGGCTTAGTTGCCCTGTGGCATGTGGGATCTTAGTTCACTGACCAGGGATCGAACTGGTATACCCTGCATAGCAAGACGGAGTCTTAACCACTGGACCACTGGGAAAGTCCCATGAGACGTATTAAGTTTGAAATGTCTATGAGTGATGTTGGAGTAGATGTTTCTGTGAGTGGAAGATCAGTACATAGTTATTGGCTGACTGTATAAAACTGGGAGTTGTCATTATTTTCCTCTTTCATTTAAAAATATTTGCATATTTAATGCCTTTGATGACTAGAATAAACTTTGCTGTAGTAAGGGTTTGATGTATTGCTGTATACATCTTTATTCTTTGGAGGGATTTAATCTGTCTTGTAAAATCTAGAATTTACTTTGACTTCTAAGGACACTTAGTCCCAAAGGAAATCTTTTCCTCTAGGGACAGAACAATTTACTTTTAAGCAAAATGTGAAAATAAAAAGTGTTGTTACTGCCCTTAAAAATGTGTATGTGAGGGCTTCCCTGGTGGCGCAGTGGTTGAGAGTCTGCCTGCTGATGCAGGGGACACGGGTTCATGCCCCGGTCGGGGAAGATGCCACATGCCGCGGAGCGGCTGGGCCCGTGAGCCATGGCCGCTGAGCCTGCGCGTCCGGAGCTTGTGCTCTGCAACAGGAGAGGCCACAACAGTGAGAGGCCCACGTACCGCAAAAAAAAAAAAAAAAAATATATATATGTATGTGAATGTAAAATGGAACAGTTTGGCTGATCCTCCAAAAGTTAATGTGGTTTAATGGTTAAAAATAGTTACATATTGATAGTTTCCATTATGACCCAGCAATTCTATTCCTACATTATACACTCAAGAGAAGTGAAAACATGTTCACACAAAAACTTGTACACCACTGTTCATGGCAGCATTACTCATAATAGCCAAAAAGTGGAAACGGCCTAAATCTCTATCAGCTGATTAATGGATAAATAAATGTGGTATATCCATGCAATGGAATATTATTCAATCATAAAAAGGAATGAAATGCTGATACATTTTACTACGTGGTTGAACCTTGAAAACATTATGCTAAGTGAAAGAAGCAAGACACAAAACACCGCAAATTGTATGGTTCCAGTTGTGTGAAATGCACAGAATAGGCATATCCATAGTGACTGAAAGCAGATTGATTAGTGGTTGCCAGGGGCAGGGGATAAGGGAAATAGGAAGTGTCTGCTTAATGTGTACTGGGTTTCCCTTTGGGGTGATGAAAAAGTTCTAGAACTAGGTAATGTTGATGGTTGCACAACATTGTGAATATACTAAAAACCACTGAATTGTACAGTTTAAAAGAGTGAATTTTATGGTGTGTGAATTATATCCCAATTTTTAAAGGAAGACACCAGGAGAAAAAGTGTATGTGCGCACCCATATGTACACAAGAACAACTGAAACAACTTACATGGATCTTATTCCTAAAATCAAACTGTTTTCCCAGTAGAAAGTTGATGAAGCAAGAATTACCGCACTAAACTTGGTTTAGCTTGGTTTGCTTAAAGAGGCAGCGTTAAGATACTTAGATCATTCAGGTAGAAATCAGGAAGCAGTTTGTGATCCTATTTGGTGGCAAGTCATGGGTGAATCTAAATGTTTTTAAATACCCAATTTTATGGAGATGACCTAGATAAGCAAAAGAAGGCTCTATTATTATCATTTATGTGGGTTTCAGAGAGCAGGAACCAGTTTATAAATAAGTTTATTAGGTCTTAAGTCATTAAAGATGACTTAATTTTTTTCTCCATGCCTGTAATTTAAAAATATGGAGAACTCAATTCCCAACAATTTTTTTAGACAACCCAAGATGATATTTACCTTCTTAAAAACATTATTACCATCAAAGAGTTGCCTGTTGAGGAAGTACAGGAAAGGATTGTCTTGAACTTTCATGTACCGTTTACCCTAATGTTATTTTTTTATTAAGACATAATTTGCATACCATAAAATTTACCCCCAATTTTATTATGAATATATATATATATATATTCCTTTATTAGAATAAAAATGTCTGGAGAACAG
The DNA here is from genome assembly GCF_003031525.2 of Neophocaena asiaeorientalis asiaeorientalis. Taxonomy (NCBI): domain Eukaryota; kingdom Metazoa; phylum Chordata; class Mammalia; order Artiodactyla; family Phocoenidae; genus Neophocaena; species Neophocaena asiaeorientalis. Next base: position 1,057,340 of record NW_020174301.1, read on the forward strand.
AGGTCCATATTATTTGAGTGGCTTGATAAGTTTTCAGCATTTTAAGGGAAGCATATGAGAACCAGACCAGAACCATAGTGGGAAAAAGAGACACTTATGTAACTGACTCCAGCACCAACCTGAGAGCAATGCTATAGCAACAATTTAAAGGAAGTGCAGGTGGGCACAGAAAAGGGAAATGTTTATTCCAATAGGAAGAAATAATTCATGGAGGAGGATGGAATTTGAGTTGAGCTTTAGAGGATCTCTTAAATGTTGAAGAGGAGAGTAAATTACTGACCGAAATAATAGGCTATGCAAAGGCATGTGGATCTGTGGATGGATGTGGTGGGAGAGAAAACAGGAAGGTAAGGTTGAGAGCACCAGATCATGAAGGCCTTGGGTGCTATTTTAAGAAATTTAGATTTTATTCTGTGGCACTTATTTTAGCTAAAGAGAGGCATAATCAGATGTGTCTGAGATTTGTTGTTGTGAAGAATGTGGTGATAGAGAGTGTTGGCAGAGAGGCAAGTTAGGAAGCATTTAGAGATAAGCAAATGAACTAAGACAATGGCTTTGAGGTTAGAAAGGGAGGAATGGGACATTTTGGAGACAGAAATCCATACAACTTGCTGAACAGTTCAGATGTTGAGAGAACATTTGATCACCAGGGATAGAAATTTAAATATTGTGTTTTACTCCATTTCGAATACTCTGATTTATGACAGAAGCAAGATACACCTGTAAAACTAGAAATTAGGCAGATTCAGCAAGTCTTGAATGTATCTTTTCCTTACTATACATAAAAGACTTTAGAAATGTGACTATTTCGTAATCTTTAATTTTTACTGCTTGTCAGCTATTACTCAATTTTCCAATCTTTGGATATGTTTTCATTTGTGCATTTGGAAATGGTTGAATAGTCATCATTTTGGCAAAAGAATAGTATTTTTGTTTCCAAATGAAACTGCCTCCCTATGCTGTGCTTTTGTGTTTCATTTTAAACTTTTGTGTAGTGGAATAATAAAAAAGAGCTGAAGGTAGTATTGGGCATTGCAATATTAAGTATTGTACGCTGTCATTACAGGAAGTCATTGTGCCATCTTGAAGTTTCCCCTTTATTACATTTAGTGGTTTATCTTGTAAATTCTAAAGTGACACATGGTAAGCACCTGTAAGAAACAATTAGAAATGTCAAAAGAAGTACGTGCAAAGTCATTTGTTTTTTTCTGTGTAAATTTAGTGGAGAATCCAATCCAATAAGACTTTTTTGCACATTTGTTTAATGAAACAACTGATATAAGATTTGGCTCCTCTGATGTTTCTCATCGCTTATTTACAGGCATGATTGGCCATTTTTGTTTGTTTGTAATTCCCTTTAATAAAACATGTACAAAGAGGGTGTTATATTAGGACACAGTGATTTTATAAATGGCTGAAAGAAAATACCAGATTTGACAGAACTGACTTCTAAAATATCGCAGTATAAAACTTGCTTTTGTGCTTAAAAATTCTAAGTATTAAGTAATGTTTAAAATAACCTATTCAAAAGCAACTCAATAAAATTAAAAAATATTTTATAGACATTACAATATAATGAAAGTTTAAAAATCAGAAACAAGAACACTCGCTGATTTTTTTTTAAAGCAAGAATGATTTTATTAACTTGATTTCTAAGGTAAACTTACTATTTGAGTCACATTTTTACAAAATCAATTTCATTTTAAAATATCTGAAATTAACTTTTTTTTTTTTTTATAAATTTATTTATAATTTATTTTTGCTGTGCTGGGTCTTCGTTTCTGTGCAAGGGCTTTCTCTAGTTGCGGCGAGCGGGGGCCGCTCTTCATGGCGGTGCGCGGGCCTCTCACTGTCGCGGCCTCTCTTGTTGCGGAGCACAGGCTCCGGACGCGCAGGCTCAGTAGTTGTGGCTCAAGGGCCCAGTTGCCCCGTGGCATGTGGGATCTTCCCAGACCAGGTCTCGAACCCATGTCCCCTACGTTGGCGGGCAGATTCTCAACCACTGCGCCACCAGGGAAGCCCTGAAATTAACTTTTGAGTATGAAATATGAGGACATGAAACAAAATCCAAAAGGCACAAAAGAGTATAAAGTAAAAGTAAGTTGTCACTCCATCCCTGAACTACTACACTTTCTTTCTTCCTTGTATATTATTCTAGAGATATTTTTCATTCTTTATTTTTAAAATCCTGAATCAAGGCTTTGCCTGCCTACACCTGGTGGATGAATTGCTGCAAAAGAAATAAATAATAGCTGTAAGCTCAAAACAACCTGGCGAAATAGCCAGCCCTGCTCTTCTCATAAGTGTGGTTTCTCGATTCATTGTCTCTTTTTATTAAAGAGTTTGCTTTCCTAGCTTCCCCTCCACTTAAGGCAAAGGTATGGAAAGCGGGAGGTGGTAATTGTAATCATCTTTCACTCATATTTTACCCTAGGCAATGACAAGTAACTTTTATGGAATGATATGTGCTAACAAAGCAAATTCCAGCTGAGAAGTGCTCCCATGCAAAAACATTCTCTAGTACCTAAGGAAAAGAATGGTCAGCCTTTCCCATCTTTGTGCATCTACCCTGTTATGCCAGCTGGACTGGACTGCTTCTAAAACTTTACTTTTAGTTTTTTAGTACTTGGCATTATTTTGTTGACTCTGCCTTTGGCTGTCCACCAAGTCATAAGATTTTCTCCCAAGCCTTGGGATTACCTGACTCTAAACTTTCTGATACTGGACTTGGTTTCTTTTCGTCTTTAGATGGTATTTAATAGAATGTCATTCCTATGTAGATACTGTAAATAATAGTTTCATATTTGTGCTGTGTGTGGAAGGGTCCTTTTAAAAAGTTTTCCAATGTATTTTTAAATTTTTGTACTGGTTATCTTTTATTGGTCATTGTTCTCAATTAGGGTATGAAAAGATTCAGCAGTGATCAGGTTCCTCAAGGAGGAGTGTCGGGCAAAGGTCATGGTCAGTGTGTCCTCTGCAGTGGGCTTTCTTCAGTGGTATTTGCAGAGTTGCTCATGTTTGAGTTCCTTCTAAGAAAGGCAGTAGTTGAAAAGCACCTAAGCTGCCAGTACTGTAGAAACCCCAGCAGTGTTAACTTTCTTCACGTTGACATACCTGTTGCCATACCACTGGTAACCTCTTTGGAACACTCCAGCAATGCCCTTAGGGGCAAAATCCTGCCTCAGCATCCAACTTGGCAGCTCCCCTATTTTAACATCCATGAGTTTCTTTTTCACTGGTGCAACTGATGCCATCTTTTTTTTTTTTTTTTTTGCGGTACACGGGCCTCTCACTGTTGTGGCCTCTCCCGTTGCGGAGCACAGGCTCCAGACGCACAGGCTCAGCGGCCATCACGGGCCTAGCTGCTCTGCAGCATGTGGGATCTTCCCAGACCAGGGCACGAACCCGTGTCCCCTGCATCGGCAGGTGGCCTCTCAACCACTGCGCCACCAGGGAAGCCCCTGATGCCATCTTGGAATTCTGGGTGTCTGCCAATACTTTTTATTGTGCTAAAATACACATAATATAAAAGTTACCATTTTAACCATTTTTAAGTGTACAGTTCAGTGTATTAAATACTTTCATAATGTTGGGTAAACATCACCAACATCAATTTCCAGAACTCTTTTCATCTTGTAACACTGAAATTTTATACCCATTCAACAATAACTTCCCATTCCCCCTCCTATATTCCTGGATCAGAAAAATTAAGATCAAGATTTTGGGTGATACAAAATCTGTTATTCCTGTTCCTAATCAAGATTGTAATTTGAAACCCTCTATACAGGTCTGTATTATGCAGCAAAGATTATGATTGACATTCAAGACCCAGGAATTGAGACAAGGGACACAGAACCTATGGCCTTTGATACATATTTCAAAGTGAAGAATTTAGCTGCATTATAATTGGAAGAGACCTCACCCTTCAGCTGTGCCAATTATATGTTGGTGAATGGGTGAGGGGTGATAATTATGGGAGAGGCAGGGATCAGCAAACTGGTGCTAGCTGACCTCTGCCCCCATGACCCAATAAAAAGGAATTTTCCCCAGTAATAGAAATTGGGGTTCCACAGGTTTGCAGGTTTCATTGGATGCTAAAATTCTGCCTTTGTTGAATCATTCAGACTTTCTATTATGAGCAGAAGTGGGAATTCTCTGTAAACTTTATCATTTGGAGAGGCAAAATTTGGGAGAGTAAAGAGGAGGATGAAATCTAGACTCATAGAATTTTGGAAATCCTCACCTCATTTTTATGGGTGACGGACTTCGTTTGATTGAGTGAAATGACATGTTCAGAGTGGCTGATGTAGACTCACAACTGTGATTCCTGACTCTCAGTCTAGTGCTTTTTCTACTTTATCACATTACCAGCCATCTTAACCCATTCATGCAATTCTGGGGTGAGGGAGTTCACCAGAATTCCACTTGACCTTCCTTAGAGCAGGGTTTAGGCAGGATGGGAGACCTTTATCTCTTAGGGATTTGAAGCTGCTTTTCAAGAAATAGTTGGTACCTTTCTTTGTTTTAATCTTTCATTGAATTAGGGATTGTATTGTAAAGAAGTTTTTCTTCTAAAAATCTGGACCATGTCGTGAACTTTCTTGTTATCTTGACAAAAAGCTATGCTGATCTTCTATATATTGTTCCAGTTTAAGCATACTCACCACTGAAGCAAGTCATGTACATGGTAAGTGTTACTGACGTGTTTAGGAACATTATATTGAAAATTCAAACTAGATGTATTTGGCTGCCTTGATTTTTTTTTCTTTCTTTCTGGAAAAGAACATATTTAAATGAGAAACAGTTCTACCCTCTGATGAAAAGAAAAAGTTTTAGGTCATTTGTTTCAGTAAAATAGATGATAGAATTTATGGCCCCAATTTTCCATTATTTTCAACTAAGTGTCCCATTACATAAGGCACAGCAAAGGAAGAAATTGGTCATAGAAATGTTAATGTTTTAGTATAATTTTGTGATCAAACTCAGTTATCAAATAAGATGTTTAGCCATCATATGTTGCATCATACCAAGGACTTTGAATGGAATCTATCAGATTTTTTTTTCAGTGTTTTGCTATAGCATTTGGTTTCATGACAACAGTTTCAGTAGGCAGTGTTCAAGATAACCTGGTCTTTTCAAAATATTTACTACATATGGCCTTATGTAATACATCCTTCTCAGGAACTGAAAAGACTCATTATTATGGTGGGTGTGTAAATAAAATATAATTGCTTTTGATTTTACTATGGGTATAAAAGATGTGTTTTGCTCTGATTTTAAACCAATGTTAATAGGAGTAGGTACAAGGTCAGAGTACTTACTGGAGAACTTTGAGTTCAGTGTTTAAGTTGATTTAAACTACTTGGAGGCTAGCTGTGTTTCATGATGACAGTATTTGTATTTAAAACCTTATAGGTCAATTTTATGAAAACCATGTCATACTTCTTTTAAGTTAATTATTGATTTTTTTAAAAGCTTCTGTTAGTGTTTCTCCCTGAGATTTTGGTCTATAGAGAATAAAATGTCTTTTAAATAGATGCTTCAATTACCTGAAATTCCTTGGGTCCTTTAATGGAAGAGAACCAAATGATTAAGCACACAAGGGAGTTTCAGGGATGTATTGGAAGCAATGACTTTTACGTGGGTGCTAAAGTCAGCGCACTTTGACTCAAGTATCTTCTTTGGTCTAGTGTACTTACAATCAACATTCAGAGGGAAAACTGTAATATTTTGCACAAGTCTTAAGCAATAAGATAAATGTATTCACGAATGTATATGAAGCCAGAAGTTGGAATGATGGCTTTTAGATTTTGGAGGAACATAAGTGAGAAGGCCACATGTTTGGCTGGTTACTATAAGAATTGACATTTATTTACCATTTATGATCAGAGTAATTAATTATGGGTTTCTCCAAAGTGTTTTGATAACCCACTACATTTTCTTTTAAGAGGTTTAGTCATAAGGGTTTGGGCCTTCTGTTCAGGGATGGTTTTTGTACACAGTTTTATTTGAAGTCTCATATGAAGGCCCTAGACTACTGCTGTCCCCTTCCCCAAAATACAAGTGTAATTTAAAATTTTCTAGTAGGCATGTTGAAAAAAAAAGAAACGTGAATTTTATTGAACACAATTTAAAAATATCCAACATGTAGTCAATATTAATGAAGTGTTGATTCATTGAAATATTGATTCAGTGAAAGATTAATGAAATATTTTGCTCTTTTTTTAATATACCAAGTCTTTGAAATCCTGTACATATTTTACATTTTAGTACATCTCAGTTCATACTGGCTGCATTTCAAGTACTCAGTGGTCACATGTGGCTGGTGGCTACCAAATCGGACAGCACAGCTCTAGAACATCTTTCTCTTTTGTCCCACATCAGTGTTGAGGATTCTTCCACTAGAAATTTATTTTGGGAGGACTACAGTCTTGCCATCTATCTCTATCTCTGCTCTTCTATAATTGAGTGGAAAATGAAAAACTCCATAGAGGAAAAAACAATTCTCAATCATATTTGTTTTATCAATTTTTCGCCTTTACAGAAACTAGTGCTGCTGAAGAAATGCCAGTATTACTGAATGAGAACTTTAGAGGGCAGCTTCAGTTGGTGTGCGTAGGTGAAGAGAGCTGGGGTAGAAAAGGAAGAGTCAGCACTGGGTTGTGGAAATAGGACAGATCTCACTTTGAATCCTGCTGGCCTTGAGCAAGTTACTTCACTTCTCTGAGCCTTTTTACTTTATTCATGTGTAAAATTGGGATAAAATTACCTATCTCTTGAGTTGCTATGAAGATTAAATAAGATGATGTATGTGAAGTATGTCCTATGTATCTGGTACCTATGAGGTGCTCAATAAGTTTGTGTTGAGTAAATGATTGTTGCTTGCTTATGTCCCCCACTCCCAAATCCCTGCTTGTGATAGGAATAAGGAAGGAGGTAGGTATGCCTAAAATAAATGTCGAAATAGAGTAAAGAAACCTATCCTGTTTTCTAAACTGATTGGGATTCAATGTTTGTCCAGAACAAAGTAGTCCCTAAGCATTGTGTTTAATTGAGATTTTAATTCAGGACCATTATCTGAAAGGTTCACAAAGTAATGATGTGAAATAGTTCATACTCTACGTTGTTGAAATAGAAATGAATTTTGTCAATTTTATTTCAGTATACTTATTTCAATAATCAGTAAAAATAGAACCTGCATATGTTTCTAAAATTTGTTTCAATTATTTAAGAGAAAAATCTCAATTATTAAAGATACCTCTTTATCTTTTTACCACAAGGGAATTTATGTTTTGCATCTACTTCAGAAGGCTTGTCTTCAGAGTGATAGTATACTGATGATTGTAAACTTGTGTAGTAATTGGAACTGAGGAAAACTTTTCTAAATGGAAGCAAAGCTGCCACTTGGTGACTGAGCTTTATGTTACAATGCAAGTGACCTTTTCTTCTTGCTCAGGCATTAACATCAATTTGTATTTTTAGATAGAACGGGGACTTTCTGTGTCATTAGCTGTATAGCATGTTCTGAATCTATTTAGGAGGGAGTTTTCAGTCACATATATTTCTGATTTGCTATGCATTTTGAGAAATTTATAATTCACTGAAATGTGGGAAAGCGTGGAGTGTTCTGAACAGATGATTAGATTAGATATGAACTTTTCAAAGCTTTGTGTGCACCCAACGTGTAGCCCACATCTGTGGTAATGTTCTTGGAAATCGGTCACATTTGAAGATTCAGTTCTTTGCCAATAGCATCTGGTTGCACTTTGCATTACAGACTTTGAAAGTAGTTTTTGAATTGCAAAAGAGCAAACCACATGACACATTTTCTTACCTGACTGAAAGTTGTTTACAGTTATAGGTGAACTTTAACAAACAAGGTAACTAAAGGCATAATTGTCCAAATGCATGGATTGTTATCACTGACACCTGAGATAGAGGATTCTTATAGTTACCAGCTTTTCAAGTTGTCCAGACTTTTTCATTATTCTAATGACCCCTGACAGAGGTCTTATTTACTAAAAGTTCTTTAAGGTTTGTGGAATTTTGAAGGCACTGACCTGGTTGGAATACACTGTGCTGATTGGCAATCATGAAATGGTGTTAATTGACGTGATTGGCATTCCTTTACCAATTTCTTACAGCTCCCTACAGGTGTTAGTAGTTACATTCTTGTGTAGATCTTTGTCATAACTGATTGTGTGAGCTTTTGATATAATAATAGAAATCTAGGGCTAGGCAACCTAGAGAAGGTTTGTGCCATGTATTAAGTGGCATGAATCTAGGCTAACCTGTGAACTAGGCAAAATATGTCCTTGGTTTCCTTAAGATTCCCTTCTCAGCACCCCCTGTTTTTGCTTTCTTTTGCTTTCTTTTGCTTTCTTCCTCTTGACTTTCCAGGTGGCTAACCTGTATCAGATAATCTCTGTTGAAATGTTAATTAGTTCACTGCTTTTCCTGAGATGTTTACATTTTAAAAGTGAGATCTTCTAATAACAAGGCTTTCAAGGTCCCTAGTGGGATAGTGAGTAACAAGTATTGGGGTAGATTCTGTGGACTGGGCCCAGGCTTGGTGTCAGGATTGTAGGGCCCCACTGTCCAATACAGCAAGCACTAGCTGTGTGTAGCTACTGACCACCTGAAATGTAGCTAGAATTAATTGAGATGTACTGTTAAGTGTAAAATACACACTAGATTTCTAAGACTGAGTACAAGAAAAAGACTGTAAAATGACTCAATTTTTAATATTTATTACATGTTGAAATGATATTTTGATATATTGGGTTACATAAAATATATTATTAAAATTAATTTACCCTGTTTCTTTTTACGTTTTTAATGTGACTACTAGAAAATTTAAAAGCAGTTATGGGGACTTCCCTGGTGGTGCAGTGGTTAAGAATCTGCCTGCCCATGCAGGGGACAAGGGTTTGAACCCTGGTCTGGGAAGATCCCACATGCCACGGAGCAACTAAGCCCGTGCACCACAACTACTGAGCCCGTGCACCACAACTACTGAGCCCGTGTGCCACAACTACTGAACCCACGTGCCACAACTACTGAAGCCCGCACACCTAGAGCCCGTGCTCCACAACAAGAGAAGCCACCGCAGTGAGAAGCGTGCACACCGCAACGAAGAGTAGCCCCCACTCACTGCAACTAGAGAAAGCCCACGTGCAGCAACAAAGACCCAACACAGCCAAAATAAATAAGTATATAAATTTATTTTAAAAAAATAGATAAAATAAAAGCAGTTACGGCTCACATTTTATTTCTATTGGACAATGCTATTATAAGGACAGGGAAGTTTATGTTGTGTTCTTACTGTTGGGAGCTTGCAGAGGTTCAGGGAAATGCTCCCTCAGGATGCCTTAGCTGCAGCTATTCCAGCTGACTTGGCTGGGCCACTTTGTATTACAGTGCTGTTTTGAGAGCTGTTGCCTACAAGCAGCCACTGTCTCTCCTTGTTCTCTAACTCTCCCAATTCATGAAGTATGTATGTATGTATTTATTTATTTTCATGAGGAATTAAAAAAAAAATTACTCTGCCCACAACCTCTAATGGTTGTTATCTCCGGACTAGCTTCTTCTTGAAGGTAGGTGATTAAAAAGATTAATTTATAGCTACTATTTATTGGGCACTGGCCATGTACCAGATACTGTGCTAGGTGCTTTACATAAAATCTTGAATCCTAACATCACTTCTTCAAGATTGATAATTATAAATGACAAAAGAGATTCAGATACATTGTGACTTTGCCCTGGGTCAGCTAGTGGCAGCTATGTGGCAAAATCAGGATCCCATCCCAAATCTCTCTGATTCCAGAGCCATTGTTCTTTCTGCTTTATTATGCTCTACTCATGTTTTCCATTAACTATGTGTGTACTTTAGTCTGAAACAGAGTGCTCTCTATAAAGGGGTCTCTTGCCAAATGGTGTTGACTGATCTTTAAGTTGATTTCCTTTGTCTTGGTGAATGACTTCAGTGCTCCTCACTCCAGGTCACTTTCCTCCCCTGTCTAGTACCTAGTGAGTGGCCCAGACATTAATGGAGAGACTTAGGCTTATTGACAGCCTGTTGAGCAGGACAGATAATCTAAAAGCCTCTTGTGAAAGAGCATCCCTTCTAAAGTCAATCAACAAAGAATGTTTCAGATGTCTTCAGGAAGAGATACAAGAAGAGAACTCTGAATGCCAGGAATATCAAATCTTAGACTTCAGAGACTGGCCATATAAGGAAGGGGCTTTTTATAGACAAAGGGGGTGAAGTAAAATAATGGGATAGAATAAGCGTATTGAGCTGGATAAGTCTTGTATAATCCTAGGCCATCGTTTAATGGCTGTGTCCTTGACATTGTTGCATTAAGAATGAGAGCAAGGGAAGTAGTCCATGTGTTGGCATGCTTGTCTATAAATTAGAGTAGATATAGTCATAACTCATGAGTGCTCTGGAAGGCTGGATGCTGCATTTACTCTGCTGCCTTCACTTAGGCTCAAGCAAGTGATATTGACTTTGAAAATAAAAATAAGGGGAGAAAAGGAAGATCGAAGAGGTTCAAGGAGTGAAACTAGACTGGAGGTGGGCCACAGAGAGGTTTGGGCCAATTCAAAAATGCAAAGCCCTTTTATACATGTACACACATTATATTGATAATACTAAAAGCTGTGTAAACTGTAAAATACTGTTATTTCAGGAAAGGAACTGTGATATACTAGAAAGAAAATAACATTTCTAACTAGGTGGTGTAGATTCAATTTTCCCAGCTCTACCATCCCTAACTGTGTAACCCTAGGAAATTATAGAATCTGAGATACTCATTGTCTTTCTACCTCTCCGACTTTCCTTCATGGTTTAATAAGATTGTGATGAGTTTGAAAACGCTTTGGGTATGCTCATGTGCTGTATGCATGTTTTTAGTGTTTTTATATTGTTATTTACTCTTCATCTGAAGTGTTGTTTACCTGTGAAACTTCATTGAGAGGAGAAAATGGGTACCCAAGAACACACATGATTAAGGAAAGTTAGAGTTAAACGGCCAACAAGTAGGACTAATTTGGCTCACATCCCTAGGCTTTATAAAAGGGACAGTGGTAGCCTTGTGGGTGAAGGGAATGTGGACCTAATTGCTTATTTAATTCACTCATCCTTTTAACCCCTTTTAAAACTTGACTTTTGTAGGTCGATTATATAATGCATGAGTGTGAAAGCACACACGATGTTTCTCTTTAAGTGAAAAACGCTCTTCCATGACTATTTTTAAAAAGATTTTGATATATTCATAGTAATAAACCTGGTTTGCATTTCTTTGAGGCTCATGGTCTTCAACTTCCGACCAAGTCAGTAAAGGGTTGCTATAACTACCAGATGGCAGTCTTTCTTAATCCAGTGTTAGACACCAACAGACTTACACAGAATGAATGTAAGCAGAATTGAAGCACAGAATTTGAAGTATTATTTAAACTGCTTATCTTGTAAATTTAGCATAAAGAGGATAAGTTGTATATATTCATCTTACCATGCAATTGTTTGGTTCTCAGGGCAATCCCGGAATGCATCTTTAGTTTGTATTCCATGTAAAATGCTGGCTACAGGGATATTTTGCCAAATGCCAGTTTGAAATTTACTTGGGATCCATCCAGCTGGCAGATCAGTTGTGCTAATCAGATGAGCCCATTTCTGGGGAATGGAATTTCATAGCAGGAGCAGTATTCTTGAAGTATAGTTATTTTTAAAATAAATTAAAATTTAATTTTAAAATTCTCATGTGCTATATTGAAATGTATGTAGTATAAACATTGTAATATATGTAGTGCAGATACTTCATGCATTTTTATAAGTAATAAACAGCAGGAACAGTAGGTTCATTGTATTGTATTCATTTGTTTTTCATTTCTATTTTGAGTTCCTGGGATCATAACTTGCTTCCCCTTAATCTCTATGAACAAGAATGATACTGATGTGCAGATGGGTTAAACCTAGTAAAGGTAGGCAACTCACTTTCTGTGTAGAATTAGCTTTAAACTAATACTCTGTTTAAGGTGAGGTGGTAGATAGGCTTAGTGAAAGACAACTTGGCACAAATGAAAAAGAATTCAAACAACATACATGGGGATTAGACCTGAAGAACTAATATGACTCCTTTTTATCCTCAAAGTTAACCTGTATAAGTGTTAATATACACTTTCATGTTCACATTAGAAACCTCATGCCCCAGAGCAGCATTTCCCACAGTATGTTCTGTAGATCATTAGTTTTAAAAGATTTCCCAGGAAAAATAGTTCCAAATGTTTGGGAAACTATTTTCTGCACTTTTTCTCTTAAAGGCTCATAATGAATATTAGCATAGCAAAGACTGAGAAGTATTGCTAAGTACTGGGTTGACCTTAAAAAAAAAAACAAAAACCTCAGTGTATTGCAAATTAAATATGCCACATAGACCAGGGAAATCAATCAGTCTCTCTAATAAAATGTATTAATATCCCATGGAACTCTTGTTTCTTAGAATATACTGGGGGGAAATAATGCCCTTAAGTAGTAATGTGTTAGCAGATCTCAGAGCTTATTTTTGTGATTACTCTTTTTTTAAAAAAAATCACAATTAAAATTATATTTGGCAGTTATAGATATCTTAGCCTGGGGGATAGAATGCTTGTGTTTAAAACTTTTGTTTTAAAATTATAAGACAACTTTACATAGAAATTTTATAATTTTACATAGAAATGTTCATTTCTATGAGGTATGTCTTTACATTGATATTCATATCTTTTGGGGGCATTTTGATGTTTTTTGTAAATGTAATTTTTCTTATACCTTAATATTTACATTTACTTTTGATAGGCCAGATAATTTCTTTAGCAAGCTATTTTCTAATTATATATTGTTTCAAGAATAAAATAAAATGTAATTGTTTTAAATTCAACTCTCAGGTAAAGAGACATTTTAGTAGCAATTAAACTAGTCTGTAATTGTTTTTACCTGAACTGGAAGGAAAATCAAAGATTTCAGTAACCCAAGATACTGCTATGAAATTTGTTCTATGAAATGAGGTTTTGAGACTGTCAACTTAGACAATGACACTCTACAGATGAACAAATTACTTATCTATATCAAAGCCTCCTATTTATATTCTCTAACCTGAATATGCATCATGGATTTTAAGCATTTCTTGCTTTTCATGAATTCCTTAAAAATGACATCTGAGAATTTTTTAAAATGTTACAGCTAAATATGGATTTTGAATCATCCCCAGGTTGGAAAACTGGAAAGTTGTGTCGTATTGTGAGTAATAAAAAATACTAAATATATTCAAGCTTAGTGTGAGCCAGTGCATACATTAAGTTAAACCAAAAAAGCTTAACCAGCCATGTTTCAGGTTTTGGGATATGTAATGTATAAATATAACCTCCTACAAGAAAAGAAATAGCTGGGCTTCCCTGGTGGCGCAGTGGTTGAGAGTCCGCCTGCCGATGCAGGGGACGCGGGTTTGTGCCCCGGTCCGGGAAGATCCCACATGCCGTGGAGCGGCTGGGCCCGTGAGCCATGGCTGCTGAGCCTGCGCGTCCGGAGCCTGTGCTCCGCAAAGGGAGAGGCCACAACAGTGAGAGGCCCGTGTACAGAAAGAAAAAAAGAAAAAAAAAAGAAATAGCTGTCTTACCCATTAACCACCAAACTAAACCATATTTTATTTTCAGTTGTATTTGGAAGACCATGTTTCTGTTAGCTTTGGCTTGCCATTTGCTGAATAACTAAAAATGGCATGTTTAAAACTAAGTAGTATTTAATGACTAGACCATCAAACCCCAAATGGAATTGAGGGAGAGATTCTTTTACTGAAATATAAAAATTTTTTTCCCTTTAGTATTATGTTAGACAGTACAAGATCCGTAAACTTGCTCTCTTATGGATCATAAAGTAAATATCTTATCCACACAGTTTCCTTTCATCCATAGGATTGCTTAGTGAGGAAGCCTAAAGATTATAGTGATAACTAACTCCACCAGAAAGGAGCTGCTCAGCAACAGAAACAGGATCAAAAATTTTACAGCCAAGTTAGATGAGCTGACGAAAGAGAAACTGCACGTGTGGAACTAACTTTCCCAGTTACCTGTAGAGGGACCGGCTCTTACTGCCAGTGATAGTGTGAAGCCTTTTAGACTGGTGGTTCTCAGACATCAGCCTGCATCAGAAGCAGCCGGTGGGCTTGTTAAGTCATAGATTGCTGGACTGCACCCCACACTTCCTGGTTCAGCAGTTTGGAGTAAGGCCCAATAATTTGAATTTCTAATAAATTTTCAGGTGATGTTGCTGTTCGGAGACCAAATTTGAGAACCACTGTTTTTTTCCTAGACTAGGAAATCTTTCTGAATCTTCTCTTTTCCTTTCGTTCCTTTTCCTCCCTTATGCCACCCGCTGTCCCCAACAAAGCCAGCTGTCTTCTGTTATGGAACTGTTCCAGAAGCCCTCTTTTCTTATTAGCTTTTTTTTTACATTGGTTTCCTTTATGTTTTTTAACCATCTACAGTGAGACAGCATTGTACAGTGGAGTCAATTTATAACTGTACAATATTTTTACCAGTCTTGGAATTCTTTATACTTTCTCCAAGCCTTGATATTTCTCATGTAAACATACCCTTTCATAGTTTAGAAAATACATCTTCCTTTTAAAGTTTAAAGTCTTGTTGCATTTTTGGGGGGAGGTGGTGGATGTGTTTATTACCTGGACAGTAGTGTTGGTAAAATGAGTATATACATACATCCAAATTCATCTAATTGTACTCCTTAATTATGTTCAATTTTTTTTTCACATCTTTATTGGAGTACCTATCTTTCTTTGAGGGGGAAAAAAATATCACCATTGGAAGCCACATTGTTTTTTCACATCTTTATTGGAATATAATTGCTTTTACAATGCTGTGTTAGTTTCTGCTTTACAACCAAGTGAGTCAGCTATACATATACATATATCCCCATATCTCCTCCCTCTTGCATCTCCCTCCCACCCTCCCCTCTAGGTGGTCACAAAGCACCAAGCTGATCTCCCTGTGCTTTGCGGCTGATTCCCACTAGCTATCTATTTTACATTTGGCAGTGTATTTATGTCCATGCCACTCTCTCACTTCGTCCCAGCTTACCCTTCCCCATCCCTGTGTCCTCAAGTCCATTCTCTACGTCTGCGTCTTTATTCCTGTCCAGATGTATCTATCCATTTTTCCCAGCACCACTTATAGAAGAGGCTGCCTTTTCTCCATTTTATATTCCTGCCTCCTTTGTCACAGATAAAGTGACCATATGTGTGTGGATTTATCTCTGGGCTTTCTATCCTGCCCCATTGATCTATATTTCTGTTTTTGTGCCGGTAACATATTGTTTTGATTACCGTAGCTTTGTAGTATAGTATGAAGTCAGGGAGACTGATTCCTCCAGCTCCAGTTTTCTTTCTTAAGATTGCTTTGGCTATTCGGGGTCTTTTGTGTTAACATACAAATTGTAAAATTTCTTGTTCTAGTTCTGTGAAAAATGCCATTGGTAATTTGATAGGGATTGCATTGAACCTGTAGATTGCTTTGGGTAGTATAGTCATTTTCACAATATTGATTTTTCCAATCCAGGAGCATGGTATATCTCTTCATCTGTTTATGTTATGTTTGATTTCTTTCATCAGTGTTTTATAGTTTTCAGAGTACAGGTCTTTTGCCTCCTTAGGTAGGTTTGTTCCTAGGTATTTTATTCTTTCTGTTGCAATGGTTAATGGTATTGTTTCCTTAATTTCTCTTTCTGATCTCTCGTTGTTAGTGTATAGGAATGCAAGAGATTTCTGTGTATTAATTTTGTATCCTGTAACCTTACCAAATTCATTGATTAGTTCTAGTAGTTTTCTGGTGGCATCTTTAGGATTTTCTATGTATAGTATCATGTCATCGGCAAACAGTGACAGTTCTACTTCTTCTTTTCCAATTTGTATTCTTTTTATTTCTTTTTCTTCTCTGATGGCCGTGGCTAGGACTTGCAGTACTGTGTTGAATAATAGTGATGAGAGTGGACATCCTTGTTTTGTTCCTGATCTTAGAGGAAATGCTTTCAGTTTTTTACTATTGAGAATGATGTTTGCTGTGGGTTTGTCATATATGGCTTTTATTATGTTGAGGTAGGTTCCCTCTGTGCCCACTTTCTGGAGAGTTTTTATCATAAATAGGTGTTGAATTTTGTCAAAAGCTTTTTCTGCATCTATTGAGATGATCATGTGGTTTTTATTCTTCAGTTGGTTAATATGGTGTATCACATTGATTGATTTGCATATATTGAAGAATCCTTGTATCCCTGGGATAAATCCCACTTGATCATGGTGTATGATCCTTTTAATGTGTTGTTGGATTCTGGTTGCTAGTATTTTGTTGAGGATTTTTGCATCTATGTTCATCAGTGATATTGGTCTATGATTTTCTTTTTTTGTGATATCTTTGTCTGGTTTTGGTATCAGGGTGATGGTGGCCTCATAGAATGAGTTTGGGAGTGTTCCTCCCGCCGCAATTTTTTGGAAGAGTTTGAGAAGGATAGGTGTTAACTCTTCTGTAAATGTTTGAAAGAATTCACCTGTGAAGCCATCTGGTCCTGGACTCTTGTTTGTTGGAAGATTTTTGATTACAGTTTCAATTTCATTACTGTGAGTGATCTGTTTATATTTTCTAATTCCTGGTTCAGTCTTGCAAAGTTGTACTTTTCCAAGAATTTGCCCATTTCTTCCAGGTTGTCCATTTTATTGATGTCTAGTTGCTTATAGTAGTCTCTTAGGATCTTTTGTATTTCTGCGATGTCAGTTGTAATCTCTCCTTTTTCGCTTCTAATTTTATTGATTTGAGTCCTCTCCCTTTTTTTCTTGATGAGTCTGGCTAAAGGTTTATCAGTTTTGTTTATCTTCTCAAAGAACCAACTTTTAGTTTTATTGATCTTTGCTATTGTTTTGTTCATTTCTATTTCATTTATCTCTGCTCTGATCTTTATGATTTCTTTCCTTCTACTAACTTTGGGGTTTCTTTGTTCTTCTTTTTATAGTTGCTTTAGGTGTAAGGTTAGATTGTTTATTTGAGATTTTTCTTGTTTCTTGAGGTGAGCTTGAATTGCTATGAACTTCCCTCTTAGAACTGCTTTTGCTGCGTCCCATAGATTTTGGATTGTCGTATTTTCGTTGTCATTTGTTTCTAAGTATTTTTTGAGTTCTTCTTTGATTTCTTCAGTGATCTCTTGGTTATTTAGCAGCACACTGTTTAGCCTCCATGTATTTGTGTTTTTTACTGTTTTTTTTCCTGTAATTGATTTCTAATCTCATAGTGTTGTGGTCAGAAAAGATGCTTGATATGATTTCAGTTTTCTTAAATTTTCCAAGGCTTGATTTGTGACCCAAGATGTGATCTATTCTGGAGAACGTTTCATGAAGGAAAGTGTATTCTTCCGCTTTCAGGTGGACTGTCCTAAAAATATCAATTAAGTCTATCTGGTCTATTGTGCCATTTAAAGCTTGTGTTTCCTTATTCCTTTTCTGTCTGGTTGATCTGTCTGTTGGTGTCAGTGGGGTGTTAAAGTCCCCCACTATTATTGTCTTACTGTCGATTTCTCCTTTTATGGCTGTTAGCATTTGCCTTATGTATTGAGGTGCTCCTATTTTCGGGGCATAAATATTTATAATTGTTATGTTTTCTCCTTGGATTGATTGATCCCTTGATAATTATGTAGTGTCCTTCCTTATCTCTTGTAACTATCTTTATTTTAAAGTCTATTTTATCTGATATGAGTATTGCTACTCCAGCTTTCTTTTGATTTCCATTTCCATGGAATATCTTTTTCCATCCCCTCACTTTCAGTCTGTATGTGTCCCTGGGTCTGAAGTGGGTTTCTTGTAGAAAGTGGGTTTCTCTGTGTTTCCTGCTCAGAGAAGTTCCTTTAGCATTTGTTGTAAAGCTGGTGCTGAATTCTCATAGCTTTTGCTTGTCTGTAAAGCTTTTGATTTCTCCATCAAATCTGAACGAGATCCTTGCCAGGTAGACTAATCTTGGTTGTAGGTTTTTCCCTTTCATCACTTTGAATATGTCCTGCCACTCCCTTCTGGCTTGCAGAGTTTCTGCTGAAAGATCAGCTGTTAACCTTATGGGAATTCCCTTGTATGTTATTTGTTGCTTTTCCCTTGCTGCTTTTAATAATTTTTCTTTGTATTTAATTTTTGATAGTTTGCTTAATGTGTGTCTCGGCATGTTTCTCTTTGGGTTTATCCTGTATGGGACTCTCTGCGCTTCCTGGACTTGATTGACTATTTCCTTTCCCACATTAAGGAAGTTTTCAACTATGATCTCTTCAAATATTTTCTCAGATCCTTTCCTTTTCTCTTCTTCTGGGACTGCTTATAATTAAAATGTTGGTGCGTCTAATGTTGTCCCAGAGGTCTCTGAGATTTTCCTCAATCCTTTTTATTCTTTTTTCTTTATTCTGCTCTCCGGCACTCATTTCCACCATTTTATCTTCCAGCTCACTTATCCGTTCTTCTGCCTCAGTTATTCTGATACTGATTCCTTCTAGAGTATTTTTAATTTCAGTTATTGTTTTGTTCATCACTGTTTCTTTGCTTGCTAGTTCTTCTAGATCCTTGTTAAACGTTTCTTGTATTTTCTCCATTCTGTTTCCGAGATTTTGGATCACCTTTACTATCATTATTCTGAATTCAAGAGGCGGGTCTTGGTGCTGTGATGAGGACCTCCAGGAGGTCTCACTCTGATTAATATTCCCTGGGGTCTGAGGTTCTCTGTTAGTCCAGCAGTTTGGACTCGACTCTCTCACCACAGGAGCTCGGGCCCAACCTCCAGCCTGGGAACCAAGATCCTGCGAGCTGTGTGGCACAGCAAAAAAAAAAAAAGAAAGAAAAGGAGCAGTACAATAACAAAGAATAAAAGATAAAATAGAGAGATAAAAAAATATATTAGGGGGCTTCCCTGGTGGCACAGTGGTGGAGAGTCCGCCTGCCAATGCAGGAGACATGGGTTTGTGCCCCAGTCTGGGAAGATCCAACATGCCGCAGAGCGACTAGGCCCGTGAGCCATGGCCGCTGAGCCTGCGCGTCCGGAGCCTGTGCTCTGCAACAGGAGAGGCCGCAACAGTGAGAGGCCCATGTACCAAAAAAATAAGAAGAAGAAGAAGAAGAAGAAGAACCTGCTGTATAAAAAAAAAGAATTCAAAAATATAAATGAATCAACAACAGCAAGGTAAAACAGAACCCCAACCTAGAAGAAGGAAAAGGAAAAAAGAAAGAATAAGGCCTTGGCTATGGGGAAAATGAGTATATACATACATCCACATTCATCTAATTGTATTCATTAGTTATGTGCAGGTTTTTAAAATAAGAATTATAACTCAATAAAACTGGGAGGAAAAATTAGTCAAACATCAAAAATGGGGTCAGACTCTTTATTTCAGGGGAACGTTAAAACCCCGTGGCTAGAGAAGGCTTACCCCAGAGAAGGCTCCACCCATAGAAAGCTCGCACTGCTCCTCAGTATAGGCTCTACCAGAAAGTCTTTAGGCAAAGTCATGTAAGTAGCCTTCCTGAGTCATGTATATGCAGCATCAACAGGGTCCTTTATGGTTTAGAGAGATTAATAAGAAAGGTGCTTTGCCCCTGCTTGAGAAAAGGCAAAAAAGTTCGTCGTTGAGAGGTGGGATTGAGCTTCTGGGTCTATGAGCTGGTTGCCGGGAGTGGATCCTGCCCAGCCTCCAGGGTTGGGCCATGCTGGGAAGCGTGACTGTGTGTGCAGCAAAAGGTAATTCCATAGAGGTGTAGTAATAGCTGTAGGAATGACTTGTTAGGCAATTGCCACTGGGTGTGTCCAAGGAGATTGGTGTTACTTTCACTGCTAGGGAAGGGCTCTGTAGCACTGGCACAGGGGCCTCAGCTTGCACTGCCATGTCCAGGCTTCAAGCTTCAGGGACAGCCTTGTCATTCTTAACTTCTACCATAGACTTCACGAAATTCGTGAGCAGCTTCAGATCACCTGTGCTGCTTCAACTCCATACTCCTTGTCCTTTCCAGAAAGACCTATATTTCTTTTTTTATATGTTTCAGGTGTACAGCATTATAATTTGACATCTGAATATACTACAAGGTGATCACCATAAGTGTAGTTACCATTCATTTCAGCTTTTAAATAGATGATTCCCACTCTCTGCGGTACTGTCATATATGTGATCTTCTAAATTCATTTTGGCATTTTAAGGCAGGAGGATAGTGTTTCATAGAGGGGTGTGCAGGTCATTGCCCAGCAATCAAAAGTAGTGTCACGACTAGCCTGCTGGAGTGAGAATTTAGGTAAGGAGAATCAGATTATCCCTCTTCAAGCAACTGTTGCTTTAGCTGTGAACAAGACAGATTCTTTTGTTATCTCAGTCCCTTCCTGGCCCATGGTTAATTGGACTAGTGCTTTTTGCTTTCCAGAAATGGCCAGGTACTGAGTTCTGAGAACGAGCAGGTGGGTTTCTGGGGGACGGAGAGTTATAGGAGCACTAGGTGCATCATAAGAAAGTAAGAAAATGCTACGTGCAAGGAACTGTTCGTAGATGTTAAAGGTCATCTAGTTCAGCTTTCTCACTTGACATGGTAGGAAGTGGAATGTTTCCCAGACTTGCCCAAGGTCATAGTCATATAGCCAGCCATTTACAAATCACTTGACCACTGTTTCCGTCTTGCTGCAGGGCTTCTGCTGCTCTTTGACACTGGCATGAAGGGAAATTTTGTGGCATACTGAGATAGTAACTAGCCACATAGTTCAGCTTCTTAAGAAATTAATGGCATATAATATTTATTTTTAAAATCATAATGTTTTTGGTGATTTAAAAGTTATGTAAATCCAGAGAAATTGCTGCCATATCATAGCATATATTGTGTGCATGTGTGTATTTTATTTCTTTAAATAATGTTTGTTTCTGACTGTAAAAATAATACAAGCCCATTGTAAAATGTTTAGGAACTACAGATACAAGTTAGTAAATAAAAACCAGGAATAAATCACCCCACAGAAAGAGCCTAATATATTACAGTAGGCTATCGGTGCTTATAAACATCTCCAAAATTCAGTGACTTAATGCAGTGGTTTACTTTTCACTATGTGTAGTTCAATGTAAATGGGGAGAGGGGTGGTTCTGAGATCCAGGCCCATCCAAACAGTGGCTCCATCCCTCAGGGCCTTTGGATCCCACAGTGGATCTTGGATCTTTTGCAACTGACCAGTAAGTGAGGGAAGAGAGAGACAATGAAGGAACCCATAGTAGCTTTTAAGAACTAGTGTTCAAACCTGGGACAGCAGTGTAAAAACAATTTTGTATCTTGTTTATTAAAACACTTGCTTATCATTTGCCCCTAGTCATTAAGTACTATTGGAATATTATGCAGCCCTTACAAACTGTCCCATTATTAACTGTTGTTTTAAAACAGATGTGAAAGATAGCTGCTGTACTCTAGATGCTCTTTAAAAGCACATGGTCTTGATGTACCCTTTCTGAAGGTTTGTGTGTGTGTTAAAATGTTTTATGCTCTTTAACTAAATCCTACTCCAAAGAATTCAGGAGCAGACGAAACATGTAAAAAGTTGTATGCATACGGATGAAAATTATATCTGTAAAATAGTGAAAAATTGGAAAAAAACCTGAATTTGTTTGAAAAGAACTGATCAAATAACTTTTTTTTTTTCTTTTGCGGTACGTGGGCCTCTCACTGTTGTGGCCTCTCCCCTTGCAGAGCACAGGCTCTGGACGCGCAGGCTCAGCGGCCATGGCTCACGGGCCTAGCTGCTCTGCGTCATGAGGGATCTTCCCAGACCGGGGCACGAACCCGTGTCCCCTGCATCGGCAGGCGGCCTCTCAACCACTGCGCCACCAGGGAAGCCCTCAAATAACTTTTGATAAGTACATATGACATTGGAATACAGTGCTGCTGTTAACAATGATGAGCTTTATTTGCTTAGAAAAATGTCACAACAAATGAGACTGCTAGGTTTCAGGGTAGCATATATAGTATGTAAAACTGAATATATGAATGTGTATGTGTATAAGAAGAGATAGATGTCCTTATGTGTGCTTGAAGGCTGTTTACCAAAATGTTAACAGTAATTTATCTCTGAGTTGTTAGATTTGTGATTTTTATCAACTTTTCAGAAATGTTTTAGTAGTTTTTAATTTTAACATTGTGCATGAATCATTTTTATAAAATCAATAAAATTAGTAAAGTTATTATTAGAAGATAAAATATGGCCAGAGTTATTTATATATTGATTTACTCAATGTTCCCTATTGTATGTTTTGAGGCTGAAAGTTATACATTCTTCTAATCATTATGGGACAAAATCATAAGGTCACATGTTTGGTTCTGTTTTTTTAGTGTTTGGGTTTTTTCCTTTAAAAGTTGGTGTATTATTCAAGTTTGACAAATGCTGCTTTAAGGAATTTCTGGTAAAATATTAGAGATGGGTAAAGAATTTGTGTGCCTCATTGCTTCCAAGAGGAAAGCATACATGAGCACTCTCTGATGTTAAAATAAGCAAAACCCAAAATACTATATATTAGTTACCTACTGCCATGTAACAAATCGCCTCAAGACTTAGCAGTTCAAGACAACATTTATTATTGCATGGTTTCTGTGGGTCAGGAATTCAAGAACAGCTTAGCTGGGTGGTTCTGTCTCAGGCTCTTTCTTGAGGTTGCGGTCAGGCTGCTGGCTGGGACTTCAGCCATCTCAAGGCTTGTCTGGGGCTGGAGAATCTCCTTCCAGCCTCATGCACTTGGTTGTTGGCACACCTGAGTTCCTCAAGCCTGGAGCCTCAGTTCCTTGCCACATGAGTCTTGCCACAGGGCTGTCTGAGTGTCCTTAAGACATGGCAGCTGGCTTCCCCCAGAATGAATGGGTGGGGTGTAAGTGGGGGCAGGGAGGATCTAAGATAGAAGCCACAGTCTTTTTATAACCTAATCTTGCAGGCATACCATCACTTGTCATATGCTATTATTGCTTTCTCAGGCCAATCATAATACAGTGTGAGAGTAGACTATACTACACACCAGGAGGGTGAACTCATTGGGGGCCATTTTAGAGGCTGCCCACCACAAATACTAATGGTGGTTTTAGGTAAATCACTAGGGAAGTTAATATTTTCACAGATTTCCAACCTTTATCTTATAAAGAGATGTTAGACATTGCCAGCGATGCTTGTTTGAGTGAGCTTTGGATGAGAATACACTCAGTGGAAAAATGTGATATAGCTTTTTTCTCTACCTAGTGAAGATAGATCATGTAACACTTTTGCCAAGATTGAGAGGTGATTAATGGGCCAGCTTACCTGAAACATGATTGAACAAATTCACACTGGCAGCATTATATAGCACACATCTATAACCAATTAATATATGTATACTTCTACAGTAATTTTTTAATGGTTATCCATAATTAGGAGTTAATTGCAAATTTAAGTACTCATTATTTCATTGCAGTATAAAGCAGATAGTAATTTATAGCAAAGATTATATCATGGAGAAATTTACTTACCATGTTAAGGAATTTAGACTTTATTCTTTGGAAAATGGGGAGCCATTGAAGAATTTATGGGAAAAGGAGTGATGTGGTCAGATTGGTTAAAAAATCTCATGTTGGCAGCAATATTGAAAGTAGATTGAGGAATGAAAGTTTGAAGGCAAAGAAATTATTACAGTATTCCAGGAGAGAGAGAACGAGTGCCTGAAATAAATCAGCAGTCTCAGGGATAGAGAAGGAGAGAGAGGAAAAGCCTTGAGAGGAAAAATGGTAAAATCAAAAGGAGTTGGTTATTACCCAGAGGTAGGAGGTAAAGGTCCAGTTAAAGAAACTCTGGGGTTTCTGGCATAGAGAAAGAAAACTGTGGCAAAGATCTCTTCTGTCTCTGTAGAAGGATGTGTGGGAAATAGGAGTTTGATTTGTCAACATGTGAAGGTTGAGAGTTGGACAGCAGTAGGAGATATAAAGTGAGCAGTTAGACATATAGATCTGGAGCGCAAGCAAGGAGTTTGACAGGACTGGGAATAGAGATTTGTGAGTGAGAGAGGAGAGTGATAGTTGAAGTCATGGGAGGCAGATGAGGTTGTCCAAGATGAAGGTGAGAGTGAAAGAAGTATGCCCAGGATGGAACTTTGTCAGATACCAAGGTCTAAAGTCATTCTTTTTATAGCTACAATCCAGACTAAAAAGTACCATTGTAGGGATCCGTTCTAATCCCAGCACTACTTGAGGTTACATAGGTACAAGTACCAGGACTCCTCTGTGACTTTGAATAAATCACTTAAAATCTCTGAGCCTAAGTTTCTTCATCTATAAAATGAGGACATTGCTTCAAATCAGATATTCTCAAGCTTTTTTCTGCAGGATTATGTGTAACGTAGGATGTTCACATGCACAGCACATTTCTACAAGTGTGTTCAGAATTATGGGCAAATTCATTGCTCTGAGTCTCTCTATCATATAAGAAATGCAAGTAAATGAGAGTTATGTTAATATAAAGATAATTTTAGGTCTGCTCCATTATATATTTCAAAAAGCAAATATTTCACAAACTTGAGTACTTAAATCAGCAAGAAGTTACTCGTGATAGATAACCTCACAGCTGATAGGCATGTACCAAAGAAAACATACTTAAAACTCCCAATCTAGTTAGATCACTTCCTAAACTCTTCAGAGGTCACAGGCTACTTTGAGAATCTGATGAAAGCTATGGACTCTCCCCAGAAAAGTACACATATAATTTTGTATTTAATTTGAGAGAATCCAAATTAATTTTTCTGAAGTTTATCCATGGAAGCTCTTGGGATCCATGAGCCCTGTATTAAATTCCTTATCTTAGAAAAATCTTCTTGAAGATTTTATGACTTTATATGTTGCAAAAGGAGGCCTCATTCTTTTTGAAAATATACTTTGTGATTAGATAATTGTAGGTAAGGAATTCTGTCGTAGTTTTCGAACAACGTTGTTTCTTAAAGGCATTATTGTTTGTATCAGAGCTTGTCATAATTAGAAAACAGTTGCCTATTCTGTGGGCAAACTAGAAACCACATTAACATTAAGAAGAATAAGGTGATTAAAAACACAACTATATTAAAATAACTATTAGTTAGTTTATACTAACATTCTATATTATCATCTCGGGAGGCAGGCAGAGCCAGAAGGTTACAAAGAGCCCAGGCATTCAGGAGGTTTGACTAGTACAAAAGTGTTTTGCTTGTTCATGGCAATGTGTTTGTCAAATTCGGTTTTGCCCAAGTGACTTGGAGGTGTTTAGGAATATATGTTAGGTGAACTAGAAAAAAATCCTATAAATAAAATAATCCTATAAGAGAAATCCTATGTGAGAAATAATCCTACAAATATTTTTACAGAAAAACCTCATGTTTTAAAAGGAGAAAAAATAATTCATTTCAATTAAAATAATGCTATTATTAGTCAGGGAATATTCTGGAATTACATGTAATGTGGATTTTAATTTAGATTTAACACAGTAATACAATATTAATAATAATCTTACTCATAACTTATTTTGTCTGGTAATTTTTTCCATCAATTTTTTCATGTCTTAAACTCAGGAAAATCTAATTATCCTGGTAATTACAAATAAGTACTTCTTCAACAATTTCCATCATCCGGTTATTTCATAAGAAGGTTTCCACTAATGGTAAAACAACTTGATTTTGTTCTTTGTCTAAAATTATATACCTACCAAAGAAAATTTAAATTAATTTTGATCTAAACTAGTTATTAAAACTTTGAGAAAAAAAGTAGAATGCATTTTTTTTTTACTTCAGAGTTCTAATGGGTCACTTTTTATTTTGTTTTTCATGAATTATTATGTATTTAAGCTTTTCGGCAAATTACATGCACTGGGCCAGTAATGATTAATCCTGGTTCAGTGGTCAAGAATGTTGATTTAAAAAACTTATTTCCAGGCTGTGGAATAGCCTAGGGAGGACATAGTAATTTTGTTTGCCCTTCAGTTGTGTGCTAGAGACCTTGGTCTGTATGATTGTTGGGCCAGTTCAGTTTTTAGTCAATCTGCTTGCTCTTTACAGGTGGACATCACTTTCTGCTCTTGTAGTAACTGTAACTTTACTTGAGGTTGTCTTAGCCTTTAAATCCAGATGAATTTTTTTTCCTGAAATAACTTTAAGCACTAAAAAAAATAAGATTAATATATTCATCAAGTTTTTTGATATTTTAAAATCATGCAATAGAAACTTTTCAAATCTGTGCATGTATATTTTTGAAAAAGGAGGATTTACTTTCAACTGTATCTGAATTAATGTTTTCAGAGAAAGCTATAACATTATCATGTAAAGAAATTGATCCCCCACCTTAGTATTTTCTAACAACCCTATTATTAAAGTATAGCTAGTCTTTCCTTATGACTTTCTACCTTTACTGTGTAAGTTATATTTGAGTGTGTTTAGATATTTTACTTACCCATTTGCTGTTACTCTTTTTATGGTTAAATTAGTCCGATTTTTTATTTTTTTGTTTTAACCAAGGATGAATAGCCTGGGAAGAATGACAGGGTGAAAAGAACCTACCTTTTTTTGAGGGGGGGAAAAATATCACCGTTGGAAGCCACATTTTTCCCCTGA
This sequence comes from Neophocaena asiaeorientalis asiaeorientalis, assembly GCF_003031525.2. Taxonomy (NCBI): domain Eukaryota; kingdom Metazoa; phylum Chordata; class Mammalia; order Artiodactyla; family Phocoenidae; genus Neophocaena; species Neophocaena asiaeorientalis. The sequence continues at coordinate 1,084,002 of NW_020174301.1, forward strand.
ATAAATTCTCTCAAGAGTAGACTAGGGGAAATTTTAAAAGCTACATTAATCCCTTGAAACTAAGATTTTTTTTCAAATTATTTCATGGGGTTCTGAATTCTTCATTCAATAAATATTTTAATTCTTTAAAATATTTTAAACAGGATACAAAGATAAATCAGAAATAGATCCTTTCCTCAAGGAATATCAAGTCACTTGGAGAGGACATGCTGTGTACTTAAGTAATTATGGTATAAAGTACAAAGTGGTGAGAAGGTACAGCTCAACAGCTGTGGTAGTTCAAAGGAAGGATTGATTTTTCTGGTTTGGAAGGAATGAGAATTAGAGAACATATTCTTATGTATCTTTTATAAGAAAATTTGCTAAATACTTAGTAGAAAAAGGAAACTTATGGTTATAGAAATTAGACTTCATAGTTTGAGTATATCCTATGGGAGACCTTATGTGGGAATTTATCATTTTGTATTATTGTGTCTTCTGGCCTATTAGACCATTGGCTTCTTGACAGTAAGAATCATATATTTTTATGTTTGTGCTTCCAGAACTTCATACATATAATGCTTGATGAAGCATTATAAAATACTCATTTGAAAATATTGGTTTAAAATTGGAGAAGAGTAAAACCTGAAATACTGTCATAATCCAGGATAATGTGTCCCTTTTTTCATTTGTTTTATGGAGTTTGTATCCAAGCACTGCTGAGATCCGGTATGATTCTGAAGTAATATTTACCATATGCCATAACGCTTGTCCATAGGTCACAAATTATGACCACTGAGATGAAGTATTTGTCATCCTAAGACAGTGGAATCCTGGGTAAAGACCCAAAGAAAATGAAAACACTAATTCCAAAATATATATACAGCCCTATGTTCATTGCAGCATTATTTACAATAGCCAATATGGAAGAAGCCTAAGTGCCCATAAATAGATGAATGGATAAAGAAGATGTGATTGGTATATTGATATATATATATATATATATATATACACACACACACACACACACACACACATACACACACACACATATATATAATGTTTATATAATGGAATATTACTCAGCCATAAAAATGAATGAAATCTTGCCTTTGTAGCAACATGGTTGGACCTAGAGGGTATTATGCTAAGTGAAATAAGTCAAACAGAGAAAGACAAATACCAATGATTTCACTTATATGTGGACTCTAAAAAACAAAACAAATGAACAAAGATAAAACAGAAACAGAGTCATAAATACAGAGAACAGACAGAGGGGTGTTGGGAAATGGAATTTTATGGCAGGAGCAGTGTTCTTGAAGTATAGTTATTTTAAAAATAAGTTAATTTTTAATTTTAAAATTCTCAGGGTAGCCCATGCTGTAAATCTCAGTCTGAGAGCAGGAGGTGAGATGAGATGTCCCAGCTCAAACAGTAAGGCAGAAAGAGAAGCGAGTTCCTCCTTCCTCCACCTTTTGTTCTATTCAGGCCTTCACAGGATTGGATGATGCCCATCCACATTGGGGAGGGCAGTCTACTAAATCCACCGATTAAAATACTAATCTCATCCAGAAACACCCTCACAGGCACACCCAGAAATAACATTTAATCTGGACATCTGTGGCCAGTCAAGCTGACACATAAAATTAACTATCACAGGCACTAAGGCCCTTACAGTGACAGGGTTGCTGGAGAAGGTGGAGTAGGACAAAGGAATTTCCTTACAGCTTAGAGAAACCGTTGTTCAACTGTAGTGCAGAAACAACAATATTGTAAGGAAGTATAGCATATTCTGTTGCATTAATAAATAATCATGAGGCCTTAAAGAATCCATTCTGAGGTGGGCAGAATACCTGGCCTGGCATATGGGAATAACTGTGCAAACACAATAGGAAAGATAGAGCTTTTACTTTTGTTAGTGAGCAAATATAGCTTCCCAATAGGACAGTAAATACAATCCAGATGGCTGAGAGCATAAGATCATAGCAGAAGGGGGAAAACTAAACTCAACAATTTACCATTAGTCATCTTTCTACATTTTCCCATTTATTTCAATAGTAATAAAAAGGATGCTTTTAGATTCCCTTTAAGGTAGGTGAATTTAAATAATGCCAGTTTCTGTTTGGACTTAATGTGAATATTTCTTTTTTATGGCAAATAATATGGTATATGAAAGCTTTTCACTTTTCAGTGAGCACTCCTTCATATATTATCTTTTTGGTTATTACTTTTAGAAAATGTCTATCTGGATTTTATAAGGTCACTGTTGGGTGTTTAGATGTATTTTATGTCAGCATTTCTAGTAATACTCTATTAGAATCAAGTGCTATGCTCTAATACCAAGACTATTCTTTTTCTATAAATTTAAAGTAGCAAAGTTTATATCACAGAATGTACTTGAATTATTTGTTTTTTTAGCTTGATTTTTTTTTAACTTAAAAACAGTAAATGGAACCTTCACTGATAATTAGTAGTCTAATCTTGCAGGAAAGTTAATAGAACCACTGATTCCTTTTCCTTGAGCATTAATGTTTTCACTGAGTAAAGAAATGAGTAAGATTCCCCTGGAACAGAAATTATAAGTGAAACTTTAATTCTAATGTATACAGTGGTGATGAGACTGTTAATAAGTCCAAATTTCATGAAAGGTTATTTGTCAATATTTATCAGAGGTTAAATGTCCCTAACCCTCGACCCATCAATGACATTTCTAGGAATTTACCTTACATTTTACTTCCAAAACGTGTGCAAAGTTATATGTACAAGGATGTCTGTTACTGCAGAGTTGGTTATGATTAAAAAAACAAAAACAAAAAACCTGAAAATGGGGGATGACGATGGCATAATCATTCACCGTAACTATTAAAGAATGGCATCATTCTGTTTATACTGATTTAGAATATAATGTCCATTACATATTTATTCATTTAAAAACTAAGGTGTAGAACAGAATATACAATATAATATGAGGTTTTCTTTAAAAAAAGTGTGAACAAGAATGTTTCTGTTTCTATATGCTGAGAAAACGTATGAAAGGAAACCTCAGAAACTGTGATTAAATTTATTTCTGGGGAATGGTATGTAAATATGAGTATGGTTTTTATAATAATACATTTTCAGAACTCAAGAATGTAGTATAAAATGTAAGAGCTGTAACTCTTAGTCACAAAATATTTTAGTACTATCAGATAATGCTAATATTATTTGTGTGTAATGGATGGAGCACTGGATTTAGAGTTAGAGGTCCTAGATTCATATTCTGGAACTGCCACCCAACTTGTGACAAAACTTTGAAGAAAGCCAGTCTTTAGGAGCTAATTTTCTCATTCTTTAATGAAATTCAAGTAAAGTGCTTAGCATCTAGTGAGTTCCCAATAGTATTAATTGTTAAAATGCTGCTGAAATCTTCCTTGATTGACATGATGTCAAACTGGAAAAAATACCAGAAAGACAAGAAACAGGAGAAAGCTGTAGTGATAAAAACATCCAGGCAGATGTATTCACAGTATTTGATTGAACTGTTGAACTTCTTGCCCAAGTGTTCTGAATTATTTTGGCATTGTGTGGATGTAGAAAATAGTGATAAATCAGTGTCTTTACATAGACCACTCAGCTGCTTATCACTCTTACCCTTAATTTCAGAGATACTACATGTGGTACTTCTTGAACATTACTTTGCTTTAAAATACATGTTTTTTGGGCTAAGTGCTGAGTACAGTGTTCCATATTTGGCAGAGTCAATCAAAAATCTGGTTTGCCCCTAAGTGTCCATCAGTGGATGAATGGATAAACATAATATGGCATATTCTTACAATAGAATATTATTCACCCTTTAAAAGGAAGAAAATTCTGACATATGTTATAACATGGATGAACCTTAAGGACATTATGCTAAGTGAAATAAGCCAGTCAAAAAAAGGCCAGTACTCTATGACGCCACTTATATGAGATTCTACAATTTTCACTTGAAGTGACAGAAAATAGAATGGTGGTTACCAGGGGTTGGGGAGGGGAAATGAGAAGTTTTTTTTTTTTTTTTTTTTTTTTTTTTTATTTTTTTTTTTTTTTTTTGCGGTACGAGGGCCTCTTACTGTTGTGGCCTCTCCCGTTGCGGAGCACAGGCTCCGGACGCGCAGCCCCAGCGGCCATGGCTCACGGGCCCAGCCGCTCCGCGGCATGTGAGATCTTCCCGGACCGGGGCACGAACCTGTGTCCCCTGCATCGGCAGGCGGACTCTCAACCACTGCGCCACCAGGGAAGCTCGAGAAGTTATTTCTTAATTGGGATAGAGTTTCAGTTTTATAAGACAAAAAGAGCTATGGAGATGGATGGTAGTGATGGTTGCATAACATTATGAATGTATTTAATACCAGTGAACTGTACACTTAAAAATGGTTAGGAGGATTAATTATATGTTACGTGTATTTTATCACAATAAAACAAAACTGAAAAAATTTCACAATATAAATTATTGGGGTGATGGGATTATCTAAGGTTCAAGTCTTTATAAATATTTACAATGTTAATAACTTATTATTTTTACTTGATTTTTCATATTGTAAGTCTAAGGAAACCTTAATTTAAAAAACTGATATGCTGAAAGTTTAAGTTTCTAAAGTATGCCTAAGAATAAAGAGGCAGGCATCAGAAGACTTGGATTCCAGTCCTAATCATGCTATTTATTAACTCTGTGTCCTTGATAGATTTTCATCTGTGTAATGGAGGTATAATTTTAGAGTTGTTTTGAGCATAAAATGAAACCATAGATATGAAAGTGTATTGTAAACTAGAAGGCACTATACATAAAAGGGGCTATGTAATCTTTTTGCAATCTAGACTTTCTTTGCACAGTATGTTTTATTAGATGACATAAAAGCTCATCATACCAATTTTCTTAATGGAATTAGACAGTAATGGTAAAATGGAACACTTATTGTAAATCCAAGCTAACCACTAAGAAATCTTTTGGCCTAGCTAAACATGCAGACTATTATAGTGCCTGTGGTAGCATACGAGCTTATGACCGGAAGGCTGTTGAATTGCAAACAGGTTTTTATACATCAACAAAGACATTAATCCAAAAATCACATCACAACCCCAAATGTTCTTAATGAGATGACTAGCTGCATAACTGTCACCCTCCCTCTGTTCCAAGGCTTAGACCTGGAGGGAAAGCCTTAATCCTTGAGCTGACATAATTCAAAAGGGTTCTGATGAGCCTCAAATAATTAGTTCCATGAATAAATTGCATACCAGAGTGGCTTCCATTTTGCATTTCCAAACTTTCTGTTCCTGGATTGAATGGTATGTTTTCTAATCAGCTGTTTCCTTTAATGATCAATTTCAGGCACAAACAGTAATACTTATAAAAAGCAGGAAAGTACAGGTGAGACCTAGCAAGGTTTAAAAAAATTAGTCTCGGGGGCTTCCCTGGTGGCGCAGTGGTTGAGAGCCCGCCTACCGATGCGGGGGACGCGGGTTCGTGTCCTGGTCCAGGAGGATCCCGCATGCCGCGGAGCAGCTGGGCCCGTGGGCCATGGCCGCTGGGCCTGCGCGTCCGGAGCCTGTGCTCCGCAACGGGAGAGGCAACAACAGTGAGAGGCCCGCGTACCGCAAAAAAAAAAAAAAAAAAAATTAGTCTTGACCTCCTTTTATATTGGGAATTAAAATTATTTTGAAGGTTACAGCCCAGCTGAAGTTGAGGATTTTTCCCCCCTTCACAAACAATAGTAGATACAATTTTTAGAAGTAGGAGAATATCTTTCCTTATGCTTTGGGAAGAAATATAATTTTTTGCAAAATAATTCCAGGATTTGGTACAGAAAGTGAAAAATGCACTTTGTGGTTTAGGGTGTTAATTTGTTCTGACCAAGGTTTAACAGAGGCAATGGGAAATGGACAAATGAGATTTTTCATCCAGTCAACACTGAATAGATTCACAAAAGTATTGAATTTAAAACACTGGCATAAATTTAAAATCTAACCCTCCAACCCCTCCCAAGTGAAACTTGATGAAGTTACTTTATAGCTCACCTTCCTCAGAGGTACCCTCATCATGTATCTAGAACAAATGGAGAACTCTTGATTGGTTTTCTTCAGCTTCCAAAAGGACTGTTTGGACAGTGGCGATACTAATGGGAAGATAGAATTATAATCAGATTATTTTGGTTCTTTCCAGACCCATGTCTTTATTAGAAAGTTGTTTGGATTCCTGTGGTCAGTGTTATAAGGAAACACTAGGTTATTAACAGTGGTTAATAGGTTATTTCCAATGATTTCCTCAAGAGTTTCTTTGGTGGCAAAATCCTTTGATGCCTTTATTGATAAGAGGTGGGGTGAGGGTAGACACTCAGTGACACAGACTCTTAAGAAATCTGTGATACTTGCATATTCTTCCCTTACACCCCTAGCTCTCCCCTTCACTACCCCATCCCACCCAACACTTTTCTAATTGGTTATTATGTGACAACTAACCTTTCTCTGTGTATTACATTGTTGTTATGTAGCCAAAAATAATTGCCAGTAATTTTCCCTAATAGCTTGCTCTGGAAACTTCTTCCTTTGAAAAGATGTGGGAAAGCATTTTTACTTAACCAAAAGGTGTCTTTGTTTTTTGCCACTAGATCTCTTTATCTCTCTACTCACAGATTAAAGAAAGATGTCTTCAACTTCGAATGTATTCTCTGTAATGTCGGTTGAACTTTGTACATAAACATGTCAAAAGAGATTAAATGTATTGTTTGGTTAACAGGCAATATACTATAATGAATGGTTCTACCATCTTAGAAATGGTGATTTTTGTGGTTTCTGTGTATGATGTTACTTTTCCAATAGCTATTTTTAAATCATGGACTATTACCAGGTACATTCTTGGGACATACTAATGGGACATGCTTAAAGCATTTAGAATATTTACTTCGAAGAGAAAAGATGTATACTAAAAACTGAGTGTGGTGGATATTACAACACATGGTAAAAATATTGAGAAATGCTTGTGACTCACACGTGAAATGAAAACAACCAGGAAGGGATCAGTGACATGCCTGAAGGATTTGGCTGTAAAGTCTGATGGATATAGTGAACTGGAGGAGCACAAGGGTTTGTAAACTAGGTAATGACAGACTTTCTAGATGGAACTTTTAAGATATCATCAAGTATATTCTCTAGAAAGATCTGTGCAGGTCTAGAATGGGAACTCTTCAGAATTTTATAAATCAGCTTTTATGAGATATTTAAGTGCAGGGAATGACCTTTCATGGTGAAAAATTTAGTTCCATTTTGCTCTTACTAGTTAATTTAAATTGCTTTTTAAATAAACATATAGAAATATGAAAAAGGGACTATATTTTGCTCTATAAAGGACTTTAATTTTGTCTGTCTTTTGTTCCCTTTAGTTCCACAACATTATTAATAATACCTACCTTTGGATTTGGGCATTTCCTAATGATTTTACCTGTATTCTTCCCATTGAGAACCAAAACATCTTGATTTTGGATTATTTTGTTTTATCAAACATATACTTGAGTTAATGGTGCCTAACCCCTTCTTGCTAATTTGAACCTCAGTGTGACTTTTTGATCCTAAGATTTAAGACAATGATCCAATAAGCAGAATTTTTTAAACAATTAAGTTCTTATACTATGATTGTCATATTATAGAAGCACCTCTATATGCTTCATGTGTGTCAGCATATTCCAAGATGACTCTTTTGTCCCCACTTATCCCAGATGTCCTAGCAGAAGGCAGAAAAGGCAAGCTTGGTAGCCCCCCCCCCACAGGAATTGTATTTTGACTAGGGTGAGGGGTGGGGGAGTTGCTGATGTGGATAGCAAGTAAATCTCACCTCCCCACTAAGAAAATTGTCCTGTACGCCCAATGAATCTTCTTACTTTGAGTTGGTAGGATTGGGAGAAGAACATAGAGGAATCTATTTCTAGGGATTCTTTATTTTTATCTTCATTTCTTCAATGAGAACTGATGTGCCAGTTCACTGGTACTCAAATATGACTTTTCTTTGAAGTCATCTAGGAAGCTTAAAAAAATACTGATGTTTGGGTCTCATCCCCAAGATTCTGATTTAAATGGAATGGGATGCAGCCTGGGATTTTTAAAATCTCCTCATGTGATTCTGTTTTGCAGTAAAGTTTTAAAATCACTGCTACTATTCAGTACAACAAAACTAGACAAAGCAATTTTTAAAATATATCCTTCACAGTTGTGACTAGTTTAAGTTCAGAGAGGGCAGGAAGCTTGTACTCCACTGTGTCTCAAACATGTAAACTGGTATCTAGTGCAGGGTAGGCACTCAGAGAATACTTTTTGCTGAATGAAAGAATATGCTTAAGAATTAGTGTAATTTATTTAAAGAACAAACCATTTAAGCATCAATTCTTTGAAATAATCTGAACTATAAGAACTTGTGATAAGTTAGTGATAAAACATGGATCCTTTTTGTGTGTGTGTGTGGAAGAAAAACTGAAACTAGACATTTATTTTTTTTAATATATATAAAAATCCCTGCATGAATATAAAGTGCAAATAGGTTCTTATCATTCCCCTTAAGCCTATTTGCACTTGAGATAACCCACTGGGGCAAAATGATTATCCCACTAAGGCTAACTCCTACCATGTGAAACATTTCCATGGTTTAGTTGTTTTCTCCTTTATCTCTTGAAAAAGATTTTTTTCTGCTTGCTGTATTCATGTATTTTGCTTCTCGTGTGTGTGTGCATGCATGTGTGTGTTTTAATAAAGGCTGTGCTCTGTCTCCTTTCTTCAGGAAACACCTTTTTTTCTGTGTGATACAGTCAGTGTTTGTCATTTCCACTTTAATGTGAACTAAGAAGTCATCCTTTTCCTGTGAAAAGGAAATTTCCCAGCTGTTCATAAATTGTGGAGCCTGTGGTGGCAGAGGGCAAAATCTCAGAAAGAGTTCCTTCTCTCCATTCCACATGTTTTTTTTATTGCTTTTTCCATACAGCTGATCTTTTCATTTCTAATGTGTACCATCTAACTGACAAGGTGGTGACTTCCTGTTTGACTTCCTGTTTGAGAGTGAGCTCTGTTTTTGTGTGTCAGACCCATGGTGATAACACTTTGTAAGGATTGTGGCAACACTGGTGTGCTCTCCTCCTGTTGATTTAAAAGGTAAGCTGGGAAAATCAAGCAACTAAAAGGGGTATTCTTTTGAAAGTAATTCTATAGTGTTTTCTTGGTTAAAATGCTCACCGCTTCCTCCCTTCTCTAAGCACACCCATTTGAGCATATCCCTATTTCCTTTGTTTTGAGCCTGTCTTATTTATATACGCAGAATTACCATTTGGAATATGATCTCCTGTTGATTCACCTGAGCACCTCTAATCAGCATCCAAGTATCCAGCTAACTGACTTTTTCAGCATCAAACCCATTCTAAAGTGCAGCTATGTATAAAATAGATAACTAATGAGAGCATACTGTATAGCACAGGGAACTCTACTTAATGCACTGTGGTGACCTGAATGGGAAGGAAGTCCAAAAGGGAGGGGATATATGTATATGTATGGCTATTTCATTTTGCTGTACAGTAGAAACTAACACAACCTTGTAAAGCAACTATACTCCAATAAAAATTAACTAAAAAAAAATCAAGTGGAGCTATAGGAAGGATTTGCTGTACTACTGCTAAATTATCATTGGTCCCAGATATACCGTTGCTTTTGCTCTTGCTGCTGCTAGTGCCTAGAACACTCTCTCACTGCTTCTTTGCTTGGCTAACGCTTATCCTTTTAAATTATAATTTATAAATCAAATATATATAATTTGTAAGTCTCATAAACATTGTATATATTATAATCACATGTTAGCTCCACTATGAAATGCTCCCTTTCCACCTCTGTTGCCCTGGACCTGGGTTAGGTGTCTTGTTTGTGAGCTTACATTGTGTCCTGCAAAGGATATGAAAGGAAATTCTATTTTTTTAAGTTATATTTTGATGCCATGGAAACAACTTTCAGAAATGGGAAACTAAAGATCATTCATACAAATATGAATTTCTTAAGAGCCAAGGCTGGTTTTGTCATTCTTACTACAACCTCTTTCCTCAGAGGAGTACAACCAACATAGGTTTTTTATTTGGGGACGTCATGGTTAAAGGTTATTCTTGTGGACTCTCAAAAATACTTGTCATCCGTAGACTACTGACACTTCATCAAGGCTATTTGAATGGATGTGTTCAACACAGGCCTGGTCAAAGGGTGAGTGTGTGCTGAATATGTGAAGGGAAGGGAATAGAATTGGGGCTTGGGAATATTTATACTTTTTAGATTGCTACTTCCTGTTCAGCTAAGGAGAGTCCTATACCTTTACTGTTAGCTAAGGAGATAGTCCCGTAAGCTTGACAGATCATAGCTGTATCCTGTACTTTGTGTGAAAATATATTTGCTTTCCCTCCCGTTCATTTTTCTAATTTCCTAATATATTAAAGTTTATTCCAGTGTTGCATGGAGCAAGGGGTTGGATATATGCCCAGATTAGAATGTGAACATTAGTAAAATACTGGGTTAGAGGCAGAGAGTGAATTAAATATGGAATATGTGTGCTGCAAAGACTGAATGACAAGGAGAAACCCCTTCTGAATAAATTTTTTAAAGAAGGTCCCAAGAACATTTAGAAGTTTTCATGCTATAATTGAAGCCATTCTATTTCTTTTATAAACCAGATAATTCCTTTACAAAGAACTAAATACTTGCTCTGTATTGTAACTATTCTACCACTTTATTCTCTCTTAAAGCCTCAGAACAACCTCAGGATATTACACCTTTCATCTTACCATCCTAAAAATCTTTGATTGCCACTGGAACAATGCTAATTACCCAGAGCTCCTTCCTTCTTTGGGATTCATATTCTAATGTCTGTTACACTGATAAGTTGCTCTCAACAGTGCAAATTCATTTTTTGACATTAAACAGATAGCTTGGAAATGTTTTTCAGTATCTCATCTCAGTTGGGATGGAATGGTTCATTGATGATTCAGCAGAATGACAATCAACAAGTTCCATAGGAAAGAGGATTCCAATTTGAGCATTCTTTCCTTAATGGCAACTTTAACTTTTATGGTAAGAGTGGAAAGAGTACTGGCCTGAAGTCAGGAGATGAGTACTCTGTGTGACCTTAGGTAGCAGCCTTAGGGCCCTGAATTCTCACAGGTGAAAAGAGAGAATTGGACTAGATGACCTTAAAGGTCCCTTCAGGTGTATTTTACATTTTTGGAGCATGAGTTCTCTGCTAGAACAAAGTGCAGCTGTCTCTCTCATTATGTTAACGGCTATTTCTCCAAACACCCACTATATCATATGAAAGATGAAAAGAAGGTAAGCCAGTTGAGCTTTTTGATTTAGAAGGAGGAAGCCACAGTGTTCCAGATGGTTAGGCCCATCCAGCAGAGCCACAAACTACAGCCAAAGTAGACACAGGTAAGGCTGATGGCCTCCTGACAGTGTAGGTAGTGGACTGGCGGTAGGGGCTAATGGATTGACTTATTCAGTGACACTCACTTTTATTGGAGTAGGACATTACAGAAAAGGATTGTCTTCTTTTTCTCTTACTGCTAGTTGGCCTTGGGGAAGTCTAAGTGAGAGAATTGACTGGAGTTAAGCCTTCCTTTGGGAACACAGAATGAGAGCATCTTCAAGAAGTATTTTTATAAGGAATGAAGCAAATTGGTGCTATACTTCACACAGAGTAAACTTCCTGTGATGCACATAGTTGCTGTAATACACAGATGAAATCCAGGTGCTTGTAGAGAAATGAGGAATATCCATTTGTATGGAGATCTACCATAGCAAATAGACTGGATTAATGAAGGATTAACTGTTTGCTTTTTTAAAATATATATATTTATTTATTTTATTGAGATATAATTGAGATATTCTATAATTGAGATATATTTTATTGAGATATAATTAAACTGTGTTTTAGGTATACAGCATAATGATTCAATATTTGTATATGCTTTTTTTGCTACAGAGAAGAGGCTTTTCTCTCTTTTAAATTGTTTTAATTTTTTCAAGTATAAGTTAAACATAACATAGAAAAATGCACAAATCATAAGATACTACAGCTTGGTGAATATACACAGAGTGAACCCTGTGTAACCTCACTTAGATCAAGAAACGGAACACCAGGAACAAACACCCTGATATGCCTTCTCAGGCGTTTCCTCCTCCCTGCAAGGTAGCTGTAATCCTGACGTACCATAGCTTAGCGTTGCTTCCTTCTGAGTTTTGTATAAATGGAATCACTCACTGTCTACTCTTTTGTATCTGGCTTCTTTTGCTCAACATTTTTTTCCCCATGTTGTTGCATGTAACAATAGTTCATTCTCATTGTGTGTATTCCATTACATGAACATACAATAATCTACCCATTTTGTTGATGGCCATTCAGCCTGCTTCCAGTTTTTAGCTATTAAAAACAATTCTGCCATGAACATTTTTGTGTTGTTTTTGGTGTTTCTATGTATGTTTTTCTGTTGAATCTGTTCCTGGGAGAGGAGTGGCTGGATTACAGGGCAGGTGTGTGTCCAGCTTTTGTAGATAATGCCAAACAATTTTCTAAAATATCTGTACTAATTGCACAAGGACTTGTAGTGTTCAGGAGTCCCAGATGCTCCACATCCTTGCCAATACTTGATATTAACAGCCTATTGTGTTTGTTTTCATTTTAACCTTATTGGTAGATAGCAGTAATCTCATTATGATTCTAATTTGTATTTCCCTGATGACTAATGATGTTGGGCACTTCTTTATGTATTTATTGGTCATTTAGATACTCTCTTTTGTGAAGTGCCTGTTCAGATCTTTTACTAATAGGCAGAATTAGGGTGTCATGTTTATTAGTACTGGTTTTAGTGGTTTTGAAAATATTCTAGACAAAGGTAATAGCTCTCCCCTTCTGACCAATATAAGGATCTTAAAACAGTTTAACTCTTATTCTCCATTCCAATCTTATGTGATGGGGTTTTAGTTCTTGTTTTTAACCCCCTACATTTGTTGTTGGAATTGTTTTATATAACATTTTTGAAATTACTCACTTGTTTACCAGTTTCTTCCCTCACTCCTTCTTCCATCTCAGCTCTTCCTTCCAGTTTTAATTTCTTTCTGAAATTAATCCTTTGAAAGTTCCTTTAATGAGCTTATCGAACACTTTAGTGAGACAGTATTTTATTTTACTTACTCTTGATAGTTTTGTTCGATATGCAGTTCTAGACTGACAGTTATCTTCTCTCAGCGCTTTGTAAATATTATTTCTGTCTCATGACATATATTTATTTTTTCTTTTGACATCCACTGCAAATCTAATTGTCAGTCCTTCAGATGATTTGTCTCTGGACAGCTGTGGAAAACTTCTAGGCATGATCTCCTCGAACATGACCTCTGTCCTATTTCCTCTTTAGGAATTCCAGTACGTTGGACTTCTTTATTTTCTATGTTTCTTAGCCTCTCTTTTACATATTCCGTTTCTCTGTGCTTCAGTCTGGCTAGTTTTTTCAAATCTGTATTCCAGCTTATTCTCTTTCCACTTGGGTCTAGTCTACTGTTTATTCCATTCATTACGTTTTTTTCAATTATTCAGTAGTTTTTCAAATCTATTGGTCTTTATAACAACTTGTTTCTTTCTCATGCTTCTAATTCTATCTTTAAGGATTTTGAACATGGTAAAAATACTCATTTTACAGTCTATGTCTCAGTATTCTATTGTCTGCAGTTCTGGGCATGGGGGAGGTGTCAAATTCTATTCTGTTTCTGCTGACTTTTGTTTAATGTGGTTCGTTTACGCATGTGCTTTGTAATTCTGAATTTTGAACTTGGCAGGATTTTATCTGTGGGAATCCTTAGGTGGCCCACTTTTGAGAGCACCTTTCTCCAAATATATCTGTTTCCTTTTCGCCAGGTGTCTGGTTGGGGTGTAAGACCATTTCAGGTTATTCTCTTGGCGTGGGGTTTTGTGGCCCGTGATGGTGTGTAAATTCAAATCCCGAGTTCTTGGGAGGATAGATCTGTTGTTACAGATTCTCAGGAGAGGTTTTTCTTTTCCCACTCAGTGCTCTGGAGAAGACAGATAAGGCTTTTTGGTGGTTTTGTGTGTGTGTGTGTGTGTGTGTGTGTGTGTGTGTGTTTGTGTTTTAAATTCCCTCTGTTTGTGGACAGATTGTTTTTTGTTGCTGTTGTTGTTGTTTTGGTCTACCTTTTAACTGAGGGTATTACCCTTCAGGATTCTGACTTCTGAGGGGAGGGTGGTGGCAGGGAGGTCTAATAACAACTCCCTACTTTCTGGAAAGAACTCTCTTTCTGTCTACCCCTGTAAGTTGTGACTTGAAGAAAACCTGATTTCTAATTTAGCAGTTTATTCTTCATAACACCATTTTCAGAAGACTAGGCAACTTCTACTTTTTCCCTTTGATCCAATTTACCCTGGTAAATTGATTGACTATGATTAGGAATTCTTTCATAAGTTTTAAGCTGTTTGTATTGCTTTGTGATGTAATTAAATGTCTAGTTTTTTTGAAATTATTGAAATAAAAGTATATTTCCATGAGTATTTCTTAATAGTGGTGGTATGATCTATGTAATGACTTTATATTGAGAGAGGTTTGCTCCTTTGAGCCCTATCTACAAATTTTTGTTGTTCAACCGAGTCAGAATGCTAAAGCTGCAGCTGGTAGCTCTGTTCTGACTGTACTAAAAACACTGGTCTAGGTGCACTGATGGCTTAACTGGTTTATCAGGTACATCTTTTGTGTCATGACAAAGGCAAACACTTGACTATACAGTATCCCTTTTCCGATTCCTGTAGGAAGGTATTCATTAATGCCTAGACGAATGAAGAGATGTGATTAATGGAGTAAATCATCTGCAGATAGCTTGAAATATCTCTTATGGGGGGGTTGTTTTCAGCTTTCATTTCTGAGAGTGTAGCAAATGTAATAAATAGCTGTTAAACTTTAAATTGAAGAAAGTAATTTGCTTGTGGTAGAAGGCCTATCCAAAATCCGTTCTGTAATTTGTAGCCACATGATTGAAAAATATAGTAGTAAATGTGTATTATCTTATTGCTTCCCACTTCGAGGTTTTTTTTTTTTTAACTTAACAGCAACTCCAAAGGTACTGTTTGAACCTTCTTTTTCCCCTCCCTCTCCCCTTTTTATTTAAAACATCATGTCATTTATTATATTGGACCAGCAGGAATCAGTTTAAAGGACTTGAGAGCTGTTTTAGATTAATGGCTTGGCAACTTGGAAATAGCCCACTGGAGTCACAGTCCTGCTTATCTTGGAGTAAGTTTTTAAAACTCAGCCATTGAGAATTGTTTCTGTAAGCTGCCAAATCAAAAGTTGGATTGAAGAAAAACTACACTGATCCACATCCCCCCAAATTCTCATCAGTATACTTTGCCGGCATCTTGTTGTCTGAAGGATGGTGTAGTCCACAGGATAAAAAGCTTTATCGTGACAATCAATAAATGACGTGGCCCTGGATTTACATGGACTTTATAGTGTTTTTCCTCAAAGGTCTCAATTTTTCATTTTCATATATAAGGTAGTTACTTCTCTTTTTCTTTTAATAGTTTTAAAAATGATAACCATTTATTATATCCTACCTTTTTCTATATTAGAAAAACACCCCTTTTTCCTTCTCCCATTTGTAGGATTGCTCAACCTTTCAGTTAAACAAAACCAAAATTGTTCACTTGCTCAGTGTTCCACCCCCTTGAAATAAGCCGCATAGCTCCATGTGGGTGTGCCGGCCTCAGACTGCTGCGACAGTTACGTGATCCTCCTTATCTCTTGGCTCCGTAGTTGTCTCTTCATCTACTGTCTTAGCTCCTCCTTTTTCCTCTTCCACCCAGTTTTTATACTGCTCCAGTCACCTCCCTTCTCAAAGGCTCAAGAGCAGTTCTCATAAGGTTTTGTTTTTCCCTTTTCTCTCAATATTTTGAGGAAGTTACTTACACACTGTCCAAAGATACATGTTTCATTGCGAAACTCCTACACTAGGATTAAACCTCTTAGTTCAAACATTTTGCAGGAGGTCTTTATTTTCTTTTTTGTCAGAGCTTAGGTATCATATGTGTGAATTCATGAATATAAAGTACAGATAGTGCTTGCTTTATGTAAAATATGTGCTCTAAAAAATTGGCTGTATCCTAATATAATATATTAAATGCGGGGGAGATTACTATTTAAAAGAACCTGGCAAAGGAATCTTTAGAATAAAGAAGTCACATAATATAAGTAATCCTACTTTAATTTTTCTGTTTTAGATTTTTTTCACTCAGGCTGTCATATAGTGTGCGTTGTAAATGATCTTCATAATACTCTCCATAAAAATGGGAGATTTGTTACTTATGTGTACTTTGATATGGAAACATATCTTAAATTTTAAGTTTACGGCATTTTCACATCAATAGTAACTTGATCAAAATGGGTGGTCTATTCTCAGCAATTTAACATGGCATTCTTTTCACCTTTCATCAGATTAGCCAAATTTTCCAACCACGTATGTATCAGCATCTTTCTGGGCCAGCGAACTTGAGCATTTAGGTGCCTTACAAACACAATGCTTGTGATCAGTTGTGTTTTTCTTTTTTTTCCTAGCCCCTCCCATTGAATCAACCATGCTTTATGCTTGATACCATTAAGGCTTTGAGCTCATAGGGTGTGGTATATCTGTGCCAGGTTGACCAAGTCTTTGTTTACTGACCTTTGTGTTAACCTAGGGCATTCTTAAGCCTCCTTTCATGATGATACGGTGGCAGATTGCAGTTGGACTGGCTTCAAGATAATTGGTCTTAATTATTTCTAAGTCATTGGTTAGTGCAGTGTAAGAACAAGCATTGTTCCAAGAAAGGATATAAATGGCTTTTGAGTTTCTTTTATTAGCAGGCAAATCAAAAGATTAGAGTGAAAGCAAAAGCACGTGGTACAAAACTGTATGGTTTGCTAGTAGATTGTAGGGTTCCTCTAGCTTAAATTATACGAACCACTGTTAAGCTGTTAACTAGTGACAATTTTGATTTCCTTTTTGTATTAATGGATCTGTAATACTTTTATTTAAAGTAAAACCATGTGATAAAGGACAGGTTTATTAAGTATGCTGCTTTGCATACCTGTCTGCCCCCTACCCCTCATACCTACTCATCCTTTTAAGACCAGACTCCAGTGTAACTTCTCAGGAATCTTCCATATTGGCTCCTTTCTGAGTTTGTAATACATCTATAATCATACAGTGTACTATATAAATTTTTAAGAAACCGCCTCTCCCTTCTTCCTCCCCGAACCCACTAAGTTGCTAGTATTTTAGAATCAGGGATCATGTCTCATTCATGTCTTGCATTCTCCAACTGTACCACCTCCTCAGTTGTAGCACATGATAGGTGTTGAATGAGTTGTTGTTCAAAGAATAAATGAATTTAAGCAGAAAAGTAGAGAAATTAGTTGATGAATTGACTAACCAACTTAGAATTTAAAGATAATTTTTTAAAATCTAAAATCAGAGTAGATTAAAATCAGTATAGTATAGATTTGGCACAGAACAAGTTGATATTCTCCACCTTTAGTAATATTTGGGGGCAGGAAGTATGATGCAGTAAACTGAAGTGTCTCCAGATGCAAAGAAGAGATGTGTTTATAGGCTACTTTTGGTTTTGTGTTTGTTTTTATTTTAATTAAACCTCCTATCATGCTGTCAGTTTGCCTGAGGAAATAGAAATTTGGCAAATCCACCAACCATCCATGGGTACTTTCACTGAGGCATTGAGGAATGGGAGTGAAGATGGGGAGAAAATTCCTAAACCTGTCTCTTGCCCTGTCTTGGAAAGAGCTTATGATGGGATTTGGTGACTCAAAGCTGTTTTAGTTTTAGAGGATGGGATGTGGTTCTTGTCATGGATGGGCAGCACGTGCTCTAGAGCAGCAGTCCCCAATCTTTGTGGCACCAGGGGCTGGTTTCCTGGAAGACAATTTTTCCACGGACCTTGGGGTTGGGGGAGGGAGATGATTCAGGCAGTAATGCCAGAGATGGGGAGCAGCAGATGAAGCTTTGCTCACTTGCCCACCGCTCACCCCCTGCTGTGAGGCCCAGTTCCTAACAGGCCACGGATGCTAGACCCCTGCTCCAGAGCTTGATCTTGGAGAAGTAAGATTGTTAGTCCTGTAAATCCTGTGATTTGTCAGCTTGGCCTCCTGCCTATCTTATTAGCAGTCTTTGAAGCTAAGAACTTGAATCTGGAAGGAAGAGAATACTTAAATGCCCCAAGATTAAAAAAAAAAATTTGGTATGTCTTTTTTTACTGGGTAAGTTATTTGAAATATGACGCATATTTTTCCAACTAAAGAGTTTTTCCCTCATATTTAGAAAAAGCAACAATTAAAAAATGGCTGCATAGTCCCGTACCCTTAGATGGTGCAGATCAAAACAAAAGTAATACTTTTAACAAGAAATTGCATGTGTCATGAATGTTTCGTATGTTGCATGGCCATATTACATTTTATTTTTGCTTGTTTTCTGTTCTGTTTTTGGACTTTTTCTCAAAGCAAAAATTATTTGTGAACGCTGGTTTTTTAATAGCACGTAAATATTTATTCTTCACTTTTTTCTGTGGCTGTTTTTTTTTTTCTTTTCGTGTAGTCTTTGCCATCTTTTAAGAGGTGGTTAATGAAATGCATTGTTTTTGGAAGTATTATGCCATAGTTGAGTCAAAGTCACATTTTTTTCCACTTGGAGTTTGGCAACCTTCAGATACAATATAAGCTCACTAGTTCGGTTAATTTTTGTTTTAAATTGGGATCATGCCTAATCTTTAGACCCAATGTTTTACTGAATTTCAGCCTCAGCTCCATTAGACTTAACTCGCCAATCATTGTATGTTATGTTGAATACATTTCTTTTTAATCCAGAAAAAAAAGACCTGTTTTGAACATTAACCAAGTCTCAGTTATCCCCAACCTTTTCTATAATATGACTTTTTTATAATTGCTTCCTCTTTAAATCCTGTATTACCTCTTTTGACAGATAACCATCTATCAAATATTAAATAGGCAAAGGACATTATTCATTTACCATCCATAATATTTTTTGAACTTGCCCTGTGCTAGGTCCTGAGGGACCCTGCCTTGCAGGTTCTCACAGCACATGTGAGAACTATATCCATGAACAGCCAATTGTGAGCCAGTGTAATGAGTGCTATGTTGGAGGTAAGCCAGAGGGCTGTGGGACTTGAGGCTTTAAACTTCAAGGTGGAGGCTTCTAGGAAGCTTTCCTTCATAAATCCATCTTTGCAAGGGAGGCAAAACCAGGGTATTCCTCAAGGAGAAACTACAGAATGTAGCCAGAGATGCCTGCAGACAAGAGTTCATTTCATCAACTTGGTGAGGCTCTCATCATCTTCTGAAGCATGAACACCATGGTCAGCATTTTTATCCATGTTGTATTATCACTTCTGAGAACAATTAATTTGAGGGAAAAAAAACCATGCCGAGAGTAAGAGCTACTCTTTCGCACTCCTACGTGTTCTAGGGCCATCTCTGGCTTATGTTTCATGACTCCGGGCGGCGAACTGTTCTGTGAAGATAACTCCTACGTAGAAGTCACACGCCTCTTATCACCACAGCTTTGGTTTGTTTTTTGTCTACGCCTTTTTTTCTGCCATTGATTTTTGCTCCCTCTGTTGAATCTCTTGTACTATTTGGTTGCCCCTCAACTGTTTGGGTCTTCTTTAATGCAGAGCCTCCCCACGCGGTGTGTGAAGTAGGCCTAATATGAAAATGACTTGTAATGAAACATCACTACTCTGCTTTTTATCTCCATTGCCACTAGCTGTGTGACCTTATTTGCTTAACCTCCTTGAGTCTCAGTATTCTCATCTATAAAAGGAACGTAATAGTACTGCCTGATAGGGTTGTCGTGGGTGGTGCATGGGATAAGTATATAAAACACACAGCACACTGAATTATTCCAGTGGCACTTCAGCTGCTTAGTGGCAGTCACTTCTTTGAGAACACAAAAGTTTACACACAATTGGCTTTTAATCTTTTCTAAATTTCATGCCTTTTAATATGCCCTGTGATCATCTCCCTGCCCCCCATTTTTCTGGCACTTTGCTTTCCTTTTTTGGTGAGTGTTCAGACTTAGTTGTTTTGCTACTTTGACCATAACCAGGCATATCCATTCAGCAAATACTTATGGATGGTTTCAGTGTGCTAAGCTCTGTGCTAGGCTTTGGGATGCAGAGGCGCTGCCATTCAAGTAGGGGAAACACATGGAAGCAGCCAGCTGGGATGAGGAGCTCTGTAATGCTGTTATTTAAAGCATTATGGAAACACAGATGAAGGAGCTTTAAATTTGTTCTGAGTAGATTAGGAAAGCACGTTAGATTTTAACTGGACCTTCTCATTTGGTGGATAAAAGGAAGATCAGTCCAGGAAAAGGGAGCTGTTTATACAAAGACAGATAAGGATATAAGGTACATATGGTCACTATGAAGTCAAAAGTCTGTGCTTTTCTCCCCCCACCACTCCAGTTCTGTCATAAACGCAAACAGAAAAGGAGTAGCCTTTGTTTTTTTTTTTTTAGATGTGAAAAACAGCTTGCCTCAGTGCTGTTATTTTCTTTGCATGTATATGCAAAATGAGAGCAAATGTCGGGGTAGCACAAGGACTTAGAAGCAATATGTGAAAGTGCATATTCTTGAACTGTGCTTCGTACTGTCAATTTTCCCTCCACTTCCTGTGTTTCCTTCCTTTGATCACTTAACAATATGCCTGGCACTTTACAAATGTTATCTCTTTTAATCCATAAAACTTTATGAATTAAGCTTTTCCTTGTTTTGCAGATGAGAAAACTTGAGACTCAAAGGAGTTTAAAAAAAACAAAACCAAAAGACTTGTTTAAGATGTATAGCCTGTAAGTGGTTGAGCTCTTCCTCTGAACCAGCATTATCTCCAAAGTTTGTTCTCTTCACCCTAAAATGAAGTGTAGAGCTGCTGCCTAAAAGCCTTAGACTAGGCCCACCCAGTAAATTACTGAGTAGTTGGATGACTGGTACAGGCAGCCAAAGCTTTCTAAGTTTTGTTTCCTTCACCTAAGAAATTGAGTAATTGGAGCAGATGAGTCTACACTTGCTTTTAACTTTATGATTTCTTCTTTGGCTCCTTCCATCTATTTGGTTCATATCTGATCATTTTGTTCAGCCAAGTGTAAGTTATGTGATGTGCTGGAGAATGTTCTGATGCACAAGTTGCGAAGGCATGACTACTTGGAGTTGTTTAAAATCACTTTTAAAATCAAAATAGTGATTGCCTCTGGGAATGTGGGAGAAGGGGATTGCCTGGGAAGAGGCATGAGAGAACTTTTCTGGGGTGAAGGTAACGTTCTGTATTTTGACATCAGTTGGGGTTATACAAGTGTACACTTACATTTCTGTATTTCATTGTATGTACGTTTTACATAAAAGAAAAAAGCGATAAGCAAATACTGAACTCTAGGTAATGATATGTATGCTGAAGTATTTGGGGGAAGTATACTAATGCTTGTAATTTACTCTAAATGCACGAAAGGTGAGATAGATTAATGGCTGGAAAGAGGAATGGGTAGTTGAAGAGATATGTGATAAAATAAGTATAGAACAGTGTTAATGATAGAATCTAGCTAGTGCATGCATGGTGCTTACTGTAAATTCTTTCAAATTTGCTGTATATGTAAAATTTTTAAGACTAAAATAGTAAATCCATATATATTAGTATTAAATATTATCATAATAAATTGTTGAGGGAAAAAAATCACTTTAAATATGAGCTGACAATTTCGTATCTCCAGCCTCCTCTCCTGAATGGTCTTTGTTAATGCTACCCAAGGCTCTAGTTAGACTATCATGAGTTTAAGTGACCTGATTTCAACAGCTCAGAGAGACCTTTTCTTTCCTCAGCCAGCCTTGTAGGTGGGGAAGTTCCTTCCCTTAGACATTTCAAACTAGTCTGTGTCCCACAGAGCTGAAGTTTGCCAAGCAAAGCTCGTCTCTGTGGCTGTTTGAGTCACTAATAGTTATACCATATTTCTATAAGTTAGTGTCACCATCAGCCAAAGGTTAAACTTTTCTTCTCCTCCCCTTTCCTACCCCAGATATATCCTCGATCAGATGGTGTTTGTTAAGGAAAAAACCCTTTTTTTGGTTTTGTGCTTTGTTTTCAGTCTACCACTTGTTTGAGATGCCTTCTATTTCTTTAACAAATCACACTTCGTGCTTTCACAGCACTTTAGTTGGAGACAGCTTCTCATTGTGCTGGTTTGAGTTCTGGCACTTGAGAGCATCTTCATTCTGAAGATTACAGAATGTCTCTCTCATACTTGGAGCAGAGAGCTTTTCTTCTTTTCACTGGTTAAGCCCTATCCCCTAGTGGTACCCAAATTGAGTGTGCCATCCAAGTTGTGCTTGAAAATATACTGGCATTAGGAGTACATGAACTCTTGTGCAGCAAAAGGGGAGAGGGGAGGTGCTTAGAACAATGAATTCCATCATGGGATACCTAGTTTCATATTTAAAAAACCCAGTAAAATAGCTTAAATATGTTTTGAATTATTTTATTCTAAAAATGTCATCTTTTTCTTTTCTCTAACTTTCATGACAATAATTAACCACAAGTCATTTTACATACTGAAAACACAAGTTATTTGACTCACTGTATATTTGAAAATGCAATGTAACAAAATGACATTTTACAAGACTTACGTGAAACAGACATTTTGAGATAAAATTGGAGTTGGAGTGCAGGGAGAGAAGGGGATAGAATACTTCTTGAGTTGCACATGAGTCTCTGGCACTCAGTAGAGAGTATTTTTATTTAAAACCCACAAAACTGAATGGGAGAGGAAAGGAGAAATTTGATTACTTGACTGTTACACTAGAAGATTGGATCTGTAAATTTACCTGAATCCCTGAAACGGGCAGGTATTTGTAAGTGCCAAATAATGTCTGAACTAACCAAGAAAAACTTGCTTTTCTGCATGACTGGTGAAAGCATTGGTTCCCAACAACTTTCACGTTTATAAGGATTTTGTTTTGAGGACTAACTACGCATTGGGCAAGCAGCTGTGTAGTCCAGAAAGTATTGGCTGGATTTAGTGTACTACGGGCATGTGGATTCCGAGCAATGTCACACCTTGTCTATGCCAATAAATCAGAGTGTCTATTCTTGTTACTAAATCTGATGTCATTGGCAGATTTTCCTCCTTATTGGTAGGGTGATATTCAGACAGGATAATTTTTTTGTGTGTATTTTCCTCTCTCTGTGATGGAGGTGTTTTTATGGTTTCTTTTTCTTTTCTTTCTTAGCTATGAAATAATACTGGCAAGTCCCAAGAAAACTAGATCTGGATTTCATTTTGTCTCTTCAACTCTGTGTGATCTTGCGCACATTCCTGACATGTTACAAACAGCTTGTGTCTCTGAATATGCAGTATCAATTTTCAGTGGTGAAAGCCCCAAAAGGAAACAGACTGATTCTTCCATGCACAAACAGCTGGGCAGTTGTGGATGGAATTAATTGCTGATATGTATTGGCTGTGTTTTTCTTCTCTTGTCATTTCCTTTGCAGCTGTGAAAGTGAAGTTTGACTTGAAAACAGACATTTCCAGCAGTGCAAATCCAGAAAGTATCAAGACGGGACTCTTCAAATGTAATATCCAACTGCTACCTTTGAGTTGTTCAGTTTGGGGGTTAGGTGGGGAAGAGCAAGGGATAGCAGCAGGCAATTCATAATTATGTATATGGATGAAAAACATAATTATATCAGGCACTTGGACTATGAAAGGAGGATTTTGGAATGGGTTAACTTATCATGGCAAGAGTGACCTCATAATCCAACAACAGACGAAATCAGTCAGCACCTACCCGCAGGATCCTGAAAGAGGGTGTTCTAGGCCATCTCTCAAAATATTGAAATATTCAATACTCCAGACTGATTTATTGTTCCAGTGTGAGGGAGTAGCAGTTGGAGAGGGTAATGTGACAACATGTATCATTAAAAATATTTTCCTAGTCTTCTCCCAAAGCTATTTCCATTATTTGTTTTAAATTCTATGTAAATGATTATATAGCTTATTTTTTACATGCTTGGGTATTCTACTGAGAAACCTATTTTTTTATTTCATGGGTTATAGGAGTTCCGTTAAAAGTAACTGTTGGCGCGTCTCTGAATGTGCATACAGAAAGTAGTATTGATTAAAATCATTTTGAACAATAATCGGATGTTTAATAATAGTTTCAATAACTGAAATTTTAAACGCTATTAAAGATTTTTAGACAATACGTATACATCCTCCTGAATATCTTATTTGGAAATAAATCAGAAAAAAATTAAAAATCAAAACTTATGGAATTATTTGCAAAAGTGGGTGATTGCAAATTTTTTAAAGCATAGTACTCATATTAATGATTTTCATCAAAATAGTTTCCCCTTGTGTTTATTTCAATATTAAAGCATCAGTCAAATCCCTTATTTTTGAAGGCAATTCTTGCTAATTAGTTGATAAGAAAATGCTTTTATTGTTTCTGTATTGCCAGGAGAACTAGAGCATTGGTAGAGAAGGATAACTAATGCTTGATAATGTTCAGGTCCCCTGTCTTGGCCACCTAGGCCAAAGTCAAGTTCTAGAGCAGTGCTGCTGACACCTTGAGATATGCAGAAGCTGCTGTTGCTAAACTTAGCAGTTGGCATGGTTGGACTTCCTTTACAGTAGTCCACTTCCACCTAACATTCTGTTGGCTGAGCTGCGTGACCTACCTTGCATTTTGTCTTTACTTTCCTCACGAAATAGAAATGTCTATATTTCATTCCATGGCAGGAAAGCTGAACTTTCCCCCCATTTCTCTGAAGAGGGTTTAACCCAATTAATTTTGACTCTGAGGCACTGAAAAACGTTGTGGCAGCATTAATGTGCCGTTTGCTCTCACTGAAGTCGGTCTGGGTGTGTTGTTTCCCCCAGAGTGGGCTCCACCCCTGCTCTAACCGCACTGTGTGGATATCTCACTGTTTAAAACAAAGTTCATTTTTAGGGCAGCATTGCATCAGAATTGCTACACAAAAACCAGCTTAAGATATGTGCAGCAGCTTCCATTCTTTTTAATAAGTAAGTACAAAATTGTCTATTGTAATACCGATAGCTCACAGCTTAGGGGGAAGCATAGATAAGATAGATGGTTAATTTTGTGCCAGCTGCTAGCAATGTGATATTCTTCTTGGGGAGGAGCTTGTGGCTTTATCACTCAATTAAATTTTTTCCTGTTAGTTTGCTTTTTACCCCTCTTGAACTGTTTACTGAATTGTTCTTAATTGTTTGGGGGATGACATTGACTAAGGAAAATACTGGTAGTCTCTCAAATGTGCTAATTATTTAAGATAAAAATGCTTAAAAATATTGCACTGAATTTATTGGAATCATTGATAGCATAATCTGGCAATACTGTATTTTGAGACATCGTGGCATGAACTCTGTGTGTAAGAGTGGGTTCATTGAATTAAAAAAAGGCAGCATCTAAAGAGCCTTTATTTCTGTCATAATGATGCTTTGTCCTTCTGCGGTTGGGTATTTGTCAGAGGAGTTGGGGAAGGCTGCAGCCCAGAGTTCTGCTCTGTGCCTTGTCTGTGCCTCTGTGTTCTTTCTAGAGTTTGTGACGTGAACGGTAAGTTGAACTATAGGAGATTGATTGTTATTCAGTGAGGTCCACATTCAGCAATATTTCTTTGCAAGTGGGGTCTAACCTTCTCGCATATTGGAGTTCTTTTTGTAGTTGGGTTTTAAATGCCTGTGAAGTGTTTGATTATGCACTGATCAAAGTGGGCACGTTGAGAGAGAGGTTGTGCTTTGTGATGTCTGTACTGTTGTCTTCCTCTCTTGCATGTTCATTGTGTCCCCTTATGGGGCAGACACACCCATTCAGTACAAGCAAGTTGAATCATTTGCCTTAGTTGAAATCTAAAGCTGCGGGTTGAAAACGGCAGATTTCTGTAAAGCTTGCAGGGGTGGCATTGTGTCATCCTTTCTGGACTTAAACATCCTATCATTTCCTTGCTTCAGCTTCCTCTTGGCTGAACTACTACTCTTTGGTAGTAGTAATGTGTTTAGCTATTTTCTAACATCACAAGGATATAAGAATAAAGTAAAAGCCTGATATAATAGAAAAAAGCACTAGCCTGGGAATTAAGAGGCTTTTACTTTGGACACTAGTTTCTACATCTGTAAAATTAGGAATTTGGGTTAGCTCTCTAAGACCTTTTCCAGCTTAGAATACCCTAATTTTCTTGGTAAAAGACTCGTGCCTATTCCAGAGATGCTAAAGGGAATGTATTAGATTTGAGAAAAAATGTTTAGATGTTAACCCAGAATCATTCTTACAAATGACATGAAAACTAAAGCTTTGCTTCAAATAAATTGTGTATATCAGAAATTTTGGAAATTTACTGTTTAATATCTGAGCAGTAGAATTAGTATATAAGTGATGTCCTCAACAAGAAAATAAATTTTCAAGCAGGAACTAGGTGAACCTCTTGCCACAGGTGTTGTGTAGACATTTATTAAACATTGCCTATTATACTCAGTGTACAATTATTAGTTGTATAGCCTTGGGTAAGTGGCTTTCAATCTTTTTTTTTTTTTAATATATTTTGCGTCACAACCCAATACATGTACCACATACACACCACTTAATCTCTAAAATAAATTTCTCTTAACAGTGCAAAAAACATACTGCTATATTTTCTGTTCTGGTTTATTTTTTTAAAATGTGTTTCAATCCACTGAGCTAGATGACCTCTACTGTCCCTTTGAACTCTAGGAGAATATAGTTACTCCTAGACTTTTATAGTTGCTCCAGAGCAAAGCTTGCCAACTAGTTTGCTGTTAAATACTGAAATTAGAAGATTTTCTAGATAGATTTTTATTGGGAAATTTTGTAGAAAGTCAATAGCCAATATCTAATAATACTCTATCTTATTTTTTTCTTGTAATAATTATGTAATACAGAGAAAATGGAGTGGGTTTTTTTTTACTTAGCCCTATCATACGGCTGCCCCCAAACCCCCTCCTCTTTACTCCAGTATGCTATACAAATTTTGTTTATGCACACTGTATTAGTGAAAACTAAAGTGACATGAAAAGGGTTAGGAAGTCTTTTCTAGAGAAATAAACTGTGTGTCACATAGATTAGATACAGAGTATCAAATTACCCTTGTTAGACCCCATCTTTGTCTTCCTCAGGGTTTTCCCAGGGCTCTAGAGAAGTTCCCTTCTCTGCTTTAATGTACTTCTAAAAAGTATTAATTTTATAACTTAAAGAATGCACATGGTAAAAAGATGAAACAATATAAAGGGCATATGACAAAACGTCTCTTTCTTACCCTAATCTTTGAACGCTGTGCCCCAGTGGGGAGTTTCTTCTCTATTTTTCCAGAAAATTTCTGTGAATATGAGTGGACATCTTTTTTAAAAATCCAAATAAAATTATACTACACACACCATTATGTATCTGCCTCATTCTTTTTAATGGTTGTATGGTACTTCAGTGTATGGATGGGTATACTATAATTTTTTTAATCATTCATCTTTTGATAGGTATCTGGATTATTTCCAAGTTGTTCCCTTTCTCCCCATCAGATATACTTAGGCTATCAGCCTTCCCTCCTACCTCCATTTTGGGACAGAACCCAGAACCTAGGTGCTACTGGAAAGGGGTGATAGTGCTGTGTGGAAATGGAAAAACCCCTCACCAACTTCTCTTCCTCTGGCTAGAACACCAAAAGTAGGCCCCATTGTCCCAGCCATTCATGAGTGGGTAAGACTGCCCTAGGAGTCATTTTTCAGCAGATTAATGAAATAACATTGGGTTCAAAGTCTGGTAACTGGAGTGTGAGATTGTGAGCCTGTCACTTAACCCCCTTGATCCTCAGTTTTACCATCTATTGAGTATAAAATGAAAGATTGGAATAGATGAGTTTTAATGTCCCTTCCAGCTGTAATAGTTACATAGTATTATTTTTAATATTGACTTAAGCTATATAACCCAAATTGTATGAAGTTTCTGTTATTTAAATTAAAAACATCTTTTGTGTATATTGTGTGGTCTGTAATTTGTTTGACCTGCCATATGGCCTAAGCTATTTGAAAGTTTAAGAATGTGGAAAAAAAAAAGAGAGAGAGAGAAGTTAAATATTATACTATATTTTACATAAACTCTCCTTTTCTAAAAAATTACTTTCAAAAGTATAAAATCCATTCCAGAAGTAAAAGCAAATCTTTTTATCAAGCTTGAATACTTGAGGAGAAGATTCTGAGGTGATGTTTGTTTTTAAAATGGATCTTTGTAATTTTCAATGAATCCAGCCATTCAGAGTTAATCCTGAGGGCTTTGAAACTTGGCTTCAGTCCCCTTGTTTAAATTGTTTTCACATTCTAGCCCTCTAATCCATCTCTCTGTTTCACTGAATGCTAAAATTGATGTTGCTTGACATAGCTAAAGTTTTCTGACTTGGTGCTGAGGAAGCAGCCTTAGAGGTGAACTCTGCGCTACCATCCTGCCAGCAAAGTTATCAAGTTACACAGCAAAGTTATAAAGTAACCGAAGCAGGAATTTTTGCTGCATCACATGTAGGTTGTTTAACATTACCTGTTTCACAATTTTATTGTTATAATTCCATCAAACGACAACTATCCTGAAAGCAACATGGAATAAGAATTCATCGTTTGATTTATATAATTACAACAGGAAGATAAAAAGACATTTTCTTGGCCTGGAGGTAGGGGAGTCTGTGTGTTTTCATGCTGGTGACCGTAGCTTCTTAGCAGAAGGCTTGACATACCTTGAATAAGTATACTTCCCTAAAACCCGAGAGATTATTTGTTATCCAAATAATGCTAGAATTCTGTGTTAATTTTCGTATCAATTGTTTGACATAGTTCAGTTTAGCAAAATGTGTTGAGGACCTTCTAAGAGGCAAGCACTGCATTAAAGGGTGGGAGTACCTAGATGACAGAGACAGTCTCACTGGAATGTACCAAAATGACAACTGTTCTTAGTTCTTCTATTGTTGGAGTTTTCCAGTATCCACTGGTAAGTGGAACTGGGCAGAGAAAGTTCTCCAAGTTTGAGTCTGTGAAAATAGATGGAAAAAAAAAGTACATTTTCAGTATTTAAAAAGGGGTACTAATGCCTTGTTAGGGCAGTATCAGTTACTCTTCTGTGTGTGGCTCTGCTAGTGACATCAGTTTCTCACTAATCAAATTCTAAATGAAATAAACACATTTGTGATGTGTGGATTAATTGAGCCCCAATTTTTGCGTACCGTTGCAATTATTTTACCTCGTATATTATAATGGCTTAAACAATTGCTTGTATGAAACTAACCTTGAAAATGGTCACACTGTGTCTTTATGACACATCCCAATATCTTCTTTGTCATGTTACCTTATCCATTGTGGCATTTACAACTAAGGAAATTCTCTAGAGTCAGAAATATGCAGGATACTGCTGCCTACAGGATGTTGAACAAACTTTGTCTAAAATATTTGAAACCATTTTAGAAAAACAGTCCTATGATAGCAAAATCAGTCAAATAGACTGTAGTTTGAGCTGAAGCAGAAAGCCTTTTTAAACAAGAGGGAAGAAAAAGTCTAATCGTTACTCTGGTCTGTTATGTATGCAGTCTCAGAAGGGACTGCTTTTTCTCCTTTAGAGCCCAGCTTTTGGCTAGGGTCCTGTGACACACAGTGGGAATTCACTTCCTATCAGGAAACGCTGTTTTTCAATGTATTATCTTGTTGAGACAACCACAGTGGACAATAGGCTATTAATGTATTAGAACAACAAGTGTCATAACTAAGCCAATATTTGCTTTGTTTTGAGTGTTGCCCTAAAAAAAAAAAAAGAAAAAAAAAAAAAACTTTGGCTGAACTTCAGAATACATTTGATCATCAGTAACTGCTGGGTACAAAAGCCATGACAGTCAAAAAGAACAAAGAAAAAAGTGCTTTAATAGTGGTGATGAACTTTTGCAGGTTTACTCTATTCACTTCCTATCCACAGAGAGACAAGAATAATTTAAATGATTTCAAATACAACTTTTGGGTATGAAAAAGTGTGCACTTAAAAGCCTGTTTTGAATTTTGGAAGCCACACCAAAACTGGTATAAAGAAAAAAAGCCTCCAACTCAAGTTCTCTTACAAAATACCAAACCTTCTTGTGAGATATATCACATTCAGTTTTGGATATTTATATTTAAATTAAAATGATTTGATAAAACTGCTTACTTGAGGACTGACAGCTTTTTAAAAGCTGTTACTTTCATAATGATTAAGAAGAAAACTCTATTCAGGGGGTTGTTAGTTAATATCAAGTCACTATTATTGATATAATTATGTGATAAGACTACAATAAAATTTCAGATTTGGAAGGTAAGCCCAGAGGTCATCTATTTCAAACCACCTTATTTTATACGTCGTGAAACTCAGACCTTACCTCTTCATTGAAATCTTCCCTTACTATCTTAATCCATAATTCTGTTTATCAGCAATCCTCAACAGCTCTTGGATATCTTATATTTATCTTTCATTTAGCATTTATCATAAACTGTTTTTAATAAATTTGTTTATTTATTTATGGCTGTGTTGGGTCTTGGTTGCTGTGCACGGGCTTTCCCTAGTTGCGGTGAGCGGGGGCTACTCTTTGTTGTCGGGCATGGGTTTCTCATTGCAGTGGCCTCTCTTGTTGAGCAGCATGGGCTCTAGGTGCGCGGGCTTCAGTAGTTGTGGCATGTGGGCTCAGTAGTTGTGGCTTGCGGGCTCTAGAGCGCAGGCTCAGTAGTTGTAGTACACGGGCTTAGTTGCTCTGTGGAATGTGGATCTTCCCAGACCAGGGCTTGAACCTGTGGCCCCTGCACTTGCAGGCAGATTCTTAACCACTGTGCCACCAGGGAAGTCCCATAAACTGTTTTTTATTATCAGTTTTCTTTCCATGAGGTCAATAGAGAATTTTAGTAGAGAATTTTA
The DNA here is from genome assembly GCF_003031525.2 of Neophocaena asiaeorientalis asiaeorientalis. NCBI lineage: Eukaryota > Metazoa > Chordata > Mammalia > Artiodactyla > Phocoenidae > Neophocaena > Neophocaena asiaeorientalis. The sequence goes on from NW_020174301.1 coordinate 1,115,053, forward strand.
GTTCTTAATAGTTAAAACTGGGAAGTCTTTAAGGGCAGAACCTAGATCTGTGCTTTATATCTCTTTATATTCTTTACCTAACAGCTGTATTAGTGTTTACTGATTGACTGGATAAGTAGTTTTTTGTTTATTTTAAAATGACATTTTGTAGCACCATTTGTATCTGGTCTCAGAACACAGCAGTAGGTATAGATTTTTTTTAATTGCTCTTTTTATACCTTCATACTATTTTGTGATTACTTTTTCATTACCTCAACCATCTTGGGTAGCTCGCCATTCTGATCAAACCATGATTAGCCCACTTTTCAAGAGTTGCTGTAGATTCTCTGCCCTAGTTTACTCTAAGACTAGAGAATGGGATATTATGAGTCAATAGCCCTACTCACCTCACTCAGTTTAATAAACCCTTATTGAGTATTACTGTTAGTAGACAGTGAAGAAAGGAAAAAGATGTTGGCCCAGATACTGGGGCAGAAAGACATACTCAGATAATTCAAAAGCAACACAGACTATGACAAAGTGCTTTGGGAACACTAAGGGGGGTGGGGGGGGGCTAATTCTGATAGAGGAGATTGGGAAGCCATCGTGGAAGGAGTTGGTTTTTGAACACACCACAAAGTGTGGAAGACTTGAATGGATGGAGGTGAGCAGGGAAAACAGTCCAAGTGTGTGAGAAATAAGGTGAGCAAAGCATTAGTTAGAGAAATGGCTTTTGTTTGGGAGGGTCATCATTTTCCTCTCAGTCTGTGGGGTATACTTAAAAGCCTTTTCCATGCTATTTTCAGAGCCTGAATTTTAAAAACCCCAGACTGATTAAGATGGGACTCCAGGATGCTTAAAAAACAAACAGAAAACCTTGGGAATGACTAAGAAAATTGTGTGTTTGGAAAATTATGGTAGGTGGCTTTGTGCTTCTCAGTTGTAACCATGAACCTGAAGGATTGTAGTATCCATAGTACCTTTTAGATGTGTAAAATAATACTTCACCACTCTATAGAACACTTCCTTGACAATAGAGATAAAAAGTAGACACAATATATTTACCAAACTCTGGAGAGCTACTTAAGTTACTAAGCTCCATGAAGATTGCTTTTTATTTTGACAATAAACTACTTGATGTAGGCTTTAAGTCCAGCTAAATAGGCACTGTAGAACTAAGCTGTGAGTCTAGTCTTTGTGAGCCTCAGAGAAACAAGAATCCTACTCCAGGCCTGAATTTAAAATATAGCAAGCAATTTAAGTGGACCATTCAGGCATGTGTAAGTGAGCACAAAAAGCTGAGTCATAAAATTTACTCTCTCTAGTGAATTACCATGAAAGCTTAACAGAGAAGTGTTCTCATTATTTTAAAATGGTATAAATGACTCTAAATTCTTATGAAAGCACACATCAAGAAAATTTGTTTTGTGTGTTTTAACTCTGAATGCATACCTACAAACCCCTTAAAATCAAGAAACCGGTACTTGAGGCATTAGGTGATTTTCCTTTTTCATGAAAGTTAACATTTTATTTAACATACAGTAGCTTTTGAAATTAGTTTATTGCCAAAACCTTTAGTTAAAGGAATTTTTTTAATGTAGTTCATATTTAAATCTTTTCTTACATTGATAGATCATATGATCTACATTCTATGTATCATATGCTGCTCTAGATAATATGAAAAATCTTGAGTAAGATAAAGTGAGGGACTTGGACAAGTCAGATTCTCTCCTGGGACCTGTTTCTTCATATGGAGAAATGAGGGGTAGTACTAGATGTAATAATACCTTATATCCTATTAAGCTCTAACACCTTTAAATTCTAAAGATGCTATTCCTCTTTTGGCTGTAATTAGATAATATTAAGGAAGGCAGTATTTATTTCTTGGAAGAGTTGTTATATGGACTTATAAATGTTTTGTTTCTCTGTTATTCTTACAAAGGTATTTTTCAGCCTGCTGTTTTTGATAAACTTTCCTCCATAAATTAAACAATGAGTTCTTTTAATGCTTTCTCTTTTCCCGTGAATTGGACAGTTAGCCTTTTTAGGTCTTCTTTCAGATTTTTTTTTACTTTTTATTAAGACCAGTTTCCAGCTGTGGATTAGAGGCTTGGGTGGTTGTCTCTTTATTATCTTCAGTCTCCTCACTATTCATGTCAGAAAAGAATCTCGATCTCGTTTCTCTTATACGAATTGTCATAAAATATCAAAATGTCTGCTCACATTTTCAGGATTGTTATTTATATTGACTAGGCCTACTTTGCAAGGCTAAATCTTATTTTATACCAGGTCAGAGCCTAGACCTCTTTAAATGAATCGACAAACCTGTATGGCAGTAAATGTCCAACACAGTTCTAGATGAAATAATGGGGCATATATAATCCAGAGGACTCCCCTCACCTCTTTCTAAAGCTCACAATTATAGTTGTAATTTAGATTACACTTTGTAGAAGATGAAATTTGATGAATGACCAGGGGATTTTACTTATTTATTACTGATTTAATCATCAAATTCCTGAGTGTCACACCCTGTACTTCATGCTTTTACATTCAGGTAAACTTCATCGTAAGAAAATACAGCCTATGAAAACATATATCATTTCAAAGAGTTCACATTAGAGTTGGGGACTTAGATTTGGGGCTGGGTAGGGGAGGAGTTGGAAACATTTACTGGAGGATCTTAACAGGTATAAATTTGAAATGACTTAAAATTTGAAAACATCATTGGAGTTTAGGGATGGGGATAGGGTAGCAGAAGGTAGAGATGCAATATAGTATAGTGGTTAAGAACACAGGTTCTGGAGCCCATCCACTTGAATTTATATCATAGCTGCACACATATTGGTATGTGACCTTGTACACGTAACTTCTGTAATGCTGTTTCTTTGTCTGTAAAATGAGTATGGTAATAGCACCTACCTGTCTAAGGTTATTACGAGGATTAAATGAGTTAAAACATGCTGCCTTCTTAAAACAATGTTAGGTAATAGTAGATGCTCAGGAAATGTTGACTACTGGCCATTAATCCTCTCTCCCCATAAAAACATACTTTCATCAAAAATTGTGTTTTTAAAAATTCTGATGTAATTTGTTTAATAGAAAAACACAAAAGCTAAATTACTTCGATGGTGTCAGTAACAGTCAGAGTGGCTGAATGGCTGACAAAGATTTGGAATCCAGGCAGACCCTTGAGGACAGGGCAGATTCCTAGCAACAGGCAGTAGGAAAAAGCCCAGGTGTGTGAACTGTCAGGGAGGTTGGGCAGTAGGTTTCAAACCCTGGCCTGTAGGCAGTGCATAGGAACAGGGTGTTTTGGCAAAGGGTGGCAGTTGGTAGAAGCCTAGATAGGGAATTAATACCAGGGAAGTTTGCATGGCATCAGAAATCCCCTACTGTAAGCCAGGGTGTGAGCCATCAGGTTACCTTAGGGAATGGTAGAAACGGATAGAAGGGTCTAAGACTGAGACCTGGGAAAGAGGGTTCAGGCATAGATCTTCAGTTTTGAAAGTATTTGAAGTTACCTGATAGAAAAACAAGAAAAGGATTTAGGCTGCTTTAGAGTGAGTGGAGTGGCTAAGAGGTTAACAGAGTTTGATTATTAACAATCAGATAAAAGTATTGCTAAAGTGAAAGTCAGACATCAGAATGGGAGCAACAGCAGCAAGACTAACTTGATGCGGAGCTGATAAACTAGTTTCTTAAGGTTTCTCGTAATCCTGGGGGCCCAGAGCCTGGCATGATGCTGAATCTGCAGGTTAGGGTTTAGTGGTCCCTAACGTGGGGAGAAGGGCAGAAATGCAGCTTGTATGTACACATGGCAAGAAATCTGATAAACAGAGTGAATGGCTTTTTAAATCCACTCTTGCTTAATGAAAAGACATTCCATCAGACTGGAATATTTTAAAATTTGATAACTGCTTTAAGTGTTTCAACTATGATAGAACCAGTAGAGCCCACTGCATCTAATTTGTGGTTGATGTTCATTGTGAATCTTCATGGAGTTTTACAAAGAAATTTCTGTTCAGAATCTGATGTGACAAGAACATTCATATCATCTTCATATTTTCTTGGAAACATTGTTCTTGATCTAACATGGTAATAGTTTGCAAAAGTCATACCATTGTGCAAGACATCTATGTTGCGTTGCCCTTACGTATATCAAATGGTATATCAAGTGTCATTCGGGAGTCTTCCCTGGTGGCGCAGTGGTTAAGAATCTGCCTGCCAATGCAGGGGACACAGGTTCGAGCCCTGGTCCGGTAGGATCCCACATGCTGCAGAGCAACTAAGCCCGTGCGCCACAACTACTGAGCCTGTGCTCTAGAGCCCGCAAGCCACAACTACTGAAGTCCGCCGGCTTAGAGCCTGTGCTCAGGAACAAGATAAGCCACTGCAGTGAGAAGCTCGTGCACCGCAACAAAGAGTAGCCCCCACTCACTGCAACTAGGGAAAGCCCGTGCACAGCAAAGAAGACTCAATGCAGCCAAAAATAAATAAATTTATTTTTTAATGTCATTTGGGTTGCTATTTTGATTTCTGTTATTCCCAAAGAGCTGACTTTGATTTTGCAAAGGTGTGCTATCTATCTACACTGCTGTGATGGTGAAATGCCTCCTAAAATAGGTATTATTAAGATGGAAATTCCATTGGAACAGTATGTATATTAGTTTTCTAGGGCTACCATAACAAAGTACCATAAAATGAGTGACTGAAGGCAACAGAAATTTATTCTCGTACAGTTCTTGAGTCCAGAAGTCCAAAATTAGGGTGTCAGCAGGGTTGGTTTCTTTTGGCTGCCCTGAGGAAAATCTGTTTTGTGTCTCTCTCCCAGCTTCTGGTAGTTGGTAGCAATCCTTGGTGTTCCTAGGCTTGTGGCTGCATCAGGTCAGTCTGTGCCTCTGTCCATCATCACATGGCTTTTTCCCTTGTGTGTCTCTGTATCCACATCTCTCTTACTTTTCTCTTATAAAGACACTAGTCATCAGATTTAGGGCCTACCATAATCCAATATGACCTCATCTTAATTTAATTACAAATTAAGACACTATTTTCTTCTTTATTTTTAAATTTATTTATTTATTTATTTATTTCTGGCTGCATTGGGTCTTCGTTGCTGCGCACAGGCTTTACTCTAGTTGTGGCGAGCAGGGGCTACTCTTCATTGCAGTGTGTGGGCTTCTCATTGCGGTGGCTTCTCTTGTTGCAGAGCACAGACCCCAGGCACGTGGGCTTCAGTAGTTGTGGCTCGTGGGCTCTAGAGTGCAGCCTCAGTAGTTGTGGCACATGGGTTTAGTTGCTCTGCGGCATGTGGGATCTTCCCCGACCAGGGCTCGAACCCATGTCCCCTGCATTGGCAGGCAGATTCTTAACCGCTGTGCCGCCAAGGAAGTCCCAAGGGCCTATTTTCAAATAAGGTCATATTCTGAGGTAATGATATGAATTTTAGGGGACACTATTCAACCCCAGTACAGGATGTAATATCAAACTTTAGATTTAAAGGATAATTCATTTGAAAAAGCTAGTTTCCCAAAAATAGTTTTTTTATTATAAAAACAGATTTTCAAGGTTGATAAACATCTCTTTGCATGGATTTCCACTTAAAACTGTTATCAGAGTTTTAAATGGTGGGTTATGACCAGTATTTTTGGAAATAATTTTCAAGTACTATTACCTATGTTTAATAAATTGCATTTTCATGACTCAGTATTAGACTCTCCATAGAAAGAAAACAGATGCGATTGTGATGATCTTGAAATCCTCCTTACCAGCCAAATCTAGAGGTAGGAACTCCTTCAAATGACTTCTTTGCAGTAACGAGTTACCTACAGCTTTTGGATTGGCTTTTGCAGCTGTATTTTATAAGTTATAATCATGAAAGCCAGAAGTCTTTAGTTGGGATACCTGATAGTAGATCCAAATGAACTCTTGGAACGTACTCATACCTTGTGTTCTTTAAGATTTTTTTGTATATTTTCCTCCAATTTTTAACATAAGGAGCTTTGCCTCATATTTTTCGTGCCAGCCTCCCTACTGTCCCTCACTGGTCACAACAATCACGTTAGGAATGGACCATTAGAAGTACCATCCACTATAACAAATCAGTTTTCTAGACCAGCCTTTTGGGTGAATGTTTTGATTTGAAAACTCAAGTCATTTTTAATAATGAGCTTTTGTAGGATCATTTGCATTTCTTCAGAATGAGGAACTAGAATTTCTTGAGTTCAGAAAATTTGAAAAATAGGTATATGTAAGATTGGAATTTGAGGGAGTTAAGTTTTCTATATTACTTGTATTCTGATACTCACTTTGGAAAAAGTTTCCTGAGGTTTCAGAGTAGATATGCAGTAATAGGTAAGAGTGATTTTTCCTCAAACATTGCTCTCAAGAAAATGTCAAAAGCAATGGCTTTAAATTTTTCAAGCTCAGTGCTGCACATGTAATTTTTTTTTTAAAAAAAAGCTTTTTTCCAGGACTACTAAATAGTAAAGAGCCAACGATTTAAGGTATCTCCAGAAATTGAGAGCAATGAATCTTTCTTTAAAAATCGTAATCTCCACTAATTCCACTTGTTTAAACCTCTCATTTATCATGAGCTGTCAAGTTCTGGATAGTTTCCTGGATTTCAATTAAAAATTTTTCACTGATACCAGGGGACATAATAACAGAAACTAAATGTCTTGGAGGCACATCTGAGTAATCAATCCACTGGTCTCTGTCAACCTTCTCTTAGGGGGGGAAAAAAACAAAAAACCCCACCTTTTGGTTTTTTCCCAACCATTTCCAATACACTCCATGTTGAAGACAAATGATGACTAAGGGAATATATACAGAACGTTCATCATGTTTTGTAGAAAGGAGGGTAAAGGCACTGAGGCCATGTGTTTTTGGATTCTACAGGATACTTGAGAGATTGCCTCTCTCTCTGGTTGATTGTTTTACTCATCATTTTATAAGATATATATATATATATAAAATCAGTCTTTGCTTTTCCGAATGATTCACGTTGGGAACAATTTGAGCTAAGTCTAAAAAGTGATTGAGTTTAGGCTTCAAGAAAATACACTTCTTCTGAACTTCTTGTACATGTTTTCAAGTTTATAACTCTGTCCCTCGCATGGCCATTACAACTGGTAAATTTGACCTATTTATAATGAAAGTTTTTTCCAAGTTACCGGTGAACATTATTTCCATTCCTACCAATGTCTAAGCAAGTGACTGACTCTGTTCTCCCCAGCCCCTACTCTTCACGTACAGAAGTCCAGCTCTCTGTTCCTTGCAACAGGTAGTGTTGATCAATAAAATATTCTTCATCAACTACTGATACCTTAGTGAGAAAGAAGTTAGATTCATTTTCTGCCTTATCCAGCAGTGAATGCCTTTGGTCTTTGGATCACCCTGCTCAGTGTGACCTAGCAAGCACCTACTTAAACAACGTGTATTATGGTTATACTGAACTACTACTATGTTCCAATTATACTAGCACAGGATGTATTTTTCATGTTTGCTAAAGTAGTTTATGTTAATTAGCAGCATTGCTTTTATTCTTAAAACAGTTTGAGACCAAAATACTCTCATAGCTGTGCCCTCCAGTTGATACTTTTCTTATATCTGTTTTTTTAGTAAATGCTGAGCCAGCTATCAACTTCCATTAAAAGTACAAGACCCTTAGAAACATAAAGGGTTGCTGTTACTGTTACTAGTTTGTTTTATTATTGTTGGCATTTTTTCCTTGACTTTGTCAGATTTTTTTTTATTGAAGTATAGTTGATTTACAATATTATATTAATTTCAGGTGTAGAACATAGTGATTCCCTATTTTTACAGGTTATACTCCATTAAAAGTTATTAGAAGATAATGGCTATAATTCCCTGTGCTGTACAATACATCCTTGTTGTTTATTTTATACATAGCAGTTTATATCTCTTAATCCCATTCCCCTAATTTGCTCCTCTCCTCTTCCCTCTCCCCTTTGGTAAGCACTAGTTTGTTTTCTATATCTGAGTATGTTTCTGTTTTGCATATACATTTGTATTTTTTTAGATTCCACATACAAGTGATATCACACAGTATTTGTCTTTCTCTGTCTGACTTATTTCACTAAGCATAATATTCTCTAGGTCTATCCACATTGCTGCGAATGGCAGAATTTCATTTTTTCTTATGGCTGAGTAATATTTCATTGTATATATATATACACCACATCTTCTTTATTCATTTTTCTGTTGCTGGGCACTTGGGTTGCTTCCATATCATGGCTATTATAAATAGTGCTGCTATGAACATTGGGGTGCATGTGTCTTTTCAAGTTAGTGTTTTCATTTTTCTGGATATATACCTAGGAGTGGAATTGCTGGATCACATGGTATTCTACCTTTTTTTTTTTTTTGGCTGCATTGGGTCTTCATTGCTGCACGCAGGCTTTCTCTAGTTGTGGCAAGCGGGGGCTACTCTTCGTTGCAGTGCGTGGGCTTCTCAATGCGGTGGATTCTCTTGTTGCGGAGTACGGCGCATGGGCTTCAGTAGTTGTGGCACATGGGCTCAGTAGTTGTGGCTCACCGGCTTTAGAGCACAGGCTCAGTAGTTGTGGCACCCGGGCCTAGTTGCTCCGTGGCATGAGGGATCCTCCCGGACCAGGGCTCAAACCCATGTCCCCTGCATTGGCAGGCAGACTCTCAACCACTGCATCAGCAGGGAAGCCCTGTTATTCCACTTTTAGTTTTTTGAGTTAAGTTGCATTTTTGACTCAGGCCCAGATTAATGGTATCTTTTGCTAATCAACTATAGATTCATTTTTTCCTAGACTTTTGTATTGAAGCTTAGAGTTTATAGTTTTATTTTAAAGATATACTCAACAGAAGTCATTTCAGAAGAGAAAAAAAAGTATTCAGAAATTTAAGGACCATTTGGATCAATTTTAGGATTCTGGCAATAGACCACAGAGAGTTAAATTTTCACATTTATACCAGTTTGGCAGCCATACAAGATTTTTTTATTTTACTACTTTGATAATATTTACCATTTCTGTTTTGGTGCTGAATATTGTGATCCTATAATATATTTTCAGGTGCCCCAGTAAAGACAGACGGTAATTAAGTTTGTAATAGCTGTGTATACTTCTAGGAAATAACAGTCCTTTGAGCCGTTCCATCTTTTTTGGTCAACTCTTCCATACCTAATTAAGATCTATAACCATGAATAATTCCTTGTTTGGTGAAGAATATTTGGTAGTCCGAGGCAAATGATTAAATCTCAGTTTTTTTAATCTGTACAGTGGAATTATTGCCAACATAATCTTTTTCCGAGGGTTGATTTGTTTCATTATAAATAGTTAAAGGCCCTCAACTCTTTTCAAAATGATGCTAAATTAACTTTAGAGATAAAAATGTAAACTTGAACATAATTTACTGTTACCCAGGGCACAGTCAATGTCATTCTGATAACTTCTAATTAAGACATAGCAGTTATCTGCTAGATTAACAGTTACAACTTCCAACATACTGATCATTGCCCATGTGGTGGTGTTTTCAGATGGACTTGAACCAGTTTAAGGGCCCTTACCCTGCATGTATTTAGTTCCTCTTTGTTTGGAACTCAAAATTTTGTGGAATGTTCCATGATGTCTTATGATACTACTCATCTTTGCCTACTTCATTAAGCTTCTTGGTCTGCCCATGTCCTAATACTCCTTGTCCTTATGTATCTTATTTATCTGGTTTGCTAAGTACTGATAGAAAAGAAGGCCAATTATGAGGAGGCAATATTGTGTTGCATAAAGAGCTAGGAGAACTTAGATCACCCTGATGATGTTAGGTGTATGATATTGGGCATGTCTCTGTATGAAGACCTCTTTCATTAGTTATCTAATCCAGAAAACAAGAGATTTGGACTGGTTGTTCTCTTAATTTTTGCTTCAAAGCCTTCAAAGAATTTAAGTGAAAGGACAGATCCTTAATTTACTGGTAATGTGTTAGTAGATACTTCTTAATCTTTAAAAGTCTAGTTACTTAAAGAAAGTGTATTCCTTAGGTATTTAAGTCATGCAAACCACCACTATACAACTACCTCATTTGTACATCTACTTTTCTGTGCATGCTAGACAGAAAGACAATCATAACATTAAGTCTATCTAGAAGCACTAGGATTTTTAGGCTTTCCTTATAGCCTATTCTTCTCAGTCAATACTATTTATAAATTACCTGCATAAATTGTGTGTGGTGGGCCTTGTTTTTTTCTTATATTTCATTTGAGGGTAAATTATGGCCATGGGGCAGTCTGTGAATGATATGGTAATACTAATAAATGTCATTATTATGATTTTATAGCAATATCTGATACTTGAGCTTTAGAAAAATTGTAGCTTTAGAAAAATTACTCAACACCTCTGATTATAGTTTCCTCTCATCAGTAAAACGTGTTCCTTGAATCTAGTCTGAAAAATTCCAAGAGAGCTCTCATAGAATCAGTAGCCGTTATAGCAATGAGATCCTAGTGCTTTGTGGGATAATTAAATCTTCTTCTGTTTGGGCGCTTAGAAAGTGCCATCTGTATTACTCATTGCCACTCAATGCCTGTTTTTCTTTTTTCATTTTTCTTGACTTTTATCTACTTCTGTTCAATTTTCCATATCTATCAATTTCTATGTCAGCTGTATATACAATTTTGGCTAGCAGTTGAAAGTAGTTCATGTATTTTGCAGTTTAAAATGAATAAAATTTCAGTGGTCTATCTGATGTGGCTTGTCATCGTTTATGCAGAGTGCAAGTTGTTTTCTAGAACTTTAAATACCTTCACAATTTTATAGTAACTTTCATCAAGAAAAACTAAATAAACTAGCATTTGTTGTTGTTGTTTTTAACCAAATATGCTGCTTTGAAGTCTCGGCATATCTTTGATTATTGTTTTAAATATCAAACAATGGGCCTGGTACTTGAAAGTACAGCCATCTTTTTGCTTATGTTCTAGAGAAAGCTGTTAAAACTACCAAGAATTTCAAGTTTGGAAAGACTTTTTATAAGTAATAACTTTTCATAGGATTGTTTTTACCATTCCCAGTCTAGAAGTAACACAAACAAGGTTGTTTTGGAAAGAGTTGTGATATAGTAAAATAATTCAATTCAGCCGCTGCTGTGGAGTATTCTGCTGTTGTGGGGACTACAAACATAAGCAAAGAGGTCTTGACAATTGAGCTAGAAGTAGATATGAGTCAAGAAAAATGAAGGAAAAAAAAAAAAAACCTGACGTCGGGTAGTACAGATGGTACTTTCTAAGTGCCCAGATGGAGGAAAATCTAGTTATCCCACAAAGCACTAGGATCTTATTGCTATAATCTGCCATAAATATTTTTAAAAAAAGAATCATTTCTTATTCCCTTCCATCTCTCTAGCACATGTTCATTCCCCCATCTCTCTCTCTCTCTCTTTCTTTCACACACACACACGCACACACACACACGTACACGCACATGCACGCACACATTCTTCTTTTCCTTTCTATTTCCCATCTGACCATGACTTAGAGTTCCTAGGGCAGTGTTTTTCAAACTGTAGATTATAACAGCTTATTAATAGATCATAAATCAATTTGATGAGCATTTTTTTAAAAAAAGGAAGAGATTAAAATAGAAAATACCAGAATATACTACATAGTAAGGGAAAGTATCATGTCCTGAATTTGTTTCAGTTATACATCTCATGTATTTGTATGTGATTACAATATAAAATGTATTTCTTACTGTGGATTACCATTTTTAAAAAGTTCAAAAGCCATCATTCTAAAGTGTTTTATCTAATTTTGTCTTGAACCTAATGTTCTTTAAACATGCATATTTTATAGTTACTGCATAAATATTTGGATAATGTTTTTAAAGCTAGAATTTTGTTTATGCTTGGTATCTTGTTTCTAATCTGCATGGCCAGAGGAAAACCCATAGTATTAACAAGTTTTATAACATTATTTTTTTAAAGAATCTGTCTTCTGCATCATTTTCCATTCAGAGAACGTTGTTGAAAGACTAATTTTTTTCCCCTACTGTAGTTCATACTGGTTTGCACTGGTGTTTATATTGTTCTGAAGTAGTAGAAAGCATGACTGTGTATATGTGGTATTAAAAAATAGGGTTGGTTAATTTTAAAGAGAAGGAGTCCTGGAACTGAGTTGTTCCAAATATCACCTGGAAGCAGGAATATTTATGCTTAGAATTAGTTGTTCAGGGTTAAGAGGAACTAGAATCTACCACTTACTTCCCTTAAAACATCCTTCCTTAGGGGGCAGTAGTGAAGATGCCTGACTCCCTTCTAAGCCATGGTAATTCTGGTACTTTTTCTTCTGGGGCCTGAGTAAAACCTTTTCAACCCCTCAGTGCCACCGAATAGCTGGAATTGGCATTTGAAAAGAAACTACTAGTTACCCCTGCCTGGGTCTGAGTTGTGATTAAGTCCATGAGCTTTAGAGATCAACAGACTAGATTTAAATCCCTGGTCCACCACTTGCTAGCTCTTGGACCTGAAACAAGTTACTTCTCAGTGACTTTATTTCCTCATCAGTAAAATGGAGATAATAATACCTGCCTCATAGAATTATGTGGAGCAAATGAGCTAATGCATTTAAATTCCAGCTGCTAGCACTTAGCAAGAGCTCAGCACTGACAGTTGTTTCTAAATGCTGTGATGACCCATCTCTAAAGTAAGGAATTTCTAGTTATTGTTGGAAAATCTCTAGCTGTTATGAATATCAAGCTATATCAAGGTTCCTTATCTGCCTCATTATGGGACTAGATCAGGGGATACCAGTAGGACCATAGGATGTTAGAACTAGGAAAATCTAAAGGGTCTTTTGAGATAGCCCTTTTATTTTACAGTTAATCTTGGGAACTTTATGATGTAATTGCTTACTTACTTCTTCGTATTCCTCACTAGACTGCAAACCTCAGGAAGAACCGTGTCTTATTTGCCATTTTTATCTCCACATAGTAGGACCTTGGCACGTAGTAGATGCTCAGACACTTATTGATTGAATGTGCTATATACTCTAAAGTCACACAGTACTTGGTGGACGTGCAGAGACTTGAGTCCTGGTCTCTTTGTCCTCAGTCCAGTACTCTGCACCATTCTGCTTTCTTCTTGACAGGATTAGATACAAGGAAATTTTTAGAATATAATTAGAAGTTTTTTAGTCTGATAATCAGCTAAGGCTCCTAGAACATTTTAACTATTTTCAACTAAGTGAAAATTTCTGATAGAAAACAATCATGTTTAAATTGATCTGACCACAGCAAGATTTTTTAAAGTTCCTTTACAAAGCCAACAGATGAGTTAATGTTTCCCCTTGCTGTGTGCCCTGGCTTATAAAGCCTAGTACTGAAATCTGAACAGTATCCGTTAAATGCTTTTTTACAGTATTTTATTTTGTCTCCCGGGGGCTTCATATTCTAATTGTCCTTAACTTGAGTAAACTGCTATGTAAGCAGATGTTAAGTTCCAAAGTTGCTCTAGACTAATCATCATGAGAAGTATTTTGCAGTGACCAGTTGACACTAATAGAATATGCATTTTTATTCAGATGCAATTTAGTTGTATTGACAGAACTGCTTTTAAAATACATTCTGGTACAAAAGATATGTAAAAATAACTACAGTATAAGCTTTATTCTGCTCTATAGTTGATCACATTCTTATGGAATGGCCTTTTTTAAAATTAAACTTTTAAAGTTTGAGATTATTGTAGATTTGCATGCAATTATAAGAATTAATACAGAGAGATCCTGTACCCTTCAGCCACTTTCCCCCAATGGTAACATCTTGTAAAACCATAGTATAATGTCACAGTCAGGATACTGACATTGTGGTAATCCACTGGTCTTATTCACATTTTCCCAGTTTTGCTTGTAAGTCACTTGTATGGATGTATGTTTGTGTGTTAGTTCTGTGCAATTCTATCACATGTGTATGTTCATGTATCCACTACCATAGTCAAGACATAGAAGAATTCCATCACCACAAGGATAGCCATACCTCCTTTTATAACCATACCTGCCTCCCTCCTTCCCTCCCTCCCTCCCTCCAGAGCATACTCCTTCCCAACCCCTGGCAACCACTAATCTATCCCCCACTTCTATAATTTTGTCACTTGAAGAATATTATATAAATGGAATCATGCTGTACATGATCTTTTGGTATTGGCTTTTTTACTCAGTGTAATTCACTGGAGATTTATTCAGGCTGTTGTGTATCAGTAATTCATTCCATTTTATTATATTTATAATGTTCCATAGGATGGGTATACCACAGTTTGTTTCATCGTTCACCTGTTGAAGGACATCTAGATTATTTCCAGTGTTTGACTGTTACAAATGTCCATAGTAGCTTTATTTGTGTACAGATTGTGTGAACATATGTTTTCTTTTTTCTGGATTAAATGACCAGGAGAGCAATTGTTAGGTCATTTCATAGTTGCATATTTCGTTTTATAAAATGCCAAACTATTTACTGGAGTTGCTGTACCATTTTACATTCCCAGTAGCAAGGTGTGAGGGATCCAGTTTCTCTGCATCCTCTCCAGCGTCTGAGATTATCATTATTTTTTGTTTGTTTTAGCCATCCTGGGACCTGTGTAGTAGTATCTCGTGATTTTAATTTGTGTTTCCCTAATGACTAATGATGTTAAACATCTTTTCATATGCTTTTCTACCATGTATCCTTTTCAGTGAAATGGCTGTTCATGTCTTTTGCCCATTTTCTAATTGAATTGTTTGGGTTTTTTATACTGTTGAGTTTTCAGAGTTTGTTATATATTATACATACTAGTCCTTTGTCAGATGTACGGTTTGCAAATGTTTTCTCATGGTCTATGGCTTGTCTTTTCATCCTCTTAACAGGGTCTTTTGCAGATAAACATTTAAATTTTAGGGGAAGTTCAATTTATCAGTTTTCCGTTTATGGACCATGTTTTGGTGTCAAATCTATAAACACTGCCTGGGACTTAATCCTGAAGATTTTCTTTTTTTTTCTGGAAGCTTTATAGTTTCTATTTTGAGTTAATTTGATCTAGTTTGAGTTAATTTTTTATCATGGTAAAATACATATAACGTAAAATTTACCATTTTGAAGTGTATGATTCAGTGGCCTTAAGTACATTCACAATGCTGTACAGCCATCACCACTATCTAGATCCAGAACTTTTTCATCATCTCAGACAGAAACCCAGTACCCATTAAGCAGTCATTCCCCCATT
>NW_020174301.1:1130321-1224489 GCF_003031525.2 Neophocaena asiaeorientalis asiaeorientalis
ATGGATTTGCCTGTTCTGGATATTTCATATAAATGAAATCGTATAATATGTGTGGCCTTTTGTGTCTGGCTTCTTTCACTTAGCTAACATTTTTGAGGTTCATTCATGTTGTAGATGTATCTGTGCTTCACTTCTTTTATGGATATATATTCCGTTATGTGGCAACACCATATTTATTGTTTATCCGTTCATCAGTTGATGGACACTTGGGTTGTTTCCACCTTTTGGCTCTTGTGATAAGTGCAGCTATGAACATTTCACGTACAAGTTTTTGTTTGAATACCTGTCTTCAGTTCTTTTGGGTTAATATTTAGAAGTGGGTTAATTTTTTAATAAGGTATAAGACTTAGGTTGAGGTTCTGTTTCTCTTTTTTTCTTTACCTATGGATGTACACTTTCTTCACCATTTTTTTTTGAGAAGGCTCTCTTGCAAGGGCCATTTTAAAGAATATTGTAAAGCTTTTGGAGAATCACTAGAATTTCTGTATGTATACAGTAATTTTGAAGAAAAGCAAAAGAATTTGAAATGGAGCATTGTAAAGATAGTTTGGTGGGTTTTACTGGGGTTTTCTTTATATGATATTTGTGAAAGTTTAAGCTTGGATGTTTCTATTACAGACAAAGCAATTGTATTTTCTATGTATTGAGGTGATGAGGGAAAGAGAAAACAAGTGAGCCACGAATAGTTTTATCCCATGGATGACAGGAAGCCATTTAAGGTTATAAGAAAGACAGACATAATCAGATCAAATTAAAAGATGGAATTTAAGAACGACAACTCTTGGTAGGATGGAATAAGGGCTCTGGTCAGGCAAGACTGACACAAATGTGTAGAAAGGTTTTCACACCCGGTTTAAGTGAACTCACATGCATTTTCTGTGGCATTTCTGACTTAGAAGCTTGAAAAACAACTTGAGAAAAATCAGCCTCAGACTAATAAAGCTGGCACTATTTTACATATACTGCTTATGACTTGTTAGTTTTTGTTGAATTTTTTTAAGCTCAAGGACCTAAAATCTTACTCCTGAAACTAGCTTGAGGAGAAAACTTCTATTTAAAGAAGTCTACTTAGCTGCTATCTTTAGGGGCCTATTAATATTGTTATTTTCCTTAGACTACTTTATTCCCCTGCTCCCAGAAAAGGATATTTTAACATTAGTGGGTGAAATAGGCTTGATTTCCTAGTCTTAGTAAAACCACTGAACTTTATTACGAAGTACTATGAAAAAACTTCTGGGTCAACTTTTTAGTGAAGGAGAATAGAGTGTATGCATTAATAAGTAGTGGTTACTAGAGTAATCATTAAGTGTAAAGTTTTCACTTTGACAACCCAATTTTTCACTTGATATTGTACAAAATTCTGAGAAATGGTAGGAAATTACTACTTGGCTTGCATTATCAGTCTGTTAGTAAGTTTGCATTGCCTTCTAAGCAAGTGTGAAATTCACCTGTTTCTTTAAAACTCATGTAACTTTTTATTATAACAATAATGTATTTAAATGCTTTAAGTTACCTGTAGGACTGATTTTTAACCAAATCTTTAAGCACTTGCTTCTGTAAGATGTGCTGTTTAACCCGTTGCTAACTTTATTCCCTGGCACATTGCTGTTTCCCTGGGCCTGTACCTTCCTTAGTGTAAGAAAATGTTATGTTCTCTAGGAAGCTTCCCCTTATGATGGGTAGAGTCCTTTTCACTGGGTTATAGAAACCTCTGAACTACTCTAGGAGCTCCCAGAAGGATTTGATTCAACATTCCGGCCATACCTTTAGTACAAAGCCTGGCACATAGTAGATGCCCAATAAATATTTTGGAAGGAAGGAAGGAGGACCTCTGACATATATTTATATACAGCACGTTAGTTAACTGTGGCCCATTTATCATTATTTCAGACTAATTTAGGAGTTCTCTCTAAGCATAGAAACCACTTATTTTTATATTGTATAAGCAAATTTATTAGGTTGAGTAAAAAGTCTTTTCCTTTTGGTATGCTAATCTTCCAGAATGGTATTTGGTGATATGTGTCTTATGGGTAACTATATAATTGAGATATAATTGACATAACATTGTATATGTTTAAGGTATACAATGTGATGATTTGATACATGTATAGTGAAATACCATAATAAGGTTAGTTAGCACAGCCTTACATCGCATACTTATTTTGTTGTTGTTATGGTGAGAACATTAAAGTTCTACTTTCATAACAGCTTTCAAATATATAATACAGTATTGTTACTATAGTCATCCTGCTGTACCTTAGGTCCCTGGAACTTATAACTGAAAGTTTGTACCCTTTGACCTACATCTCCCCATTACCCCCACCCCTCAGCCCTTGGCAACCACCGTTCTACTCTGTTTCTATAAGTCTGATGTTTTTAAATTCTACATATAAGTGATATCATATGGTATTTCTCTTTGTTTTATATGACTTACTTGACTTAGCATAATGCCATCAAGGTCCATCCATGTTGTTGCAAGTGGCAGAACCCCTTCTTTTTTATGGCTGAGTAATATTTCATTGTGTGTGTGTATCACATTTTCTTTACCCATCTGTCTGTGGATGGACACTTAGGTTTGCATGTCTTGGTTGTTGTAAATAATGCTTAAAGCTTCCCTTATTTTTTTTCTGAATTCTGTTTATTTCAGATAATCTTGTGGATCCTAAGTTTTTTCTAGGCTTGAAATAACACTTCGGTCTATAGTATTTGATATGTAAAATTGCAAATAATCAGTTGTTGCTTATGATTGGCTTAAAAATCTGTGTAAAGCTCTTAGTGTTGAGTATCTAGGTATAGAACATCACCAAAATGGCAAACTAGTGTTCTTATTCTTTATTTCTATATCCTTCTTATAAATTCCCAATTCTTATTCCAAGTACATAAAACTTTGAAACTTCTTGTATTAAAAAGCCATGCTAAATAATGAGCTTTTTTAAAAAAAAATTTATTGAAGTATAGTTGATTTACAATGTTGTGTTAATTTCTATTGTACAGCAAAGTGATTCAGTTATACATATATATACATTCTTTCTCATATTCTTTTCCATTATGGTTTATCACAGGACATTGAATACAGTTCCCTGTGCTATACAGTAGGACCTTGTTGTTTATCCATTTTATATATAATAGTTTGCATCTGCTAATCCCAAATTCCTGATCCATCCCTCCCCCACCCCTCTCCCCCTTGGCAACCACAAGTCTGCTCAATAATGAGCTTTTGAAGTTTTAAAAAGGTCTGAGTGTTTTGAGTCATTTCTAATCCTATTTCCCCTTTTTGGTGTCATTTCCTCAATTTTGACAGATTCTATAAACTCTGAATTGTTTAATATTTAGGACAGAATGTCGACTAAAAGTCTCAAAATTTTGTAGCCCTCTTATGTTTTATGATATGTTTCATTGTAAGTGGACTAGGAGACAGAAATTGTGACTTTGAATATTGCCTGTGACACAAGCCGTGTGATTTTTGGCGGGATGTTTAACCCCCTGAACCTCCAGATTATTAACCTCTATCTCATTGTGTAGTTGCAAAGGTAAAATAAGATAGAAAGGTGTAAGAGCATGGTATAAACCATATAAAGTGTTACACGTGTATAATATGTTCTTTTATTATTAAAATGGGTGGTTATATATATTTTCCTCTTTACCTTACTCATCTAAAAATGCATTCATCAAGAGTTCTTTAAACTCTAAGCTTTTACTTATCAATGTTTCTATTATCGGTTTCTTAAACCAGTGCAGAGACAACAAAATGAATCTACTACAACAGTTCCTTGCTTTTTGCTGTGTTTTAATAAAATTAGTTTATGAGCATCAGCAAATTCAGTTAGACATAAGCTTATTATCTAACTCTGTTCCTCCATTAGGCTAAACAGAGCTTTTTGCGGCTGAGGAATAGGTTAAAATCCAACTGAAGGCAATATTTGTGGAATTTCTTTTTTAAAAATGACTTATTCATAGCCAGTGACCTAGTGTGGTAAACTAAACAGAATTGATTTCTTTATTAATTGATGTCCCATTTATTGAGTACCCACTTAGTCTGTACTTGGCCAGAGCAGCATGACATTTACTAATATACGTGAGTTTGTTTGCTTTTTAAAAAACTTTCATTCTCCTTGAAATTTTTATCTGCTAGCAGTAAACTATTTTAAGGAGTTCAAATGACCTATTATAAAAAGCTTCTAAGAAAACTACGTTCCAAAGATTGATTAGACCTTTAGACTGCTGATAACCCAGCTGGATATGAAAAAAAGCCTCTTACAGTTGGTGCTCTGTGCACCACATTTTTGGTTAATAGCAAGATGATGATAAATACCATAGGCTAGGGTTTCCTTGGTGGTGCAGTGGTTAAGAATCCACTTGCCAGGGCTTCCCTGGTGGCGCAGTGGTTGAGAGTCCGCCTGCCGATGCAGGGGACACGGGTTCATGCCCCGGTCCGGGAAGATCCCACATGCCGCGGAGCGGCTGCGCCCATGAGCCATGGCCGCTGAGCCTGCGCGTCCAGAGCCTGTGCTCAGCAACGGGAGAGGCCACAACAGTGAGAGGCCCGCGTACCGAAAAAAATAAAATTAAAAAAAAAAAAGAATCCACTTGCCAATGCAGGAGACACGGGTTCGAGCCCTGGTCCAGGAAGATCCCACATGCCGCTGAGCAACTAAGCCCGTGCACCGCAACTACTGAGCCTGTGCTCTAGAGCCTTTGAGCCACAGCTACTGAAACCCCTGCGCCTAGAGCCCGTGCACCACAACGAAGAGTAGCCCCCGCTTGCCACAACTAGAGAAAGCCCCGCGCACAGCAACAAAGACCCAAGGCAGCCATAAATACATACATACATACATACATAAAATACCATAGGCTAGTGCCAGTCTAATAACAGTGTAGCAAAACCTAATTTTTGGAAGAATATAATATGTCCAGGATCATTCCTTAATAGTGGATGTTATACAAAAAGAAGAAAAAATGGCCATTTATCCTGTGGAGAACACATATAATGATCAGATATTCATTCTTTAGTTGAGTGTTTTCTCCCAAGTTTTAAATTAATGAATTAAGATGTGGAAGACTCAGTTATAGAAAAGTTCATTTTTCACATTTCCTTCACTGATTAGTTGCTTTCTAGTCATAAAATCAGAATTTCATTAAAGCCATATGATATAAAGTGTTTTTAACCATATTTCATGAATTTTTGGGGTAGTACACTAAAATAATTTAGGTAGCTTTTAGAATGTTCTGCATGAGATTGTTGTTGGCAAGTAAAAGAAAACAGTTTTAACATTGTTTTGCAAAAATTATTTAACAGAATAAGTTTACATTTCCAGGACCAGAATTAATGCAAGAATGTTTAATGTCTTGCAATGAGTTTGCTTGGGCTGAGTCAAGGCAGCTTTAGAAATGAATTCTATCAGAGAAGACTATTATTAGAGACAAATATAGTAACCTCACTGGTTGTTATTGTGTTTAAAAGATGAGATCAGGTATCTCTGGTCTTTATCAGGGATTTAGATCCCTAAGAAAAAAGGTGGCCCTTGCCTTTTCCCTTCTGGATCTACCTAGAAACTATTCTGCTGAGAAGGAATCCAAGGCTGTGAAGAATCTTCAGAGTTTCAGGTCCACAGATATTTCTCTCCCCTTAGTTTTCTACGTAAATAGAAAAAGAATACTTGGAATTTTTCACATTTAATTTCCCTTATTATGAAGTGATTCTTCTTACTAGGCAAATAATCAGTTGAATAAATACCATTTTGTAGTGAGAATGTTTTTTTCTGTTACCCAGTCATTTATATTGAACAGGTTGCATTTGTTACCACCTGTAGAGAAAATTGTGTTAAGCAAAGCCGTCTTTACAATTTCTTATTTAAAATTTGTTTCCTTTTATTCTTCCTTGTTGCACATTTTTTGCACTTTCTACATTCAGTTCAAAAGAGCAACTATGTAAAGGGATACACTAATCAGTGGTGTCCTGTTCTCTTGATTTAGGCTCTTGCCAAATCACATCTAAAAGTTAGAGGAAGCATTCCTTCAGTGTGCAATGACTGTTACTCTCTGCTAGGTCAGTGATACTCTAAGTGTGGTCCAGGATCCGGTGCCAGTCTGCAGACTGCAGTCCGTGACAAGTACAGAATATAATATTAAGCATTTAGAAACTTCATGCAGTTTGACATTGCCGTGACACCTAAATGCATTATTTTGTATTTTACAAAACTACTGGTTTACGGCAAATTGGAGAAAGTCCTTCACCACAGACAATCTGAGAAGCACCGGGTTAGATGACTTCATCAACTTCTAGCACAAGCCATCACAGCCTGGGGCTGGGGATGGATGTTAAGTAACTGTCCTGTTGATCTAGCTACAGTTGGTTGATTAGGTGCTCAGCTGTAGCAAAGCCCAAATGAATTTGTTTCCCTGGCATAAAGTCAAGGGTTATCCTAAGTGTCAGTAATAATTAAATGAATCAGCTGTTCCTGTGCTTTCTGAACGGCTTTTTATTTTTTCTTACTTGGATTTGAAGCACTATCTGCTAAAGTTATATAGTTTGGCAACCTTAATAATTCCTACATTTCCCCTGGAACTGGAAAAGCTTACAACTGTGTTTCTCTCACGTGTTAATAAACTAAAACTACATTCACTATAAAATAATGATCATTAAATATGGCCAGAGTTTGGTCTAACGTAAAAGCATGAGTAAGAGAGGAAAGAGAATCTCCACTAACAGTAATCACTAATTGTGAAAATTTGCTGTCGTAGGTGTGGCATTTTACTTTTGGACATTTTGATCATTGCTTCTTTTAAAAATTCATATAGCAGTTGATGACATTATTATAATTGAACCACAAGTTGCCACTAGCTCTGAAAATATCAATTTCCAATTTAGCATTGTAATCTAAGATATTTTTACCTTAATAAAAAATTGTTCTAATATTTTTTGAAAAGCTACTTTTTAAAGAAGGTTGCCACTGTTACTCTGAGGGCAAAAAAAAAAAAAAGTGCTGCATGACCTGTGTAAAATATGAATTTATTATGAATGTCCTACTTTGTGTTTATTAATGCAGATAGCAAGGAGAATTGGCAGACTTGAAGCATGAGTTCAGATGCTAGCCAAGGCGTAGTCACTACTTCTCCTCCTCCCAGCGTGCCTCACAAAGAGAGGTATTTTGACCGCATCAATGAAAATGACCCAGAATACATAAGGGAGAGGAACATGTCTCCTGATCTACGGCAAGACTTCAATATGATGGAGCAGAGGAAACGAGTTACTCAGATCTTGCAAAGTCCGGTGAGTCAAAATAATTTGAAGGCTATACTTTTTCTTCCTCTTTGGAAACCTTGATACAGTGATGCTCTCAGGTTAGAAGAGGGGTGGAGGAAGAGTGACTAGTTGTCCCCAGTCTTTCAGAGGCAAAATAAGCACCTAATTTATAAATTTAATTTGCGAGGCTTTAATAATAAACTGGTATCGTCTTGGTAGGATAAATTTTCTTGAGTGATTTCTGAGTGTAATATTTCATTAAAGGAGGACAAAAGATGCTACTGAACTCAGGGATCCCCACTGCAGACTGAATATCTGTGAAGAAAATAAAGGTATGAGTGAAGTGTTAGGAACCAAGAAATAGATACACCCCATGAACATACTTTCTTCTTCCTTTGGGTATCTTGACACTCAGAGCAGCATAGGAAGACTTAAGGTTCATGAGGATGTCTGTGATTTGGCAGCCTAATGTTACATACACCTAATGTAGGCACACATATATGCATACGCACCAAACTAACTAGATTAAACATGGATTCTAACCTTAACTCAAGCTGAAAATTCTGTCTGCACAGTAATATCCAGACTTTGTAAATCATATTCAAGTGATTTGTTAAGTTTCTTACAAACCTTTAGTGGAATTGTAAAGGTCACATATAAGTTTTAGAAAATGAGTGAACAGCTTGATTTAACATGCAAAATGAATTCATAGCTTTATGTATAATGAAGATCATGGGCCCCTTAAGACAGAGTTCAGCATACGTAGACACACAATGCCCAGGTTGGGGTTCTATTAGATTTCCAACTTAGGTACTAAAATAAACACCAAGACATAGAACTGCCTGAGGTGGCCCTGGTGCATCATTTTTGTTGTGCCCTTGTGGATTTAATCACAGAGGCTGAGTCCAAAGCCAAAGGGGAATTCCACTCCTGAGTAATTCTTATATATCAGTGGCCTAGATAAAAGCAAGTACAAGTTATAAAAGCAAGGCAAGCTTTGAGGAATTTAAGTATAGCTTAAATGTAAAGCTATCCTTTAAATAAACCCTTAAAGAAACCTTTTCCCAATGAAAAGGAGACTAACCAGAAAAGTCATCATGAGGGACTAAATGTTCAGTGCCTTCTTTTTTTTTTTTTTTTTTTTTTTTGCGGTACGCGGGCCTCTCACTGCTGTGGCCTCTCCCGTTGCGGAGCACAGGCTCAGCAGCCATGGCTCACGGGCCCAGCCGCTCCGCGGCATGTGGGATCCTCCCGGATCGGGGCACGAACCCGTGTCCCCTGCATCGGCAGGCGGACTCTCAACCACTGCGCCACCAGGGAAGCCCCCAGTGCCTTCTTTTATGCAGACTAGTTTCTATGTTTATAAATACTTGAAGAGCATGCTAATTATATAGATATATTTCCTTCTATAAAGGAACTCCACTTTGAAGAACAAACTCATTAGCCAAAGGATTATGGTAATATATAGAATAAAGTAACTGAAAGAATGAGATGAAGTTCAGATTTTGTTCAAGATTATTAAATATTGAGATTTCTTTGGGAAGTGCTCCAAAGAGGATCATTCAATTCTAACTAAAATTTAAAAGGAGGGACTTCCCTGGTGGCGCAGTGTTTGAGAGTCCGCCTGCCGATGCAGGGGACGCGGGTTCGTGCCCCGGTCCGGGAGGATCCCACAAAGTACCAAACTACATTTCTATGCCAGGGTGTTTTAAAAATAATTTCTCCACTAAACTAATGACAGTATAACAGTGAGGAGATTACCTAATGTTTTTACTTGTGTATTGCTACTTGTAGATTGGCTTAAAAGTATCAATTTTACTTATGCCCAGGGGAATTTAATGAAAGAATGGGAAAGGGCAGGTATGTAGATTGTCATTTCCATGTTCATATAGCAAGAGTGATAATTTTTAGCCCAGAGAGAAACAAAGAAAATTTAAAAGAATTGTGGATTGATCATTTTTTCCCTAGATCTTTGCTAGTGAATTTAAAATCTTGTTTGTGAGAGACTTGGAAAAGTGTATACATTTTGTCTTTCTGCCATGTTTTAGGACAATGGCTTTCAAATTTCTTTTAATACAACAAACTTTTCACCACAGGAAATGATACATGGTGGCCTGTATTGCTAAATAACAAAACCTAGCAGCTTAAAACAACAAGCTTTTATTAGCTTGTCATTTCTGTGGGTCAGGAATTCAGGAGCAGCTTAGCTGAGTGGATCTGGCTTAAGGTCTCTCATAAAGTTGCAGTCAAGACATCAGTCAAGGATGCTGCATCTGAAGGCTTGACTGGGGTGGAAGTTTCTGATCTTAAGATGGGTCACTCACATGACTGTCAGCAAAAGGCTACAGTTCCTTGCCACATGGACCTTAACCTGAGGCTGTTTGAGTGTTCTCCCCCAGAGGAAGTATCTGAGAGCAAAGAGGAGCCTGCAGTGCCTTTTATGACCTAATCTCAGAAATTAAACACCATCACTTCCACCATATTTATTAGTTAGAAGTGAGTCACTAAGTTCAGCCCATACTCAAGGGGAGAGGAATTAAGCTCCACCTTTTGAGGGGAGGATTGTCGACTCTCTGATGACAATTTATTTTAAAAGTATCACAGTCTGCCACAATTTATTTACCTTCCTTCCACATGCAAAATACACTCACCATCTCCTCCTTCCACATGCAAAATACACTCACCATCTCCTAACTCCCCTGCAAAAGTTTCATCCTATTACAACATTAGCCTGAATCCAGAATATCATCATCTAAATATGGTCCAGGTATAGATGATACTCCTCAAGTGTAATTTCTTAAGTACAGTTCCTCTCAATCTATAGACCGGAGAACTAAAGAGACAAGTTGTCTGCCCCACACACACCCAGTGGTGGGACAGGCAAAGATAACTGCTATAGACTTTCCTGTTCAAAAAGGGAGAAAATTGGGGGTACAAAAAAGTCACTGGTCCATAGCAATTCTGAAATTCACCTGGGCAAATGTTTGGCAGTTCCCTTGATGAAGATTCAGTCCTTCTACTTAGTAGGAATGAGTCTCCCTAGTTCTTGGCTCTGCCCTCTGAGCTTTTGGTTCTACTTGTAGAGGTCTTAGAGTTCAAAGACCTCTTTCCTTTTTGTACTCTCTTTGTTTCTTTAAGTCCAAGCTTGTAATGTTTCTGTGAACATAATTTTCTTAAAACCTTTTTGTGTCTCCTGTGAATTTTGGGGTTCACTCTGTTGGACAAAACCCATAACCAATAAAGATCAAAATCAAAGGTATTACTAATTCATGTTCGTAAGAAGCAAATTTGTAATCCTTCTGTTTTAATTGCTGAGTTCATTTGGGAAGAAAGGAAATCAGGAGAAAAACTAATAAAAGCAAAGTATAATGCTTTTTTTTTAAAGCACTTACTATGTACCAGGCACCTATTATGTACCAAATCCTATTTAATCCTCAAAACAACTCAATCAAAGAAGTATTACTATCCCTAGTTTACAGTGGAATAAACTGAAACTTAGAGGCGTTAAATAACTTGCAGAAGTTTTTACAAGCTTAGTTAAATGGTGGGGTCTGGATGTAAACTCCAAAGCTCACACCCTTACACACTAGGCTGTACCACTTAAAGCATTCAATAACTATGAAAAAATTCCACTCATATATTATTGTTTCATTCTTCTTGAAATTCTCTTGCTCAAGTTAATTCAACCCAACTCAAGAAGAGTTTCGAATCATAAGACATTTTGGTGTCTGTAAATTTGGATAACAAACTTGACACCTTATTGCCTTGAGCTGAGAAAATAAGAGCAGTTTGTCTCATCCTAACTCCAAGTTATTACTTCTTTCTAGGAATTTCACATACTTTTGTCATTTTTTTTTTTTTAATTTAAGAAAGTATTTGTCTTAGAAATTAAGAGCTGGCGAGTAAACTTGTTTAGCTAGAGATTTTGTTAATGCACTTGGGAGAATCCATAAGTTTTCTTTGACCAATATATTCCTCATATATATGTCTCTGATGGCATATATATGATTGCCCTTGTCTCGGAATGAAGTGTCCAGGGCAAACTGTTAGAATTAAATGATGGACCTCATCAAAGTTAAAGAATCATGTAAGTTGAAAACTAATAGCACATTGTGCATAGTAGATATTTAGTAAATTCTGAATACATGGATGGATGGATATATGAATAGCTGAGTGGGCTTTGAGTCATTAAACACTTGAATGTTGTCCAACAAGCTCCTACTGAATTTGACTGCTTAAATGACAATCAGTTGGTGGGTTTCAGAAAAAGAATGAACGTTCTTAAGCCATATCACTATAAGAAGCAATTTAGACTTGGTAACAGAAGTGTGCAATGTTACTCTGAAAGATAGGACAACAGGAGTGTAGGTGGTGATTGCTCAGGCACATGACACACTAACATTTCTTAATAAAAGGGCAGTGTGTAATGCTTCAAACTTATTTTAAAGATAGGAGAAACTTCAAAGCCATATACATGTTAGAATCTCACTGTAATCAAGGCCTAAAATGTTAACAGATCACCTCAGTTAGAATAGTTGGTCAAAATTACCATGATTTATCTGGTCACTTCAGAAGTTTCAGATACAAGTATTCTTCATTAACTTTGTTTGCATTTTTATTTTATACCAGCTTTAAGAAAAGATATTATTCTAACTTTTAGCTTTATATTAATTAAGACACATAGATACAGGAGAAAGATCATCCAGAAGAAGATTTGGTTGATTTGTGTTTTCTCCTTTCAACAGGACCAGTGGTAATCTATTTCCAAATGAATACATTTCTTAATGGAAAAATTCTAAGTAAGTTTGTTATGCTCCTAATCCCACTTTAGGAGAGATCTAATAGCATAATTGCAGGGTGCCTTGGGAGCAGCAAGTCTGTAATCTGTTTTTCTTTTTGCTCCAGTTTTTCTTTCTAGTAATTACTATGAGGTAGAACATCCAGATGTGGATATTTAAAATCCAGTTCTGATACTTACCAGTATTCTGTTAACTGATTTTCATTAAGTTAGACATTACTTATAGGTCAGTCTATGTAATTTTTTTTAGCCTTAACCAAAATAATCATATCAAGTCAGTTTCTTTTATCAAATTGGTTCTCTTTTCTGTGATTTAAAAATAAAAAATCTTTCATCTATTGCCACTTTCTCCTGAAAGTTCTGATCTTAGATGCAGAAGCCTTAAGATCTGATGTTTCAAATTACTCCTACTTTTGGTGTATAGTATACATGAATATGTATATACTTAAAGTATATACTTTAAGAGTATACTTAAAGTATACTCTGACCTTACATGAATCTCAAATCTCTGAATCTTTTGTGTTTTTACAAGTTTATTTTTATCCATACCTTTATGAATTCAAAGTTTACAGGATCACTCCTTCAACATTGACAGGAGAAGTATCAAATGAAACGGGGGAGATTCAGAGAAGGCTTTAAAGGCAGGCACCCTCTCTCTAACTTAAACATTTTGTTTTTCACCTAGTGATTTTTTTTTTTTTTAACCACACTTTTTTGGACATGTGTTTGATGAGAGAGCTGTCCAAACTATAATGTTCTGAGGACAAACCAAGTTTTCAAGTAGGATTTTGTTTGAGTTGAAGAATTAAATGACTTTTCAAAAATGTATAAACTTCTGTGAAGATTCATTTCTTACTTTAAAAAACTGAATTTCTCCCATTAGATGATGAACAAGCCTTAATACACAGGAGGAATTTCTCATTCAAGTGACAGACTGATAAGACTGTATTCTAGAACTTCAGATTCCAGTGCTAATAACCTATGAAATGGATCTTTGCTATCATTAACTCAAGAGGAGATCAGATTCTTTGCATTCTTTCCTTCTATCTAGGAAAATATAGAAAAGAAGCTCTAACTTACGATTATAATAATTGAGCACTGAATAATTGTGTCCAGGAGACTCTAGAAGTGTGAAAGACACAGTCCCAGCCATCAGATATTACTGTATAGTAAAGTATGAAAA
The DNA here is from genome assembly GCF_003031525.2 of Neophocaena asiaeorientalis asiaeorientalis. Taxonomy (NCBI): domain Eukaryota; kingdom Metazoa; phylum Chordata; class Mammalia; order Artiodactyla; family Phocoenidae; genus Neophocaena; species Neophocaena asiaeorientalis. The sequence goes on from NW_020174301.1 coordinate 1,143,546, forward strand.
ATAAATCACAATCATGGTAGCTACCCTAAATGTAGTATAGGCAAATGTTAAAATAATTCAAAGTGGGGTGAGAAGAGAAGAAATATGGAGATCCCTCCTAACTGTGGTGATTACAGGACAGACTTCAAGGAGAAGGTGACATTTTAAGATGAGTGTTGAGTAAAGGGTAAGAATTCATCTGGTAGAGGAAGAGTAGAAGCCAGCATTTCCATTTGACGATATACAGTGAGCAAGGATAGAAAAGTACAAGTTGTGATCGGAGTATGCTCAGCAAACCTCATAGGCTACCAGAGCATGAGGTAGTAATGGGAGATAGAGCCAAAAATTGACCTAACAGATTGTAGAGATCCTGGAGTACCAGACTATTGTGACCTAAGTTAGAGGTCAGCCCATTTTCTCATCATTTCCAGTTTTAATCTGTTTATATAAATGTTTTATACATCATGTATGCATATAGTGTTTGTTTTGGATCTTGGCTCAGCACCACTTAATAGCTATGCGACATTAGGAAACTCACTTAACTTGAGCTTCACTTTTCCTTGTTGGTAAAAATGGACCTCACATGGTGGTTGTGACAGTTTAATGAAATAACATAAAAGCATGTAGTGCAGTGCCTAGCACATAGTAGACAACTGTTTCTGTGGAAATATATACATAGGGTTAAATACAATATCGCTAACTTAAAGCATTTTTATGCTTTTGTGACAACACTTTGAAGATTATAATCATAATTCATTGGACTGTATTTTGGTTTTTGAAGGCCTTAAGGAATCTATCACCCCGATGGCACTCTGCCTTATTCATGTTCATGTATTCATGTATTCAGGGACTGCCTTCTCTTCTCTGTTCTTCTCTATCTGAGAAGGAAAACAGTTTATGCTGTAAAACCACATATGTGTATGTGTTGTTTGATATTTTAACCTGACTCTTCTCTAGTAGAGACCCTAGGGAATTGTTGGTTTAATCTGACTTCAGAAGCCCCAGCATGTGATCTTGCTGCCCTGCTTATAACTGAGTTTCTCATTCTGCTTTGGTAGGAGAATTCCTAGCTATAAGAGGGCAAGTTTTGGTACTCCAAGATCTGCTGAATAATTTTTTTTGCTTTATCTATCATTATAACCTAATGCTCTAATCTAGCCTAAGAGGTTTACTCATATTTCTGATCACAGCACACCTGCTGCCTTATTAGTTGTACAGGCATACCTAAGGGATATTTCAGGTTCAGTTGCAGACCACTGTAATAAGACAAACGTTGCAATAAAGTGAGTCACACGAATTTTTTGGTTTCCCAGTGCATGTTAAAGTTATATTTACACTATACTGTAGTCTATTAAGTGTGCAGTAGCATTGTGTCTAGAAAAACAATGTACATACCTTAATTTTAAAATAATGCTGTTGGAAAAATGGCACTGATAGACTTGCTCGGCAGAGTTGCCACAAACCTTCAATTTGTAAAAAACACAATATCTGCAAAGTGCAGTAAAACAAGGTACGCCTGTGTTTGGTTTCAGTGATACAACCCATCTCTGATAAAATTAGGCAAATATCTGTGCCCAACTGAGAGTTCGAGATTTGAATCTTTATTCCATTTACTTGTTAGCTGTGTAACCGTGAGCAAGTCATTGCCTATTTCAGGACTTGGTTGTGAGATTCAAGTGAATCAACTGTAAAGGATTATTTTATCAACATTGAATTTTAGTAGGAATATGATTAACTATCCACCATAAAGACAAACAAAATTTTTATTATTTTAACGAAAGCTTAAGTTTACTGATAAATTTTAAAAACCAGCTGAAACAATTTTATATCATTAGTAAATTTTATACTGACTGTTTTATGGCTTAGGTAATTATCTGAACAATATTTCAGAAATATTTGGAACATAATAACTGAGTTATAAATGTTCATGACAAAAAATATTAAATCTTTTGGAATAGAAGAATTCATATCTGTTGAAGCACTGTCAACTATATAAAAAGGCTGGGGACATTTCATTTACTTTGAAAATTATTTTCTTCTTCTATACTGCATAGAAGCAATTCACTAGTCTTAAAGGGGAAATTCATTATTTTTTCTTAATTAATTACAGAAGGGCTTTCCTTCACATTCCTCTGTGACACCATGGATCATCTCAAAGCTTTAGGATGGTACTCATCATACTATGGGATAAATGGAAGTAAAAAAAGCATTTTCACTGATAAAAAAAGCATTTGACCTGAGTCCTTGCCTCTGACATTTACCAGCTCTGTGACCTCTGTGAACGAATTTTTCAACCTTTCTTATTTAGTTTTGTCAATTCACCCAGAAAAAATTTCTCATCAGGGTCATAAATAGTTGTGATTCTCTTGAGCAACTAGTTGGGGTTTTTTTAAATTTCTTAAAACCCTCGTAAACCAGCATATTGAGCGATTGTGTTGATTCATGTTGGCTGCTGGAGACTTTAGATAAAAGTTGGCCCATCTCTAGCAAATGATACAATTTTATAGTATGCTCTTTGTATCTTAACCTCATTCCTGGCTCTATCTTACCTTCATATGCCTATTTTCTCATTAGCTTGATTTTTCTTACCTATATTTATTTTTGTGTCATGTTAATCTATGGAATCTGCCTTAAATTCTTCCTGGAATAACATAAGGTGCATTCAATAAAATAAATTACATGACACTACTTCTCAGAGCTATTGTGATACATACAGTAGGTGTAAATTTTTTTTTTTTACACTAAATCACAGAATATTGGTTATAGCTGCTTTGAACTGTGGAAAGTTTAGAGTTTGATTTTGAAGGGAAGATAAAGTTTCAGAAGAGCATTTTGGCCCATTGTCAGGTATCTAGAAGTTTTCTGTAGTTTATGTAAAGATAAATGAGTATATCTGGAAGATTCTTTTCCTTTCAGCCTTAAATATGGTAAAGCACTCATGTTACTCATCAGTATGAATGCGTCCATCCATCTTATATGCAGCTCACAACCATTTTATGTTCACAAGGTCTTAGAAATGTACTAATGGAGTTTTCTGATAGATATAATGTGTCTTTGTAGAGAATATTTTATACGATAGTTTCTCCGGTTTAAATCATGTATTTAAATGAACTAGATAAAAGTCAACGGAATTAGATGTTTAGAATTTTTTTATAATTATGCTAAGGATTTATATTTAATAAGCCTTGAATTTGTAAAAGAAAAACCATGTTTAACTGGTATAAACTTCTCTATGAACGCAGAATTCAAATAAAGTCACAGCTAGTATTTTTAAAATTAATCATTCAAACATCCATTTGCTGTATGAGCAGAAAGTTTTCTAAAAGCAACACAAGCATGAGTCAGTACTGGTTCTAATATGTACCACCACCTCATAGCCTCACAACCACATTTCCACTTTCACCATGGGCTTCTCTGCCATTATTTAAATTTTTTAAAAAAGTTCTTCCTTCTGAAAACCTCAGAGGTGTTCAGCCATCCTCTAAGCAAAGCTACATCTAAGCAACTGCTCCAGGAGATCTTATTCCCAGCCTTCTGAGGAGGGCTATTCTCAGCGACTTGAAGGAGAGTCACTCTTCTAAGGAGGATTTCCCAATTATCTCCATGGTGTTTATATCTACCCCTCTTGGAGGTAATGTTTCCAAAGCAGTTTTCTGCCTTCTCCCTCTTAGGTGAGGTGGGAACAAACTGAACTTAATTTCTAGCAGTGCATTCTGCTATACATGTAACCAATCTCAAACAGAAGACTGAGGTCTAGATGGTTTATATTGCAAGAGCCTTCATGTTTAAGATGAATGAATATAAACATGAGCAAGAGAATAAATGATGAATTTAATAAAATAAGTGTTGGTTGAGTGTGATAGAAATACAAAACGAGCTATTTCAACTAATGTGAAGGATTGGGAGATGTTTCAAATGATGAATCATTAGCAACTCAGGGGTTACTGGAACAGAAAATTTTCTCTTAATGTTCAGTATTTTTATTTATATAAATACTGCTTCTGCCACACATAACCCCCCACCCCGCAAAAAAAAAAAAAGAAAAGAAAAGAAAGAAGAGCAGCACTCCAGGACAGGAACATACAGTACCCGAAGTTGGGGGGAAAAGTTCTTTCTTTAGCACAGTGTTGCATAAGGGGAGTAATCAACTCTCAGCTTTTATAAGTTTGCTTGCAGAGTTTATAGAGCTACGGAATTGCCATGGAAATCGTAAAATGGAAGCCATGATTTACTATGTCTTAGTGAAAACTTTTGCTGGGAGTTGCTATAGTCAGAGTCATGCCTCATTCAGATAAGAACTCTATCCTAACCTAGATAATGAGCTGCTAGGCAAGGAATGGGTCTCTTTTTACATCAGTCTGTACTTGGTGCTCTAGTTGCATATTATTAACAAAGTTGCTTTTACCTATACCTGTCTATTATAGATGTTGTAGTATAGCTCATTTGCTTTGAGATTAAGAATGCCTAATGATTTTCCCTCCCCTGAAAGCAAGCTTCTTGCTTCTTCTTCCAGTGTTTTAATTTTATTATTTTGTGTTTTATATTTGTTTTAAAATAATGTACATGAAAGCTATTCAAGAGAGGGATGGGGGAAGAAGACTGATTACATCAGAGCAAGTTATGTTTGGGTCGTTCTGCTCCAAGCGAGAGGCATGTGCTCAGTGATTATTTTTGTGTATTACAGGCCTTTCGGGAAGACCTGGAATGCCTTATTCAAGAACAGATGAAGAAAGGCCACAATCCAACTGGATTACTAGCATTACAACAGATTGCAGATTACATCATGGCCAGTTCTTTCTCGGGCTTTACTTCACCTCCCCTCAGTACGTCAGTTTCGTAAAGTTTAAGAGACAGTCGTTTCATCTCTAATTTGTACACTGTACATTTCTAGCAGCATATTCTGATCTGGTTCAGTCCTTAAGTTTGTAACATCTAATAGTTAGAGTAACATAGTGTTAGGATCTCTTACTTTTTCATACCAACCAGACATTTATTACACTTTGTGAGGATTACAAAATAGTTATAAAATGTGGTCCCTGCCCCAGATAAATGCATATTTGAATTGAGGAGACATACAGTGAATGCACAAAAGATTAAAACTGCAAGGTAGGGCTTCCCTGGTGGCGCAGTGGTTGAGTCCACCTGCCGATGCAGGGGACATGGGTTCGTGCCCCGGTCCGGGAGGATCCCACCTGCCGTGGAGCGGCTGGGCCTGTGAGCCATGGCCGCTGAGCCTGTGCGTCCGGAGCCTGTGCTCCGCAACAGGAGAGGCCGCAACAGTGAGAGGCCCGCGTACCGCAAAAAGAAAAAAAAAAAAAACTGCAAGGTAACTGTAGAGGAAAAAATTACAAAGCAGCTGGTAAGAAATTGTCTAATGACCTTTTCTAAGTCATCTAGCTATGAACTCAGAGTTGGAATTGATTATTGGCTGAAGTGGACTGAGAGAACTTTGTGGAAGAAGAGAGGCCTCAACTAACCAGACTTTAAAGGATGGAGCAGTTAGAGCTTGGTGTAAAAGGGTTTAGGACATTTTATTCATTCAGCAGTTCTTTAGTGAGAGCACCAATTTGGTGGACTGAACACTAAGGATACCAAGAATCATAAGGCGTTGAGTCCAAGCACTTTACATCTCAGAGAGACATGCAGAGAACTCACTGCTGTACCAGGGCAGGTACACAGAGTCCCAGACCATCAGGGACTTTTCTTTTCCTTCTCTTTCTTCCTTTGTTACTTCCTTTTTTTTCTTTTTGGTTAAAGATTTACAAACAGGAGTTCAACGAATTCAAATACTTCCCAAATAGAGGAATGGTATGAAAAGAGACATGATGGTGGGAACGTGCAAGATGAGGGTAGAACTCCTAAGTGGATCAGTATGTTGGGACATACATACTGGTTAAAGAATCTTTGAAAGAGTCCCAAAGTGAATTATAAGTGCTTGAACTAAAGTAGTGGTTGCGGGTAAAAGAAGGAAGAGATCAGTGAGAAAGGCATAGCCAAGGAAGAGGAGAGAAGACTTAGCAACAGGTTTGAATGTGGTGATGGTGGGGGTGGCAGATGGATGGTGAGAAGAATGATGAGTGCCAAAATCACACACTCTTCCAGCTTGGGAGAAACATTCTATCAGAATCAACAGGAAAGTTAAAATGTTGAGCTAGTTTTCTTCACTTTTTCTATAACATTGATTATCTGTCGTGTGCCATGCATCCTAACAAGAGTCCATAAGGGCTAAGGCATAAGAGGTCCACGATAGTACCACACAGGCCTGGAAAAGAAGTCTAGGAAAGAGGTGGGAAATGGTGTCCAGGAGAATGAAGACTGAGTGAAAGTTGAATTCAGCAATTGGGTCATTAGAGATTAAGACTCGTTTTTGTTGCTTGGTGAGGGCAGAAACCAGACTGCTGTTTGACTGCATTCTTAAATATTTTTTGTTTGAATAAAAGTCAAAAGAGGTATTAGGTACAATAGCTTTCTGTTGAGATCTTTTCATCATAAAATTAGCAATAACCTCAGTGTTAATCACGCTTTTACCATTGGGATCCTGTGACCATTTTTCCCCAGTGGTGTGAGCCTGACTCCCTAACATCACTCTCGAACAAGTACTAGATGAAACAGCAAGGCGATAGCTGATACGTATTTTTACTCTCAGTATACTTCTCTGAAGCAAGATAAGCTAATGCAACATTGTGTGGGCTGATAGGTTTCAGATCATCATTTACAGGCTGGGACACTCTCGAACTCAGGCTGCTTCCTGGCAACTAATTTTCAGGTAAGGAATTATTTGACCTGGTTCTTTCTCCACAATTTTTCCTCTTTTAGGTCTCGGCATGGTCACACCCATCAATGACCTTCCTGGGACAGATACGTCCTCGTACATGAAGGGAGAAAAGCTTACTCGTTGTAAACTTGCCAGCCTATACAGACTTGCAGATTTGTTTGGATGGGCCCACCTGGCAAATACATATATTTCAGTGAGTCCTTCGTCTTTCAGTTCCTTTTTTTAAAATCCCAACTTAAAGGCAACTGTATGCTCCTCACCTTTACTCAGAAGTCTGGTATTCTCTGAACCTAGCACGCTGGACCACAACCTCATCCTGATATAAACCTTATGTTTAAGGGAGAGGCTGCAGTTACCCCAACGTTCTTCTCCATTTGTTATCTGTGTCGTTTCCATAATTCAGACCAGTCGCAGAACCTATCCAGGAAGAAATCCTCCTGGCAGAATTTCCTCTCTCTGTGTTAATTATATCTGAGAGTCAGTGATATTAAAAAATGCTTTAAAGATAATTATATCTGAGAGTCAGTGATATTAAAAAATGCTTTAAAGATAATTATATCTGAGAGTCAGTGATATTAAAAAATGCTTTAAAGATAATTATATCTGAGAGTCAGTGATATTAAAAAATGCTTTAAAAAGCACTTGGGGCAGGGAAAATAGAGGGGGCCAGGGAAGTTTCCTCTCTCATCTTTATCTTTTTAATATATTTTTCCCATTCATCATCATCTTGTTTTCATGTTGCCCCACTTGGACACAAGACAATATTTGGAAGCAAAAAGTATGAAAATATTGTGTGATGAAAATGGCACAGATGTGAGGTGCAGTCTTCCTACAACTTTTCATCCCTTCCTCCAACTATTCCTTGGTTTCCCCTTCCATTTCCACCTTAATTCGTTCCTAGGAAGAGAATCTATTCTCTTTCCTTTGCCCATTTCCCCTTAATTTCCATATTGTATTGGGTTGAACAATACTGGCATTCGTTTCTCCTGCATGTAGCTGACCCTAAATAACCTTAGAACCCCCAAAATAACACTTTTAGGTAAGTCCAGTAAATGAGAAACTAATGTCAGAATTTTTTAGCAAGTATTTGAGGGCTTGAGGGAAGAAAACTTTTCAAGGAAAGTTTCATGCTGCACAGCTTTAATTTCTGCTTTGTTTTTCCCCCCAGATATCTTACAGTTATTCATTGTAAATATATTCCTAGTCATGTTTACACTGCAAAATATGAACACCTCATAGTAAATCTGTATTGTTTTGGTTTTTTTTTTCTTTCTCCCAGGTAAGAATAAGTAAGGAGCAAGACCACATAATAATAATTCCCAGAGGCCTGTCTTTTTCTGAAGCCACAGCCTCCAATTTGGTACAATTTTCATTCCTATGTTACTTTTTCTGTGCTTCCTTGTACTTTTCTGACAGATTTTAGCTTTTAATACAGGACAGAACAAGAAAAGGTATGGATGGAAGAACATTTACTAGTGAACAGGGAAGAATTTGGAAAGCTAATGTTGATTTTTAAGAAAAACTTTAGCGTTCAAGAAAAACGGTAGTTGAAGAGCCTTGTAAATGAATTGGTCTAATCAGTTAACCTATTTATGTTTTGAAGAGAATCTTGATTTTTTTCACCCTGTACTCTGTAATTTGTTTTTTCAAAAAACAAACCAAAAACCCCACAAAGTCTGTATATTTTATAGCTAGATTTAAACAAAGTTCAGTTGGTGTGAGTATAGGGTCTGACATTCTAGCATTTTATTTTTCCATGATTGTACCCCGAGCCACTGTCATTGGCCTCTAGAAGAGTAGGAACTACGTTGGTTCTGGTACTATAGTGTTAATTAGCAAATGAACATTTTCCAGCCAGTTCAGTAAATGCCAGACTTACCCAGACCTTCAGTGAAGAGCTTAAGTTATTCAGTTTCTTGGAAACTGTGCTTCTTGCTAAATGCTAAGTTTTGTTGCAGACTACCTGTTTTTGTAAATAAAATTTTATGGGAACAAAGTCACACCCATTCTTTTACAGTAGTTTGTGGCTGCTTTTATACTACAGTGGCAGAGTTGAGTAGTTGCAGCAGAGGCCCACAAAATCCAAAATATTTGCTCTCTGGCTTTTGACAAAAAGTTTGCCACCCCCTGGTTTAGCTCATGAAACACAGGAAACTTTGATGCATGTGTGCCAGTTAACTGTGTCTTTCTGATTTTTCCAGGTGAAAGTCAATATAATAGGAGAAGTGGTTGATCAGGGAAGTACTAATTTGAAAATTGACCACACAGGCTTCAGTCCCCATGCCGCAATCTATTCAACACGTCCTGATGTTAAGTGTGTGATACACATCCATACCCTTGCAACGGCAGCTGTAAGTCACTGAAGGGCCAAAATCAACAATGACCCTGGGAAGTGTATTTTTTCATGGCTTTCCTTATATGATACTTTATAATCTTCATTCTTTCAGACCCCACCATTTGAAGTTATTTTCAAAGTATTAATCCTCTGCATATCCAGAAAGCAAAAGTCCCTTTGGAGTAAATGCTCTTGTTCTAGGAAACAACTGGAGAGATAGCATTTGCATTTTTGAACTCATCAGTTTAATAATGGGGTCATTGAGTTCTTTAGAGCAAGCCTTCTTTCCTAATATCTGGCACAGCATGTAAATTGAATAGTATCCCCAAAAGGTCTTTTTTTTTCCTCTTGAAGAAGTGAAGAACTAAAGTGGGAGGTGGGCTGGAATGGTGAACACAGTGAATAGGCCAGCGCTCCCTGAGCTGACTGAAGAATCCAGTTCCTATAAAGGTGTAGTTAGTAACTAAGTGTGTTATCTTGGCATGAACCCAACCAAATAGGTATCCTCCATGAAGTGTGGGATACTTCCAATTTCTCAAGAGTCCCTGATCCTGGGAGATGTTGCCTATTATGACTACCAAGGGTCACTTGATGAACAGGAGGAGAGAATTCAACTGCAGAAAGTTCTGGGGCCAAGTTGTAAGGTATGTAGTAGAGTTTCTATCTAAGGAGCTATTTTTGTCGCTGTTACTGTTGATGAAAGCAGTGTGAGCTATGCCAGTTATTTAAAGTGATTGCTTTGGGATTCTATTTTAGGTGCTGGTACTCAGAAATCATGGTGTGGTAGCACTTGGAGAAACAATTGAGGAGGCTTTTCATTACATTTTTAATGTGCAGATAGCCTGTGAGATTCAGGTAAGAAAAATTGTTTACCCCCATCTTTTTTTTTTTTTTTTTTTTTTTTTTTTTTTGCTTTGTTATGTTGGGTATTGTGTTTACTTATTTCCAGAGTTCTATCAGTTGGTGGCTTCTTGTTTTGTTTTGTCTTTTAAGAGAAGTTCTGCTTCATTTGAGTAAAAAAGGGTCAACTGAGGTATCTCTTGAATTGAAAACAGGAGGAAAGAAAATTAAAATTCATATACAGACACACACACCAAATCTAAGTGCTTCATACGCATCATTTTCCTCATAATCCTACTTTTTAAGATGGTATAATTGCACATTTCTCCATTTTCACCCTCTAGTGATATGGCGCTAATTGAGAAAGGTGACTAACAGTTATCAAAATAGACCAGCTGTGTTGTGGACACTTTCATAAAAAGTGTAAGAGCAGTGCCAGAAGTTTTATGAACTCATGCAGTTTCCAGTGATGCCATAGCCTCAGCCTCATTATTATAATGGATTACTTATTAACCACTTTTTCCCCAGAGAAGCTGAATGCATTTAATGGCCCTAATTTCCCCCTTTAAGAAAAATCAAGCAGATTCTCTTGAAGCAAATGGTAATAATCTGAATTTATTGGAAAGGCCGCAAAAAAGGGGGAAAAAACTTTTTCTACCAACTTGTCTTAACAACCACCTTTTTTTTTTTCTTTTTTGCTTTAATGGTCGCTCTTCTTCTCACATGAGGCTATGAAAAGCTTAATTATATTGAGATAATGAGCTGACTTCTGCCTAAATATTCTTAAATTCACAGTATAGTGTTTATATTCCTTTAAAATTATAACTGTCAACAAAAGTATTAACTGGATTGCCATGGGAAAACTGCAAGGAAAGAACTTTAAAATTTGGCAAGAGAATTCAGTTTCTTGAAATATATTAAAAGGTATGGCTCTAAATGTGTTTTCCATCAGGGAGGGTCAGAGTCCTGGAAGGTATAGATAGATGGAAAAGATACTTCAGCTGCCTGCTTTCACAAGTGTATTTCTTTGTTGGCAGCCCGGCGGAAAGTGTTACAGATATTTGCTGAATCAACCTTATGCCTCTTTAAAAGTGAAGTTACTCATTCTAGTCTTTACAGTCCTGTGCCTCTATATTTTGCCATTGATTACAGGTGCGGGCATTAGCAGGGGCAGGTGGAGTAGACAATCTGCTTGTACTGGATCTTCAGAAGTATAAAGCTTCCACTCACGCTGTGGCAGCATCTGGAGGAGGTGGAGTGAATATGGGTGCCCATCAAAAATGGAAGGTTGGCGAGATTGAGTTTGAAGGGCTGATGAGGACTCTGGACAATTTGGTAGGTGAAAAATTGAACATAACCTTGATTTCATGTTTCCAGATTCAAGAGCAGATGTTTCCATCTCCCTTTGGTTTTGGAACATGCTCCTTACTCCAGAGTGTGACCCTAGGAAGGAATTCAGTGTATTTTAAGAATCAGTGAAACATGCAACTGTCGTCTTATCTTAGTTATTAGCCTCTTGCACTAAGAGTCAGAAGGCAGATTGCCTTCAGACCCAGGAAAAAATACTTAAATGAGCACTGAGATTTGGCCTCCAGAAAACCAGTTTTTATCTAGGAACATGTTTCTGGTGAGCAGTTTTGAAATTACCTTTGTCAGGAACAGTTGTGTGAGTGGAAATTGCTTTGTCAGCCGAAATCAGTTTTAACCAGATCTTGAAATTTGCTTAATTTTCAACTCCAGTGTTATGTGGAGGTTATATGGAGTTTGGAAGGATCTTCCCTTTATTTGTTTTTCGGTGAAAGGGTCTTATTGAATCATTTGTTTAAAGAATTAGACTCTAAATGCTGTGTTTGGTACAAGTTTGATAGCTTCAAATGTGGTTTTTCCCTCCCCTAGGGGTATAGAACAGGCTATGCTTACAGGCATCCTCTCATTCGAGAAAAGCCTAGGCACAAGAGTGATGTGGAGATCCCAGCAACTGTGACTGCCTTTTCCTTTGAAGATGATACAGTGCCACTCTCTCCTCTCAAATACATGGCACAGAGGCAGCAGCGTGAAAAAACAAGATGGCTGAACTCACCAAATACCTACATGAAAGTGAATGTGCCTGAGGAGTCTCGGAATGGGGAGACCAGTCCCAGGACCAAAATCACAGTATGCCCCTACTTTACGTGGTTTGCCTTTACTAAATATTTTGCCTAGTTTACTGATGAATTGAATGGTCTATGTTGAAATATTGGGGAAGTAGAATATAACATTAACAATAACATCACTATAACTTCTCAGGTAACCTTTGTGCAAGGCACTTTGTTCTAAGTGCCGTACATGAATTATCTCATTTACTTCTCCTAATATGGAAAGGATGCTGTTTTCCTCCTCCATTTTATAGATGAGAAAACGGAGGCACAGAGGGATTAATTAATCATTTGTGAATGGTAGAATCAGGGTTTGAATGCAGGCAGTCTGACTCTGGAGCCCAGTGTTACCCATTGCATGATACTGCTTTGTAGTTTATATTGTACTTGTGAATCAGAACTAGAAAAGTTATCAACACCTAACGGTGCCAGATTTTGTGAATTACTGCACATAGGCAAGATCTTGTAGATAAAGAAACAGGTTATCTTAAATTTTTCAGCATTTTGTCTCAGATTTGGTTTAATTTTGGAGTGTTTATCACTAAATATTCTATAGATACTCAAAATTGGTTCATCCTATCGTATAAATCAGTAGTATTCAATATGGAAATACCTAGGCATCAAAGTTTTTTTTTTCCCCTAGTCTATATTGATTTGTTATCTCCTAGTAAAAGAACATAAGTTTCCCAGAATTAATCTTATTGACAGAAACTAATGGCCAGTCATCATTAATCTTGATGAATATTAGCTTTCTTTAAGGGATATAATGGGTAAATGAGAAGAATTATTTAAGGCTCTTCCACCCCTGTGGTGCCATTATACTATAGATTACTACAAGCTTATCCCCTTTGTAAAATGCTGGTCAGGGGCTTGGCCCATTCTGCCAGCCAAAAATAAAAATGAAATCTGGAAAACTAAATCTTAAGAGATTTCTTGAGTCCTTTTTGATGACTTCTTAGCCATCATCACTTAAAACTTGAATGCAGGTAGCAACTCTGAATGTGAGTTAACGTGAGATCAAGCTCTATATGCTTGAAATATTTTCACCAACATATTTAAAATGCCAAAAGGAAAAAATTTAAATAGGCATAATTTAATATTCATGTGAATAGTAATGACATTTGTTTGTTCTTTAAGTGAATGCTGATTCTAACTAGTATGGGAGATACACTAATTGACCACTAAAAACTACTCAGTGAAATTCTTTAACATATTAGCAGTGTATGCCCCCACCCACTGGAGTCAATAAACAGTTGTCAAGAACCTACCATACTTCCTTAACACAAAGCTTCATTCTAGAAAATTTTTGATTCTTTAGTGGATGAAAGCAGAGGACTCTTCAAAAGTTAGTAGTGGAACACCTATCAAAATTGAAGATCCAAATCAGTTTGTTCCTTTAAACACAAACCCGAATGAGGTACTAGAAAAGAGAAATAAGGTAAGACATGGTCGATCTTCTATGACTAGAGGAGGCCTTTTTATGCTGTTTTATGTTTAAATCACTGGTGACTGAATCTGATTAATGCTACACTTAGAGGTTTAAATACAGAAGAATTTGAAATTGAATTCTGTATAATTTTAGCTTGTATTGAGTAACTCCAGCTCTGTTCTAGTTTCTGCTGAGCGGGCTATACGGGGAAGAAGTATTAGACATATTTCTGCTGTATTAGTGAAAAATGTAGTCCTCTGATAATGTAAGGCAATAGGAAATCACACATCAAGAAGAGTGGAGATTAATGTGAGTTGTTATGATGGTAAAAGAGGGCTTTGTGGAGGTGGGAATTAAAGAGGCTCTTACCCTGGGGTGGTCAAATAGTAAGCCAAAGGTCACCTGCAGAGTTGCCCCCAAGAACTTGTTACTGTGTTTCAATTCAGATTCGAGAACAAAATCGATATGACTTGAAAACAGCAGGACCACAATCTCAGTTGCTTGCTGGAATTGTTGTGGATAAGCCTCCTTCTGTAAGTCCATAAAGCAATATGATCTTTGTTTTCACATTAATTTATTTGCTTTTTAAATATGAATATCTGTCTTTACTAAAGTTAATACAAACACAAGTTAAAAAGTCAAAGAATCCACAAGACTTAAAATGTCACCTTCAATACCCAATTTCTAGGGGCATGGACTTTATTCTAGCATATACCTTTGTTTCCAAAGAGCATCTTTATCCTGCTTTTTCTTGGTTTATCAGTTTTAGATGTCAACTTTATTTCATCAAATCTATTTCATCAACTATTTCATCAACTATGAGAAGTACCATTATTTTATGTATCACTAAAAGAGAAAAAAACCTAATTATAAGATGAATGCCAATTTCAGGATCAGAAAATGTGGGAGAAAAGTGCATCTTAGAATTAATGAGAGACAGTAGTGACTTCTTTTATGGACTGTGAGGATCTAGCCTGTTTACACAAGGCTCTTCCCTTTTTCATTCTCCCAGTAAGCTTGTACCACAATGTTTTGTCTAGTCAGCTTTCAGTGTTTATATTTTTAAACGCTTACTGCTGAGCCAGGTCGTATCCCATGATGACATTTCCTTTCTTATACAACTTTTCTCCCCTTGGAGAAAAAGTTGCCTCCTTTTTTCATTGGCTTAGTACTTAGGATACATGGGGCTTAGTTCTTCCCGAACTTTTCTTAATATTATTTTCCATAGGGTCAGAAGTAACAGGTAATCTCTCAGTTCTAGCCCTTTGTCATTGTCCTTCTGGTCCAGATCTGGACTAGGTGCTCTTCAGGCCAGATGTACAGGCCCATCCTGAGGATCCCTGTGCTTCTCACTACGTAGTCCTGTTTCCTGCAGCGTATGTCTCCTACTGAAGAAAGGAGACTCCTTTCTTACTCCTTTATCATTGAGCGCATCCTCTAATAGCTTTCTCGGAAAGGACACATAGGAGGTAACAGTCTGAAAACCTGTATTCTACCTTCAAATGTGCATGTAATGGATACAGAATTCTAGTTTACAAATAAAATGAAAAGCATCACCGTATTATCCCCTAGCTCCACATCATTGTTAAGAAGTAGGACAGTATTGTGATTCATGTACCTTTGTGTAGGCTTTTTTTTTAAAGACCTTTTCTACATTCCTGCTATTCTGAAATTTTATGATGGTGTGCTTTGTAGTAATTTCTATTTAGTCTCCACTTTTAGCATGTAGTAACCCTTTTTAATCTGCAAAGTCACGTCCTGGGAATTTTCTAAAGTATTTCTCCGGTAAGTAGTCCTTTTCCCTTCAATTTCTTTTTCTGTCAGGATATATATACTGTTAGTTGGATTTCTTTGACTAAGCCTCTGATTTTTTTCTTTCCTATTTTATATCTCTTTGTCTTTTAATCCTACTTTCTGGGAGATTTGCTTGACTTTATTTTCTAAGCCTTCTATTTAATTTTCTATTTTGATTTTTTTTTTTTTTTTTACTTTTTAAGACTTCTTATTCCCTGAATGTTCCTTTTTTTTTTTTAAATAACATCCTGGTCTTTCTGGATACAGTATTTTCTCTTATTGCTGTAAGGGAATCAATTTCAAATTTTCTTTGGCTGCCTTTATTGTCTGTTTCTTCTGAGTTCCCTTTTTCTTTTTAATTCTGGTTTCCTCCATGTTGGAAACTTTCCTCAAGTGTCTGGAAATCCGTGGTAGTCTGTCTGTATTTAAGAATGAGACACTGAAAGCCAGTCAGAAGCTTCAGATGTGTGCAGAGCTTGGGAACTGGCGAGCTCCACTGTAGGGTGACTGGATGTGGACCAGGTTGATTCTTTCAGGAATGCCCAGATGTTAGTATCTGTAGTTGTTTTATCTGGGGTCATTTAATTTATCCAGAGAATTCTCTAGTCTCTTGCCAGTCTCCCACCATCATCCTGGGAACCCTCAGCTATGTTTTGTGTCCCCTAATCAGTTGTTCTGAAGAATAAGCCTCTGATCTTCTGCAGAGATGAGAGAGCAGTAAATGCTCAGCTGTGTGGAACAGGAAAGGGGACCTGAGAATCTATATGTTCCTTATTTACACTTCTAACTTGTCCCCACTTTTCAGCTTTTCTTCACAGCACCTTCTGTGATACCTGAGCCTTACCAGGCCTCCACAGGGCAAATGAGCAGGTTTCTCCTTTGCAAGGCTAAGGCTCCAACTTTCTCAGCTCTTCCACCCATTCTTCCACCTGCTTTCCATCTTCCAACAATGTGTTATGACTTCTCATCCTCTGTTGTCTCATCTTCCATTCTTTTGTCTTTAAAAGCTTATACTTTTTTGTTGTTGTTCTTTTACTACCATTTTAGTGGGGTTTGGGGAGGAATTTTTTTAAATGCATGGGTTCAATCTGCCAGGTTTAGCTGTAAGTCTCATTAATTTCTTTTCTAGAGCAAATAGGTACAAGTTTATTTTCGTAGCAAATTTAAAGTTCTTTTGGTACAGTTTCATTTTTCTAAGACTTTTTTCAAAGTCTTTTTTTTAAAGATATTTCTTAGTTATATGAAGCTTTCTAGAACTTGGCTTAGTTTTTTTTTTCAGAGTTATTAAAATTGACCTATGCAGGCTTATTGAGGAACCATCACTGGCAATTTTAGCCTATTGGATCAGTAGTCTAAAAGCATTAATCTGATATGAATATTTTAAACAAAGCATGTTACTTTATCATTTCTTATGATTGTTGTGAGGTGGGGTGTCACAAACATCATATATACATTTAAGTGTGTGTGTGAAATTGTGTATATATGTAAATATATATAAATAAATATATAGATATAAGTAAAGCTCTTGGTAACAAGTCAGTGCTTTTCTTTGCAAGACCATGCAGTTTGAAGATGACGATCATGCCCCACCAGCTCCTCCCAACCCCTTCAGTCATCTCACAGAAGGAGAACTTGAAGAGTATAAGAAGGCAATTGAACGTAAACAGCAAGGACTGGAAGGTCAGTTCGTTTTGAGATAAAGCCCAGGATAACCACACTGCTAACAGAGCCTCTTGAGTTGGATGATAGAGGGCAGTCAGGGTTTTTTTTTTTTAATGTTCCTTTTACAATCAGTTGTTCCATATCCTCTCTCCCGGTCCTTACTTGAGTAATAAGTAGGACTGAAATGCAAATAGCTACCACACACCATCTATGTTAACATGTAGAGAAGACTGTTTTCCTCAGAAAGCAATCGGATTGCTAGCAAAAAGTCTTCTATAGTAAAGTGAAATCCCCGGATGAGTAAAGACTCACTAGCTAGAGTAAATGTAGATACATTAATAGATTTAAACATTCAGAATATGTGGCTTTTTAAAAAAAAACTTTCTACTTTGACATAATTATAGATTAACAAGTATGTGGCTTTAATGCTTTATAGAATCTCTATTGTTACTGGATGTCTCAAGATGTCAATATTTAATGTCAAAATCAAAATATAAAACAAACTGCTAGAATTTTTATGTGACTTTCCTTAAGTACATGGGCACTCTAGTGAGGTCGCTTTTATCTGACTTCAGAACCCTAAGCAAGGGTTGTATCTAAGAATTGTTCATGAAAATGCCAATTGAATATTAGCTCCCTTTTTCTCAAGCATAAGAGATTCTTTATAGCAAGGGTTCTCAATCTTGGGTCTTTGGATAAGCTTTAGACAGTCCATGAGTCATCTGAAAAATATATGCTTAATTTTGTGCAACACAGATTTGAGGAAGGCAAGGGTGCAAGGTGGAGGGCAAGAAATCTGTAACCCCCAAAAGAGGGTAAGAGCCTCTGCTTTAGAGCATCTTCAACATACAGTTGAAATTTTTATGCAAAACAGAACCAATAGTTAAAGAATCTTTGTCCCAGTTAGATATCATGTAGAAAGAACTAATGACATCTGGATCATCCAGGGAACAGTTTTTAAAAGTGTGTTCGTGTCTTTGTCACAAAAGCAAGTCAACCTGACTCATTAATGTAATTACACTAAATGTTAGGTGATACTATTCAACTTGTTTATTCTAACATAAGGTTGGAAACTTTCTCTGATTTTGTATTTTGTAAAATGTCCCTCTTTAATCTCTTATTTTTTGAAAGCCTAAAGATGCCAGGTAACAAATACTGCACAATAGAACCATCACCTTTTATATATAACTTTATAGTTTCTTCCACATTCATTACGACCTGAATTAGCTCACTAATATTGCTGACAGGAATCACTAATTGGATATTGATCAAAAATTCAGTGAGGCATTCTGCCTCATTAATGTAGCATCATTGGTGAAGCTTTCATATTTCTTTTCATTTGGCTGCTCAATGTGTTTTGATTTTCTAACACTCTAGCAAAAGTTAAATGCATACATATTATTTGCCTGGGCTTCCAGTAGCCATGCTTCCTTAAAGCATGTGTATAAAATTACCAGTAGCAGCCAGAAATGTTAACACATTAACCTCCTCTTACTGCATAGTTATCGATATGTGGGATAACTGTTAGCATGCTCAGCTCATTGCTGAAGAGTTTATCATCCCTGGGTATGCAGGTATTTGATGTATGCACTAACCTCCCTGAAATCTTATGCTTCTTTGTTTTGCATGGCTTTTAACTAAACTCTTATCCAACAGATGCTGAGCAGGAATTACTCTCAGATGACGCTTCATCTGTTTCACAAATTCAGTCTCAAACTCAGTCACCGCAAAATATCCCTGAAAAATTAGAAGGTATTCAATGTAATTTCCCATAGCCTTCACCGACTTAATCTTTAGAGTCTGTCCCTCTGTCATTTGTCTTCATATAAAGAAATTGAACACCTGATACAGTAAGTTTACCATGGATTTTACTTAAAGCTCCCAATAATTTAATACTTTTTATTAAATGGGGTGCTACTTTTGTTCAACATATCTATTGACTTACCTTAATCTGGATATTGGCAACCTATAGTTCTTAAGAATTTGTGAAATTAAATTTGGTTTGTCGTATGTCTTCCAAACAGAAGCATGAAATCTTTTTCAATTTTGATTGCCCAGTGACCCCAAAATTAAAGAAAAATATATGTATGTTGTCTTCCTCATTTATACTGACTTGCTTTACAATGAAACTGTCAAGTCATCCAACTGGACTTATCCAGCCTTCATTCTTTGGTCTAACAACTTTGTCCTCTTTATACCACTTAAGAGCATTAGCTTTATGTTAATAGGCCCATAGTCTATTAAAATAATGATCTATCTTTACTGGAATTAAAGTACATTGCTTGAACACTTCAGTTTTGTAAAATAAAGCAAGGATGTTGACTATATAAAATTTAAAAATCCTCCCCTTTTGTAGAAAACCATGAGCTGTTTTCCAAGAGCTTCATCTCCATGGACATGCCTGTCCTGATAGTGAATGGCAAGGATGACGTGCATGGTGTTGAAGACGAGCTTGCTGAGCGAGTGAGCAGGTTAACTACAAGCACCACCATAGAAAACATCGAGATTACCATTAAGTCTCCAGAAAAAACTGAAGAAGTCCTGTCACCTGAAGGCTCACCTTCAAAATCACCATCCAAGAAAAAGAAGAAATTCCGCACTCCTTCTTTTCTGAAAAAGAACAAAAAAAAGGAGAAAGTTGAAGCCTAAATAAAGTCTTTTTGTAATTATTATTATTACAATGTGACGTTGCACATTTGAAAACCACATTTAAGTTGATCATTAATATGCAGTGGTAGATCAGATTGGGGGTATGTAGCAAACTGGACTTTAAGAACTGGAAAGAGGTTTTACTAAAAGAAAAACATATTATGAAAAACACTTTCAAATTCATCTCTCATTTTGTATGTCCAAAAAAGGTTTTGAATTTTTAAACAATTGCTAGTTTTGATTAGCTCTGCCCTCATGAAGTATTATGATAATCACCACAAACAGATATCTGTCTGAATTACTTCAGGCCTTCTACATAATATCTGTTGGAAACAAATTACCAGTGAACAAGCGAGAGAATTTTTGTTTCTCAAAACCTGCTTCACTTGGTAAGCAGATTATAGTTTTTTATCGTTATTATTGACTGTCCCTTTTGGGTTCCCATTGTTAAAATGGGCATTAACAGAATGCTTTAAAAGCTTCTAAGATAAGAATCTATAGCATTAGTATACACTGGCACATAATTGTTTTTTTAAATTTAAGAAAAGATTCATTTGGAATTTTATTCATAGTATAAAAATTTCCTCACCTGAAGTAACTTTGTTTGCAAAAAAAAACATCATTTTAGTAAACTATAATTTTTGAAAAATTCCTTTTTTATTAGTTTAGAAAGCCCCTTATTTTTCAACAAAGGGGATTTTATACACATAACATGGGTTATTTAGTTTAACTCTGGCAAAAACGATTTTTGTATGTTGAGATGTTTGTATGCCATTCAGTATAAAAGTGTCTGAGCATATTAGCCAATCATTTAACAGTAGAGCACATTTGAGGCTGCTTGGTACTAAGTATACTTAAATATAATTAAAGAATCCAGGGACTTGGTATCAAAAGGGGATTAGAGCATTTAAAGGCATAACAGGATTCATATTTGAACCTTATAATGTATTTTTCTCTTAGTATCACTAATGAATGAAGAAGCCCTCATAAGGTAACCAAACGGAAAGGAAAAGAATGAGAGAGAAAGTGAAAAATGAAGGGAACAAGAGAGGTGTCATGAGAAGAAGAATTCTAGTTCGATAATGATTCATAGACATGATAGGATTTGAAGTGTCATTTATTTGACGCCTGTCCCAAATTTCTAAAATTCTGCTTCTCTGCCAAAATCATTCTATTTCTTAGTTGATATTTGGGTTTTAAAAAGGGTCAGATCCTCCTTTTAGCTTGCGTATCTTCAGAAGGCAGCACAAGAAGAAATCAGTGGGTCTAATCCCACCCCCACCGTGAGAAAACTACCACTTCTTAATTTTTACCAATTTTTCTTATCTTTTCAGTTAACTTTCTTTCTAATGTAAATACAAATTTAAACCTAGGCTTAATATAGTTTTATTTCCCTTTCACCCAAGTCATGTCACAAATCAATGTAAAATCAATGATCCAAAATAGTCAGTGGGTAAAAATAATCCAAAGTATTTCTGAAGGGTGAGTTGGCGTGTAAAAAAAATTACACTGATGATAGTGTGCTCTGGGGCTGGTTCTGTTTGACTGTGAGTGTATGATGATGCAAAGTTGAAACGGAGCCTGGAAAGTTCATTCTAGATCTCACTAACTACTGGAATCAGTGTTTTAATCTTAGTGGAAACTTTCAGTTGCTTAATTCTGTATTTGAGGATTCTTTTATGTTCTACATCATTTATGTTGTATTACAACGTATGTAGAAACAGTAACCTGTGAACTATGCTTTTCCATAACTTTTTAAAAATATATATAAAATGAATGCAATGTGCATAAATATTTTTTAAATGCAACAGTGAACTATTTGCACCTTTTGCTAATGCCTCTATTTACTTGCTTTGGCATAAAGAATGAGCCAGTGAACCTCTGTGTCATGTGGAAAGTGTATAAATGTTATCTGATATTGCTCTTAGATGTAATGCTAATTAATGTAAAATCACAAATAAACAGTATTTTAAATAGATGGACTTGGTATCAAGAGCTTTCAGTTCAAGGGTGGTTACTTATCCTGAATTACTTTGTGGGCTGTTGAGTTTTGTACTGCGGTGAGACTTTGAGTAAGACTGACACTTCTGAATAAGGAATGTCCTAATACATTTATTTTCAAATTAGTTGAAAATCAACTATATAAAACCCTTCTTGTTTCAGCGCATTTTGGAGGAAATATTCCCCAGGTTACCCACTTTTGTTTCTTGATAGGCTATGGCAACCTTAACTATTTCTCTGACATCTAGAGGTCTTTGAAGGACTTAGGATTCTGATTCTCAGTCTCAGAATCTATGGATGTAGAATAGAAAATGTTGCAGAATATGTGTTGAGTTTATAGATTACTTCTCTTTGATTTTTATTTCTGTAACAATGTAACAATAAAGAAGATAGTAGAGAGAATAGAAAGGTTACAGTTCCACCACATTAACATTCCACAAAATATTTCACTCCCTTCTAGCTCTTGTTCAGCTATTTATGTATTTCCTGTGTATTGGTTATCATGGGGTGAGTGTAATTTTATTCAAGATTTTTCTTCTACTTAAACATAGCATAATCTGTCCTAGAAGATTTTCAAACCAAATCCCTCACATGAGTGATTTCTTGTGATTTTTTTCCACAAGTTTGTCCTAAAAATAGAGTGCAAGAGGGGAAATCATGTTAATTGAGGGTTCTGGTTAATTGAAGTTTTTACTATAATTACCCGTTATAAAAATGAAGGGTTTGGGCAGAGGATAGATTCATAGTCTTGGACATATTTAAGTATTACCTTGGCTTGTAAATAATCCTTTGGTGAAAAACTGCTGTTTTAGAAAGATGCTCATTTCAAAATTCCCTTTCATAAAGCAACAAAGGCAATTATCTTCAGTTCTCACTTGAGAGTCCATATAGCATGAAAGGTAATGTTGCCTGTGTCTTTTCCTCTATTGATTAGTATTTTCATTCAGCAGGGAATAAAGAGAACCAAATGGATCAAATTGTGACAGCATTGGTTTTTCTTAACATCAGCATTTTTTCTTTTTTGACACAGGCAGAAAACACATAAAGGCAAGTGGGTTATTTTTTAAACTCCAGGATGAAGTATATACATCAAAGTTGCAATCTTGACCAAACTAGGATTTTAAAAAGAACAATCTTCTTTGTGGCCACTAGAGGGTGTAATAGACCTAACAATCCTGTTATGTTTCTAGTCCTTGAACTTAACTTCCCTTTTCTTAATTGCTAGGCACCACCATGTTTGTTGTGAAATACCCAGAACTTGGAAGACTTTGTTGCTTATCATTCTCCTCTCTAGACTGTTCTCAACCTAGTTGTCTCAGCAGGTCCCATTTCACCAATACCAATACCACCAGCAGGGACTCAGTGCCTCTGGAGAACACATTGAAAATTGTTGAGGTGTGGTCTCAGAAAGAAACCACGGTAGAATATAACTCCTCAGAGGAGTTTTCGTGCCTGTGAGTGGTAATATAATGCCTGCTTCAATAACTGACATTTTGGGGGGAGATAACTGATAATATCTGTCATTTTTTGATACCTTCCGTTTATCAAAGATTATGCTAAATGCTTTTCATGTATTACCTCATTTGGCCTTCCCAACATCTTAAGAAAGTAGATGATATTATCCTCATTTTGTAGATAGAGATTAAGGCTTGCAGAAAACTAAAAGGGGGTGCTAGTATTTCACTCAGAGATTCAGATTTCTAAAATTGCTAGTGCCAGACCCTATGTGCCTCCAGTGTACGTTTTCTGGGGGGAGAGGCAGTTTACTTAATGTGGACTATAAGTCCAGCCATGGTGAATTCATGTTTTGATATAAGGTGGGATATAGATTTGGGATAAAACATTAACTTTTGATTTGGAAGACTTTTTTTTAACAAATTACCCCAAGAATGAAGAAATTGATGAATATCTGGAAAGTGGGAACAACCTGCGGTAACATCATCCTTTAGGATAAAGAACCAGCTCTTGAACCTTCACCATAATACCCAGAAAATAAGATATCTATACTTTTGCTTAAGATGCAAAAAAGGCTTGGGTAGACGCTCTTTTGCTTTTTTTTTTAATTTCCAATGTTGGGGGCAAGGAGAGACATTCTAAGGAAAGTTATTTTAAAAACCTGAAAAGCCTGCTTAATCTAGTTACAGAAGCAGTTTTTTTTGTTTTGTTTTGTTTTGTTTTTGCGGTACGCGGGCCTCTCACTGTTGTGGCTGTGGCCTCTCCCGTTGCAGAGCACAGGCTCCAGACGTGCAGGCTCAGCGGCCATGGCTCACGGGCCCAGCCGCTCCGCGGCATGTGGGATCTTCCCGGACTGGGGCACGAACCCGCGTCCCCTGCATCGGCAGGCGGACTCTCAACCACTGCGCCACCAGGGAAGACCCCCAAGAAGCAGTTTTAAAGATAAGAAGTATACTGTACCTACTTACAATTTTATTCAGATGAACATACTTGGAGATGACCTTTCTTGGAGAAAAATCTAGTGTACATGCTGGAGATCAGAACAAGGATAAGCAAGACTTTGGGAGAAATCTGGATAGAAAAAACTATTTGCAAATTCAGTAGTTTTCAAAGAGATTTCATTTCTAAGAGATGACCATTAGGGGGCAATCCTGGGTCTATATTTAGTTTTAGTTAATTGAGGGAAATTCCTTCAAAATATCTATGAGCTTGGATTTGCAACTTTTTTCTGATTATGCATTACTAGATGCAGAATAAGGTTGAGGAGAGTTTATACATACCAAATTACTTCATTCGTGCTCACAGCCTAGTTATCTTGCTCTGACTTAGGAAGAATCAGTCCTCCAGAGAAGTTGTGCTTGCCTGACATACAGTTCAGAGATGGCTTAGCCAGGATTCAAGCAAAGGTCTTCAAGTCTGCATCTCACACTTGTCTGCTATGCTACAGTCTCTCTTGGAAGCCCATTGGATCGTAACCTAGGAACAGATACACAGTTATCTAAAATTCCCTGCAAATTAATGTTTAAAACTTTATTATGGGAATAGTTAAGAGAAACATTGTAGAATGGAGCCTGTATATTATTTATCAATAATTGTTTTTCCTAAAATTTCAAGTCTGTCAGATGCTCTGTTACAGTCTTCTATGTTTCCCCTCAAGATGATCTTTTCTTTAGCGCTACAGCCTGTAATATTTTAAATGCCATTTATACCTTAAATGATAAACTGATACCTTTAGATATTCCTTCCATAGCAAAAAATGTTATATGTCTTAGGTAGCAGATAGATGGATATGTCTCCAGTCAACAATTATTTTTAAGGCCTATATAATTTCTGGTTGGTTAAGTCTTGATATTGAAGCAATGGTGAAGGTTATTGATTAAGCTAGCTTTTGTTTTACTCCTACACAAACTACTTTAGGTTTTGTCATTCGCAGGCCAGCATTGACCTTGCTTATAATAGTAAAAAAAAAAAAAAAAAAATTCCTTATTTTCAGTCCCAGGTAACTCCTGTCACTAGACAAAATACTAGTTCCTCACTAAACTCTATACCTTAAAATTAATAGCATTGATTTTATTAATCCAATTTAGATGTTCACTGAAGAATATCAAATTTCTAAGAAATCATTCAGTCTCTTGCCTTCTGAGATGGACTGCATTCTGCTTGTGGAATGTGTATCTCTCTAAATAAACTTGCTTTCACACACACACACACACACACACACACACGCAAATAATAAATTTCTAAGAAATTATTCTAAATTTTTTAATATGCTTTTGAAATAATTTGTAGCACAAACTCTTATAGACAAGATTTTTCCTCATTATTTGTCTACTTATATTAGACTGTCCCTCGAAAGGCCAGTAAGTATGTGAGCCCTATGGAAGGACCAATCTGTTGTGTTAATTATTGGACTTCTTAGACCAAAGAATGTCCTATCAGGTTGATATTTAGACTTGAGATTTTTCGAGAAAAAACTTGGATTTCCCAAAGCAGTAATATCCTAACCGATGGGGATGGAAATGAGGAAGTGGTTTGGTTAGAAGAGGTAGACTGTTCTGTGGATTTCCCACTGGTCCCCTTGACTTAAATGATATTTCCTGGGTTGAAAAAAAAAGTGGTAGTGACAGTCCCAGCCTGGACCTGGAGCTGCAGTGCTGCTAGACGCCTTTCAACGATTTGCCAGACTAGCATGTGTCCTTCCTTAACGTAAGAGCACTTTCCTTCATGAGCAGGATCTAAACTAATTGTTTTTTCCAAAAGCAATAGCTTCTGAAGATTCTTACTGAGCAGGGGCTCTGGAGGAAGTCGTGGCTGCACTCTATAGCTCAGCCCTTTCCTGGTGAGTAATGCTCTAGGGGCTGGATTTCAGTGGGGACTGGTTCGGTAGACTTTGACTTCAGAGTAGATGACCTCCTCGGTTTTATGAGACAACATGGAGATACAGACAACTTGCTGGCAGGCACAGGCCTACTCTTCCAAAGGTGTTTACTGGACTAACAAGTTAAGGTTAAACATTACTTCCTACCTGATTTCTATTTTGGAAATGTTGGCTTCAATTGTTTCAGCTGAAATAAAGGTCATTTGAGGCTCTTCAGACAACTAAAAATGTATTCCAAATATTATCTACCGGGCCTCGGTGCTGAGAGGAAGAGGGGGAGAGGGAGGGGCGAGGCTCCCACTGCAACTGGATGTTTGGCTGTATTAAGCCCTTTAAAATATGTTGTGTGGTAATTGAGATGTTTCTTTTCTGTTTTGTTTTGGTTTTGTTTTTGTTTTTTGCGGTACGCAGGCCTCACTGTTGTGGCCTCTCCCGTTGCAGAGCACAGGCTCCGGACGCGCAGGCTCAGCGGCCATGGCTCACGGGCTCAGCCGCTCCGCGGCACGTGGGATCTTCCCTGACCGGGGCACAAACCCGTGTCCGCTGCATCGGCAGGCAGACTCTCAACCACTGCACCACCAGGGAAGCCCGAGATGTTTCTTTTTTAAAATATCTTTTAAGTAATTTTATATTGTAGAAGCATGGACGGGAAATGATTTTGTGTAAGTACAGTCTCATGTCTCCATTTTGACCTTTACGTGGGTATTGAGCAAGAGTCCATGCACATATACTTGCATGGCTGAGCGTGGCCCGGTTAACTGCAGAACAGGGCAGATTGGGTGGGGCAAGCTCTGGAATTCTACCCAGTCACCCAGCCAAGTCAGGCGTTGGGGCAACAGCTTAAGCTGAAGCAGCTAGTAGGAAGTCCAGCCCAGCAGGTGAAGCATGGAATCTGGAGACCTGGCAGTTAACCAAGAGCACAATCCAGTAAAGTGGTCGCACCTGGGAAATGTAAGTCCCCGTCAGACACCGGAGCAGGAGAGCAGGACTGCAGAAGTCTTGTAGCACGTGTAGGAGCCCCAGCCCCAGCCTAAGCTTCAAGAGCAACGCTTCCTCCACTTCCTGTGGGGCAAGGGCAAGATCAAGGCAGGACCTCGGGCTTATGGGGCCTGAGTACAGTTCAGGCTTCAGGACAGAAACTCAGAAGGAAGGAGAATGACAGATGGGGATCCTGTTATCAGAGCTGAGGTACGTGATACTGCTCAGGATCCCAGGAGCAAAGCAGGGTTCGGAGCCAAGACACAAGGTCATGAGGGGCCTGGAGACAGCTGTGGCTTCTTGTGAGTGAGTCCCAGAGCCTGGAACTAGAGCCACCTTAGTTGCTCCTGCCTCATCAGGACTCGTCCTGGAGCCCACACCCACGTGAGGGGGTCAAGTGGCTCCGGCTGAAGCAGGGAGGGGAGTGCTGCAGAGACAGGCAGGGGCCTGGCCTGACTCTCACAATGGAGGCAGCCCCATGTGACAGCAAGACTCAGCAGGGCAGCCAGAATGGGTTATTAATATTTCACACCAGAACCTACCTGGGAGGACAAGGGCCAAGCGCTACTGAAACACTAGCTGTGAAAATGGCCCTGTGTTCCTTGGGAACTCCTGTTTTCTCTATCTGAAGGCACAGCTTCACCCCAGAAAAATGAGCTCTAGTGACGAGTCTGGCCCCTCTTCTGGGGGTCACTAGGAGATGCTCCTCAAGAGTACTACCTGGATAGAAGACGATCAGCGTGTGGTCTGCGTTTCCTCCTCCTGCCGCTGCTGCTGGAATAAGTGAGGCTCTGACTTTAGGCTGGCGAAACAGCTTTTTTTTTTTTTTTTGCGGTACGCGGGCCTCTCACTGTTGTGGCCTCTCCCATTGTGGAGCACAGGCTCCGCACATGCAGGCTCAGCGGCCATGGCTCATGGGCCCAGCCGCTCCGCAGCATGTGGGATCTTCCCAGACCGGGGCACAATCCCGTGTCCCCTGCATCGGCAGGCGGACTGCCAACCACTGCGACACCAGGGAAGCCCCGAAACAGCTTTGATTCCACGTGGCACGTCCTCCAGACCCTCCGGCTGTGGTTACAGCCTTTTGCCCCTGAGTCAGAAGGTCTCACTGATTTGTCTTGCCACACTTGCCCACATAATGACCCCTCAGTCCACTCCTCCAGCCTGCTACTAGAGAGGATAGCTTCCTCAGGCCCTTACCTGTCAAAGCTCAGATTGGTCATCATCCTCTCTTTGAATCATTCTGTCCTCTACTCCAGTAGTTGTCCACAGAGCACCTGTTCCCACTCCCTGACAAACAGAACCTCTTTACACCCATCTCCCTTAACCTACTTACCCCGCAGAGGGCTTGCAGCCTCTCAGGTAGCTTCCCAGCTCTCCAGGCATCCTCCACCTGGCCCCATTGATGAAAGATGTTACTCTCACCAAAATGACTTCCTTCTTTACCAAACTCCAATGGCACTTTAGGGTCAAACTTATCTCAGCCTGTCTTAAATTACCATTGTTGATTATCTGTCTCCCCTACAAGATTGTGAACTCTGGGAAGGCAGAGACTACACCTTGTTCATCCTTTTGTCTTCCACCATGCTTGGTCAAACATAGAGGCCACATTTTTGTTGCTTATGATGGACACTACTGTACAAGTTAACGATATGTACATAGCAAAAAGATGTTCTCATATACCTTAAATGGCCAAAGTCAGGAAGTGGCTTGAGGTGAAAATCCTGATTGGAGTTCCTAGTTTGATCTGCACAGCAAATAATAAGAATAATTGCTACAATTTATCAAGTGCCTACCACTCGTAGGCATTGTACTACATGTTTGAATTACATTATCTCATTTAATCCCCATTCCCGCAGTGACAGGAACCTGAGGTTAAGGGAGAAGCTAATAAATTGTCTCATACCGCTACATATTAAGTGGTAAATCCAGGATTCAAAGCCCAAGTCTGTTTCTTACTCTTTGCCAGGTTATTCACCAAATGCAACCCTCTTGTCAGTTGGTAGAAAATTCAGGCGTTAGAACTTGCAGCAATGTCAGAGGAGCCTTCCCCAACCTGTCTCTCTCATGGCTAGAGTGGCTTCTAAGTGACGAAGAGTTTACCCAAGGCAGACTGCCTGGGCAGCGCCACTGCAATCAGTAATCTACAGTGGGGGAGGGAGAATCCTGTAGGTTCTAAGGTGTATTCGTGGAAGCAAGTAACTTTGGGGCTTTTGCTGGAAAGGATTACATTTCCTAGCTCTCTTTGTCCCTTGAAAGCCGAGTGCCATAACATAGGGGGTTGGTTATCTGCAGCCTTTGTGGCCCTAACTGTCTGATCTTGGAAATCGAAGAAAGTCCTCTATGAACAAGCTTAAATGATGCTTCACAATTTTCAGTTTTCAGCATCTTGGGGATGCTCTGGTGACAGAGGTTAGACTGAACTGTTCTCAGAGCACCATGGAGAAATCCCAGAAAAGGCAGGTTCATATCAATCCTGGGCTGGGCAAAACATTAGTAAGAAAATTAAGATGCTTCATGAGAAAAACCTGCATATGCTCACAATATAATTGTTAACATGAGGGAGAGGGAAAGGGGTTATGTAAAAGTAAATGGGAAGGGAGCCCAGAATGTAAAATTCTTTCTACAGTTTGAATAATAAAACACATTATACACTTTCATATTCATAGGGGAAAGACAGGAAAGAATACACCCAAACAGAATATATTTAACAGTGGTGATATCTTTTTTTTTAATTTATCTTTATAGTTGATTTACAATGTTGTGTTAATTTCTGCTATACAGCAAAGTGATTCAGTTATACATATATATACATTCTTTTTCATATTCTTTTCCATTATGGTTTGTCACAGGATATTGAATATAGTTCCCTATGCTATACAGTAGGACCTTGTTGTTTATCCATTCTGTATATAATGGTTTGTATCTGCTAATCCCAAACTCCCAATCCATCCCTCCCCCACTCCCGCTCCCCCTTGGCAACCACAAATCTGTTCTCTATAGCTGTGAGTCTAACAGTGGTGATAACTTGGTACTGGGATTACGTGTGCTTTTTATTTTTTTTTGACTCTTTTATATTTCCAAATTTTGACTAAAATATTAAAAACTCAGAAAATCAAAAATTACGATAATTAGGGTAAATGTTATTTTCAAGTCATATATCAATATTGAATGATAAGCGCAGAGCAGAACAGTGCCTATTGTATGCTACCAGTCATGTAATAAACGAAGCAAACAATATATATTATTTGTATGTGTATAAAATATCCCAGGAAAATTAAGCCAGAAATCAGTCACAGAGGATTGACCATGGGAAGGGGAATTGCCCTGTAGGAGACAGGGATGGGAGACTTTTCACTATAAACACTTTTACATATTTTTTTTTAAAGTTTTTTAAATGCAGTATATTTTCCCCTATTTTTGTAATGTCAAGTGTTCCTGAAAACTGTCAGAAAACACATCATTATAAGTGAACTATATGCTCACCATTTCAAACATGCTCTGTGTGATCTACAGTAGGTAGAATGTCTGCAAGATACCACGATACCATCCACCACACTGTGTGGGGCTGTTTATCTAAAGGCCCACATGTCAAATGCGGATCCTCATTTAGAGCCAAAAGAAAAAAAAATTAGTCTTAATATGACCCATCAAATTTCCACTTTTGCCTTGGCTTCCAAGAAGGCTTGAGCTATGTTTTGTCTTCAACCAGATTGTCTGGTTAAAGGGGACAGTCAGACTCGTAACTAAACCCACCCCATTTATTACTCCACTCTCATCTTTCAAATCTTGTTCTAATAGCTTTCCATTTAGTTATAGCTATGCCTTGCCCTAGATGCAGTTTCAAAACCTCTTTGGAAGGCAATGGATATGTATTAGTTAGCTATTGCTAGGTAATAAGTTACTCTAAAATGTAGAGGCTTAAGACAACGATATGCATTTATTGTATCTCACAGATTATATTTCTTTGGGTCAGAAATTCAGGAGCATTCTGGCTTGGGATCTTTCAAGAGGTTGTAGCTAAGATGTCAGCCAGAGCTGCCGTCTTCTGAGGGCTCGACTGGGACTGGAGACCCTGCTTCCGGGAGGGTCGGCAAGCTGGTGCTGGCTATTGGTGGGAGGCCTTCGATCCTCCCCACATGGGCCTCTCCACAGGCTGCCTCAGGACAGGGTGGCCCATGGAGCAGACAATCCAAGAGAGAACAAGGCAGAAGGCACAATGCCTTTTATGACTTTGCCCGGGAAGTCATATACCTTCACTTCTGCCATAGCCTCTTCATTAGAAGTGAGTCACCAAGTCCAGCCAGTCTTCAGGGGGAGGGCTATTCAGCTTCACCTTTTGAAGAGAGGGGTGTCAAAGAATTTGTAGTCGTATTTAAAAACCACCACAGGGTATAATAAATAATCAGAATTAGTCAATTAATATCAAATTAGTTAAATGAGATGGTAAAGACAATGAGAAATAAGGGAAGGTCGCTTTTAGAAGAAGGACACACCCATTCAGCACCTGCTATGTCCTAGGTTCTGTCCTTCACATACATGATTGTGTTTAATTTCATCAAAACTTATTCTCCGTTTTACATATGATCAAAGTGAGACCCAAGGAGGATGTATAACTTGTCCAAGGTCACGTAGTAGCTAGTAAGTGTCAGAGGTGCATGTCAAGCACATGTCAGCCTGAGGTCACAGCTGTGCCATCTCCATGGGGAATGGAAAGCTTTCTCAACTATTTGCTACCTTGACTTATCTAAGCCATGGCTATTTTTTCACCAGAGAGAAATGTGATTAATACTCCAAGTTGAATGAATTCTTACAGAGCTGTTTAACTCACTTTTAAATCCCCTGGAATCAAATGTGTTAATTCTCCTGCAGAAGCACCTCCTCTGCCTTTTGCCATCGCCAGTATGTGCCCAGTCCGGGCAGGGCCATGCCTCTGCTCACCCCTGACTTTGAAAGCCAGCCAACTTCTCTTCCCATTGCAGCTGGCTGTGATACGGAGGCCAGTGGGGTCAATGGAGTAAGATGACACAGCACAGGGGTGTGTGAGGACAAGGCCCTCCTTCTTATGGGGACTGAACCGAGCCCAATCGGGTGGAGATCAGACAGCCCATCTGCCCTGGTGCCATGCTGGACTGTGGGGGCCTGATAAGCCAGGGAGTCACCCACCCAGTTCAGTGTCCTCTTCCAAATATAGATTTCTCCCGATGCTGCCCTCCCAGCCGTTGATTGTCACATGAGTACTTTTCTCCAAAGGTAGCTGGTGGCCTCCTCACTGCTGCGAGATGGGACCTGATCCAGGGCAGGACCAGCTCTTTGGCGTGCCAGGTTTACCGGCTGGGGTTAGAGGAGAAAGCACTGAATCCCTACCTCTCCTACCCCACTTTCCGTTTCAGCCTTGGCCATTCCATTCCTCTTCGGAAACAAACTTCTGATGGATTCTCTGGTCAACACTGTCCTTTCTTCTGAGAATTCATGCCTGGGGAATCCCTGGAACTCTGCTCCACGGGTATCTCGTCTCCTAAGGCACATTTCCTTGCACAGAGAATTCTCCTTGGTTTGGAAGCTAAGGAACCAGTGCTGTCATCAGAGGCAGAGCTGGAGTGAGATGTAGGTCAGTCGGGCCATTAACCGGGGCTCCAGTCCATAGGGGCACTCAAAACCGTCCTTTCAGGTAAAAAGGAAGAAGAATGTCAACTTCTTAGGAAGTATCTTTCAACCACTTGTGACTGAAAGAATACTGTGAGGAAATACTTTGAGGTAGGGGAAGGCATTGAGACCTCTTGCATCAATTTATTGCCAAAGGTGAAGATCTGGTGAACAGCAGGGCTTTTTCGCTGGGTGTGGTCTGTGCATTTGAAGCCCAGCGCTGCCCTCACCCCACCCCACTTGGTTTTCCACCCTTCTCTCTGTGCTCAGCCTCCTCTCCAAGAAAAGGAGCAACAAATACTGAGAGGTTATCGGCAGGGTACCGTCACCAAGCTGTCGGCTCATGGACAAGGACCCAGGGCTTGTCTGCCCTGGTTGGAGCAGTGTGTGCCTGGGACACAGAGCAGGGCCTCTGCAGAGGACCAGAGCTGCCCTCGCTGGGATAGAGGGAGACTCTGGGAGGGACCGA
Source organism: Neophocaena asiaeorientalis asiaeorientalis (assembly GCF_003031525.2). Lineage (NCBI taxonomy): Eukaryota > Metazoa > Chordata > Mammalia > Artiodactyla > Phocoenidae > Neophocaena > Neophocaena asiaeorientalis. The sequence continues at coordinate 1,176,571 of NW_020174301.1, forward strand.
ACCCATAAACTAGCGCTGGCTGTCCACCTTGGTCAGCAATTAGGTTGAAGTTTCCCTTTCTTTACAGCTAAGGCTGATCCCTCACGTGGAAGCCCCCAGGACATCTGGCACTGATGAATGAAGCAGGTGAACCCACAGCCCTGCCAGGAGGGCAGCTTCAGGTCAGTGCCAGACCATGCTGTGTGCAGGTGAACAAAACCCTGCCATGTTGTCCTGAGAGCCCACGAGTGTGTGGTGTGGCCCCGGGAGAGGTCAGTCTGGGGGTAGAAAGTACAGGAATGATAACCTCTGCTAGTATGCGTGGTGCCCCCACCACGTCCAAGGCAGCGCTCTGGGTGCTTTATAAAGACGGTTGTGTTCCCAACGATGCCCCTGGGGACAGGCTGCAATATTACCCTGTTCTGAGTAAGGAACCTCAGACCAGTGGAGGCTAAACTACTTGCCCAAGACAGTGGTAAGTGGGGATCAGGATTCAAAGGCTGGTGTCTCTGACTCCTGATCCTTTCGAGCTCCTAGGTCTCTCCTGAGAGAAGTCACCTCTTCCACGCGTGGGACCCCCAAGCCTTGCCTCTCTGAAGCCATCTGTTCTGCTCTAGCTTCCTCCGAGGACGGAGGCTGGGCCCTGTCACGCTGGGAAGCTCCTGTGATCCCTGCTGTGAGGCAGGCCTTTCCAGAACAGATCTGGGGCCTGAAACCGGGCCAAGTGCGTCCCTGGAGAAGGCAGGGCCCAGCCTGGTGAGGAGGCGCTGGGTCGTGGGTGTGCAGGGCCATGATCGTGGACTCCACTCTGGGGGAGGGAACAAGGCGAGGCAGAGGCTGAGCGGCCGAGAAGGAAGCAAACGTGAACTCTGGAGCCGGAAGCTCTACCGAGGACCAGCTGAACGACCTTGGGCAGATTTCTTCTCCAAGCTTAGTTCTCTCAGCTCTAAAGTGAGTGTGAGCACGTTTGCGCGTAGGGTTGATGCTGGGGATTAAGCAAGTGCGAGCCCAGCGCCTGCAGTGGCGCTGGCGCGCTCCAGGCGTCCGCGTGTCACTGCAGGGCCTGTGAGGCTCCTCCCGGGACACGGCCACCCCGACTGTGCCTCTCCTACTCTGTCTCCTTCCTCTTCCTCCTTCTTCACTCTTTGCCGCCCCCTCCCTTCTTTGTGGCTGGGGGCCTCCGTGTGGCCAGAGAGATGTGGCTGAGTGTCCAGTGACACTCTGGGAGGGGTCACTGGACACACCTGTTGGTGACCTAGAACACTTCCAAGCGGAAGGGTTAACTGAGCCAGGCCCGGAGTCAATCAGAGGACACGTGTCCCATGACAGCCGTACCCCGGGCCTCTGACCCACCACCCCGCCCCTTACTCACAGGCACCTGCTTGCCACCGACCGCCACCCCAGGAGTTCCAGCTGTGGTCCAGCAGAAACAGCTGACTGCAAAGAGACCACGGCCATGGTCACTTTTAGCTGGAGGGGAGACTGCAGACTGCCTTTCTTTCTCCCCCTGCCGCCCCAGTCCCTGAACCCAGAGGAAAAGAGAGGCAGGAGAGGGGGCCCTGGGATCGCCACGCTCGGCTGGCTGGCTTTCTGTGTGCAGGGTATTGAGGCCGCCTAGTTGAAAGATAGTAAACAGGGATAAAGACCCTGGGGCAGAGAAGCAGGGGGTGGTTTGGGGATGAGGCAGACGAGGCACTGGGGGTGGGGGCTGAGGGTCTTGGGAGAAGACCAGATGGCTCCCTGCCATGTCCCCATCTGGGCCTCCACTAACTTTAGGCTGAGTGATCAGGGCCTCGTGGACAAAGGCTGATGCACACATGAAGGGGGCCATGGGGAGTAGGGCCTGGGGGAAAGAGGAAGCAAAGGGCTCCCCGTTCTGTGCGAGGCCTGGCAGCTTGGGACCCCCCCCCCTCCAGGTGCCCCTCCCTCATTCCCAACTCAGTGAGCAGGGCATCTTGTGCCATGTCCACACGGCCCCTCAGCTCACCTGCTCCTGTGAGGCAGGCCTGGGACAGCTCCGCACGCTGGGAGTGTTCATTTTTCCTGCAAGGGGATGGGGTCTCTGCCCTCCTGCTGCTGGCAGCATTCAGGAAGAGGCCCCAGGCTATCTGGGAGAGCCTGGCCTCAGCCACCAGCCCTGTGACTTCCCAGCATGGCCCCAAGCCCAGAGGATCTAGGTCTCACTCCAGGATGGGGTTCTAAACGAGGGAGGAAGTAGGGGCTGCCTGCCCTCCTCCCGGGCCCACACGCCATCACCCTTACTCCAGACGTGGGCAGGCTGGGTCATGGTCTACCTTGAACACACTTCGTTTCCAAGGCTTCATGCTGTGCCCAGCCCCCAGGGGAAGAGAGAGGATCAGAAACATCTCAGTTCCTTTTGGGCAAATCCTCTTATTTCACCCTCTCTCTTGCTCCTCGGAGAGGCCTTCCAGCCCTCAGCCTGCCCCACCTGAGTTCTGAGATGCCAATCAAGCCAAGCCTCTCAAGGAGAAGAACTGTCCTCCCGCTGCTCTCCCAACCCTTCCACTGTGCCCCAGGCTTTACCATACAGCTAAGTCCTGCCCAGAGAGACACAAAGACAAAGAGAGTAGGCCGAGCTGGGTTCAGATTTTATACCTGTGCTACAACTTTAAGCCAGTCACTTACTTTCTTCAAGCCTCAGTTTCCTAATCTGTAACTGGGAAAGTGGGTACCTCCTTGCAGACTTGTGAGGATTTAGTAAGGTGAGATCTGTAGAGCGCTCTGCCATAACAGAGGCCACATGGCCACCGTATCCATCGGTGCTACCTCCTAAATCTCTCCCCCTTTTGGCCCCTCTTTCTATTCCCATTGTCATGGCCCTAGTCTAGGCTCTTCATTTTTCACCTAAATTCATTTAAACAGTGTCCTTACTGGTTTCTCTGCTCCAGCCTCACACTCCTGGAGAGGGAGCAAATCGTGGTCCTGTCACACGTGGCCCAGAATCTATGACTTACGGCAAAGATGAAATCCAACTTCCTTTGCATTCCAGGAGCCCTTTGGGGAACCAGCCTGGCTTTATTTCCACACTTCAGCTGCTCACCTGGCTCTAGATACTTGCTTTCACACGCGTGTCATTGCAAGTGCTCTTTCCTCAGAGTGGCGTGTCCTTCCCCAGCTCGAACTGGAGAACCAGCTCCTCATCCTCCCAGGCACTGTACTGAGCGTTTGATTTGCGTCATCTCGTGAGGTAGGTGCTACTATCATCCCCCACTTAACAGGTGATAGAACTAAAGCCCCAAGCGGTTGATCCTGTTCCCAAATCCACGCTCTTTGTTACAACTGTCTTCCAGATTAAACTCTTCCTCCTCCACAAAGCCTTCCCCATCTCCAGGGATGGAGGCTGGATCTGGCTCAGTGTTTGGGGGACAAAGTGTGTAGATGAGTTTCGAAGAAGCAAAAATTGCTTCAGGAAAAGCACATGATCAGCCAAGCAAACATGGATTCGGCAGTTCCTATATTCAAGGAACAGGTCTGGGTGCTGTGTGGGGTTAAAAACCAATTGGTTTAAAAAAAAAAAAAGGTAAACAAAAACAAGTGCTGGCAAGGATGTGGAGAAATCTGAGTCTCCGTACATTGCTAATGGGAATGTAAAACGGTACAACCACTTTGGAAAACAGTCTGGAGTTTTTCAAAAAGTTAAACATAGAGTGAACCTGTGAGCCAGCAATTCTACTCCTCAATATATCCCCCAGATAACTGAAAAATACTTTCCCATAAAACCTTGTACACCAATGTTCAGAGCAGCATTATTCATAATAGCCAAAAAGTATAACAACTCAAATGTCCATCAACTGATGAATGCATAAACAAAATGTGGTATTATATGTACAATGGGATATTACTCGGCAGCAGCAGAAAGGCAGTACTCATACACGACACAACACGGATGAACCTTGGTAACACCAGGCTAAATGAAGGAAGCCACATATTGTATGATGCCATTCATATGAAATGTCGAGAATAGTCAAATCCATAAAGACAGAATGTAAATTAGAGGTTTCCAGGGTCTAGGGGTCTAGTGACTGCTAATGGCTATGGAGTTTCTTTTGGGGGTGATGAGAATGTTCAAAACTAGTTAGTGGTAATGGTTGCAGAACCCTGTAAGTGTACTAAAAACCACTGAATTGTTCACCTTACAAGGGTGAATTTTATGGCATGTGGATTATATCTTAATAAAGCCGTTAAAAAAACTAGATACAACTTAAATGCCCAGCAATATAAGACTGGTTGAGAAAACTGTGTTACAACTGTCGGATAGAATACTCTGCAGTGATTTCCAATAGTATAAAATGTTGATATGAAAATGTCTTAAGATTATTGAGCGGGCATAAAAGGAGTTACAGAACTCGAAATAGAATATATGATTCCACTCTAAGCTCTCAGTAAATGTGGTGTGTGTGTGTGTGTGTGTGTGTGTGTGTGTGTGTGTGTGTGTAAAAAATTTTGGAGATGAAGTCTCTCTGGATTTTCTGATATTTCCACACAATAAACATTTACTAGTTGTGTAATTTCTAAAAACAGTGTTTAAGAGGTCACACATGCCCTTGCAAGTGCTCACAGATATGAACGTTGCGAAGGGGAGGCTGAGAGATTGGGAGAGGGCGGAGTTAGTCTTACTGAGGGGCCTCAGGGAGATCTCCTGGAAGGGACGAACTTTGAAATCATGGCTGGAAGAAGCATTTGGGGGGGCAAATCAGAAAACTCGGCCAATGGTCTGTGGTTTTCTAGGGGACAAATGGAGAGGGGCAAAGGGCATTTTTCATCAACTGTCCCCCAAATCCTATGTCTTGTAACCGAGTCTTCCCCGAAGCTTGTGGAATAATTTCACCTAGAGTTCATGCCTTCCATATCTCCACAACAACTGGTGGGACAGTGGGGACATTTGTGAAACCAGTAACCAAGATTCATCCAGGTTGGCCCTGGCAGCCTTTGAGTTGGGTCTGGACCAGGGTTCCTGGGAGCAGCCACACTGGCAGGTCGGAGGGGGATTCCCACTTTCCCAGCAAAGTGGATGAACAGAGGCAGGACATCGACACTCATTACCCTGCTGTTTCCCACCTTTCACCTTCTCTCGGTCTTTTTTTTTTTTTTAATGTTGTTTCTTCTCAAGCTGGGGGAGTGCCCAGTGGGCTGTGAACAGAAGTCAGAGGCTGTGAAATAAAACAACCTTCAAAATCAACAGGAAGCAAGGAGATAAATCACAAGGAGAATGACTTGGGGAGGGCGTGTGTAGGGTTTAGTCTTATTTTTAGTGGTCATGGTGGTAATTGTGGTGAGAAATTGAGGCCAGAAGCAGGAAGCCGGGTTTCCCAGCCTCAGCTTTTGATGGTTTCCGGGTCTCCTTGGGTCTGTGAAGAAGGGACTCAGCTCTGTGATGAACCAGCTCTTTTAAGTTGCCTTTGTCTTTGAGAGGTGTTAATATGTTCTTGTGAAACTGCTGCTCCTGGGAGGGGGTCCCTCAAAGCATGAGCAAAGCAGAGCATGTTAACCAGGGTCTGGGTATTGTCCTAGAACTGAAGCATTGTGAATGAGCCCCCAGTACACACACGCGTGCAGGACGATCACTCACAACTTTGGGAAGATAAGCTTTCTTCAGACTCTCCAAGGGACCCACAATCTGCCCCAAATTAAGAACCACTGCATAGTGACTATAGTTAATGATACTGTACTGCATATTTGAAAGTTGCTAAGAGAGTAGATCTTAAAAGTTCTCATCACAAGAAAAAACAATTGTAACTATATACGGTGACAGATGTTAACTAGACTTATTGTGGTGATCATTTTGCAGTGTGTACAAATATAGAATCATTATCCTGTACACCTGAAACTAACATAATGTAATACATCAACTATAACTCAATTAAAAAAAAATGATCACTACTAAAAGGAAGAGAGCATGAACTGGGAGTGGAAAACAAAGCCTGAACCTCTGCTTTGCAAACTTACTTGCTGTGTAAGTTTAGGCAAATGATTTAATGTTTCTGAGGCTTGGTTTCCTCATCTAGAAATGATGTCTAAGTGAGCTATAGCATTTGAAAGCATCTGCTACTGATTCTTAGATGCTAAGGAATATGTGCTGTATCCGAGTCTCTCTGGAGAGGTGGGAGGGCATTCTGGGGCAAGGATGCAATGCTGTAGGAAGGAATGGGGTCAGTTGTAGGGCTCATAAACTGTACAGAGGCAGTGCCACCAAGAACCACTGCTTTTTCCTGTTTGTTACCACCCTGCCCTTCCTCACACCGACATGTCACCCAGAACCACTCCATGCACTCCCCCCAAGCATCTCGCTCCTTTCTTTGTTGGCCCGTCTAGCTACCACATGTTTGAATTTGTGTCCTGACTCCGCCAGAATGCTGGAGTGCATCCAGGGTAGAGAAACGGCCTGGGAGGGAAGCAGAGTGGAGTCAAACAGACCTTGCTGGCGGCCTGGCTCTACCGCGCTGTGAGACCTCAGGCAACTCAATCTCTCTGAGCCTCAGTTTGTTCATCTATAACGGAGGAATAATTAAGAGCACCTTCCTCCTAAGATCTTGGTTGGAAGATTAAATGAGGTGTTCCACGTCAAGACTTAGGCAGAACGAGGTAAGCTTTCAATGAGCCTTCGTTATTGTTTTTCTTTCTTCCTCTGGCATGTGCGATACAGCCCTGAGCAGGGCCTCAGCTCCCAAACCTCAGCCAGGTCAATTCCTGCCCTTCCCACAACCTTGCCTTTCTGAAAGGCACTCCAGAGACTGGCTTATTGCAAATGTAAACCCTATCCTCTAAATGGCCTCTTAGCTTACTGGGTCCCACCCAAACCTGGCTGCATTCAGAATCACCTGCAGAAGCTTTTTAAAAATACAGGTTCCCAGGGCCCTCCTCTTACCTACCAAATCAATCTGTGGGAATGGGGCCTGGGAATCGGCACATTTAAAACTCTCCTCGGGTGACTCAGATATAACCAGGAGATCACTATTTTAGAGGAAAACACTCTTCTCTTCTGTTAAAGCTCTTTTTTAGTGAGCTTTGAGCCATTTGTTCTATGATTCAGAACACATAACTGACAATGACAAGATGTGTTTATTTCTTCATTAATTTAAAAAATATTCATTGACTTTCTCCTGTGTAGAATAATTATTAAGAGTTTAGGCATTGGGCCACTTCACACCCATTAGGATGATTAGAAACAAAAAGATAATAACAAATATCGGTGAGGATATAGAGAAACTGGACCCCTCATACACTGCTGGTGGGAATGTAACATGGTGCAGTCACTTTGGCAGTTCCTCAAAAACTTAAATACAGAGTTACCGGGTTTCCCTGGTGGCACAGTGGTTGAAAGTCCGCCTGCCGATGCAGGGGACGCGGGTTCGTGCCCCGGTCTGGGAAGATCCCACATGCCGCGTAGCGGCTGGGCCCGTGAGCCATGGCCGCTGAGCCTGCGCGTCCGGAGCCTGTGCTCCGCAACGGGAGAGGCCACAGCAGTGAGAGGCCCGCGTACTGCAAAAAAAAAAAGAAAAAAAAAAAAAAAACAGAGTTACCATATGGTCCACTAATTCCACTCCTAGATATATGCCCAAGAGAAATGAAAACATATGTCCACACAAACACTTGCTCATGAATGGTCAGAGCAGCATTATCCGTAATATCCAAAAAGTGAAAACAACTCAAATGTCCATCAGCAGATGAAAGAGTAAATAAAATGTGGTATACATATGCAATGGAATATTATTTGGCAATAAAAGGAAATGAAGTACTGATACATATTACAACACCGATGAACCTTGAAAACATTATGCTAAATAAAAGAAACTAGTCACAGAGGACCACATATTGTATGATTCCAGTTATATGAAATGTCCATAGGCAAATCTATAGAGATAGAATGTAAATTGGTGGTTACCTAGGGAATGACTGCTAATGGGTATGGGCTTTCCTTCTGGGGTGACGAAATGCTCTAAAATTGATTGTGATGATTGCAGAACTCTGTGAATGTACTAAAAACCGTCCAGTTTTACACTTTGAAGTGAGTGAATTATATAGTATGTGAATCAGACCATGGTAAATCTGATATAAAAAATAAAAAATCTAGCTCCCCAGGCCGGAATCCCATCTCTGTCATTCTCCAGCTAGGCAATTTGGGACAAGTAACATAAACTCTCTATGCCTTCATTAACTCACGTGGTTACTGTAAAGATAAATTGAGTTAACACATGAAATATCTCAGAAGAGTATCTGGCCTGTGGTGAGTAGTCAGTAACTATTAGCTATTATTGCTTTGAGCCAGGCATATTCCAGACCTGTGCTGCTCACTATGGTAGCTACTAGCACTTAAAATTTAGCCACTCTGAATTGAGAGGCGCTGAACGTACAAAATACATACCAAATTTCAAAGGCTTAGTATGCAAACAAAATAAAATATCTCGTTAATAATTTTGATATTGATTCCATGTTGAAATAACACGTTGTTGTTTTTTTGTCCATGTCACACAGCTTGCAGGATCTGTTCCCTGACCAGGGACTGAACCCAGGCCATGGCAGTGGAAGCCCGGAATCCCAAACACTAGGCCACCAGGAAACTCCTGAAATAGTATTTTTTATATATTGGGTTGAATGAAATAGATTAGTAAAATTAATTTTACCCTTTTCTTTTTTTAATGTGGCTACTAGACCACCAATTTTAAATTAGTGCACAGCTCACATCATAATTGGTGATAAAAGACTGAATGCTTCCCCTAAGGTCAAGAGTGAGATGAGGATGTCCATTCTTACCATTGTTCAACATTGTGTTGGAGGTTCTAGCCAGAGAAATTAGGAGGAACAAGAAATAAAAGACATCCAAACTGGAAAGGAAGAGGTAAAACTATCTCTATTGGCAGATGATCTTTTACACAGAAAGCTCTATGGAAGCTACAAAAAATTACTTTTAGAGCTAATAAACAAATCAAGTTTTCAGAATATAAGATCTGTATACAGGGACTTCCCTGGTGGCGCAGTGGTTGGGAATCTGCCTGCCCGTGCAGGGGACGCGGGTTCGAGCCCTGGTCCAGGAAGATCCCACATGCCGCAGAGAAACTGGGCCTGTGCGCCACATCTGCTGAGCCTGTGCTCTAGAGCTCGTGAGCCACGGCTTCTGAGCCCGCGTGCCGCAGCTACTGAAGCCCACACGCCTGGAGCCCGTGTTCCGCAACAAGAGAGGCCACTGCAACGAGAGGCCTGCGCACCACAGCAAGGAGTGGCCCCTGCTCGCCACTACTGGAGAAAGCCCACGTGCAGCGGCAAAGACCCAACACAGATAAAATATTAATTAATTAATTAAAAATTTAAAATATCTATATACAAAAATCTGTTGTATTTCTATACACTAGCAATGAACAGTCTGAAAATGAAATTTAGAAGCAGTTGCATTTACAATAGTGTCAAAAATAAAACACCCAGGAATAAGTTTAACAGAAGGAGTGCAAGATTTGAAACTGCAATACATTTTTTTAAACTTTTTAAAAAAATTGTTTATTTATTTATTTCTGGCTGCATTGGGTCTTTGTTGTGGTGTGCGGGCTTCTAATTGTAGTGGCTTCTCTTGTCGCGGAGCACGGGTTCTAGGCGTGTGGGCTTCAGTAGTTGTGGCACGCAGGCTTAATTCCTCCGCGGCATGTGGGATCTTCGCGGACAAGGGCTTGAACCTGTGTCCCCTGCATTGGCAGGTAGATTCCTAACCACTGCACCACCAGGGAAGTCCCTGCAATATATTGTTGAAAGAAATTAAAGAACACCTAAATAAATGGAAAGACAGCTTATATTTGTGAATTGGAAGACTTAATGTTGTGAAGACAGCAATATTTCCTAAATTGATCTGCAGATTCAGTGCATTCTCTATCAGAATTCCATATGGGTTCTTTGCAGGAGTTGGTAAGCTGATCCTAAAATTCATATGGAAATGCAAGTGATTCAGAATTGCCAAAACAATTTTAAAAAGAAAAACAAAGTTGGAGGACTCACACTCCCAGTTTCAAAACTTGTTACAAAGCTACAGAAATGAGGACAGTGTAGTACTGGCCTAAAGATAAGCATATAAATCAATGGAATAGAACTGAAAGTCCAGAAAGAAACCCTCACACGTATGGTCAATTGATTCAACAAGGGTGTCAAGACCATTCAGTGGGGAAATGAAGTCTTTTAAACAAGTAGTACTGATCCTGAAACTATCACAACATTGTTAATTGGTTATACTCCAATATAAAATAAATTTTTTTTAAAATGGTGCTGATGCAAATAGAGACTCACATGCAAAAGAATGAAATTGTCCTCTAACCTTGCACCATCTACAAAATTTGACTCAAATATGGACAAAAGATCTAAATGTAAGAGCTAAAACTCTAAAAACCCTCAAAAGCAAACATATGGATAAATCTTTGTGACCTTGAATTTGGTAGGGGTTTCTTAGATATGGCACCAAAAGAGCAAGCAACAAAACAAAAATAGATAAACGGGACATCATCAAAATGAAAAACTGTTGTGCTGCAGAGGACATCATCAAGACAGTGAAAAGACAACCCACAAATGGGAGAAAGGTTTTTCAAATTATGTATCTTATCAATCAAGGACTTGTCTCTAAATAAAGAACCATCACAACTCAATAATAAAAAGATAAGTAACCCATTTTTTTAAATGAGCAAAGGATCTGAACAGAAGTTATCCAAAGAAGATATACAAATGGCCAATGCACATGAAAAGTTGTTCAACATCATTAATCATCAGGGAAATACACAGCAAAACCACAATGAGATACCACTTCACACTGGTAGGATGACTGCTAAAAACAAAACAAAACTAAAACTAAAAGCAGGTGAGTGTTGGCAAGGATATGGAGAAGTTCATACACTGCTGGTAGAAATAATAACATGGTGCAGCCACTTTGGAAAACAGTATGGCAGTTCCTCAAAAAGTTATATATAGTTACCATCTGATCCAACGATGTCAGTTCTAGGTATACACCCAAGACAAATGAAAGCATATAAAATCTATGGAGACAGAAAGTAGTTTAGGGGCTTCTCTGGTGGCGCAGTGGTTAAGAATCCACCTGCCAATGCAGGGGACACGGGTTCGAGCCCTGGTCCAGGAAGATCCCACATGCCGCGGAGCAACTAAGCCCGTGAGCCACTACTGAGCCCACGTGCTACAACCACTGAAGCCCACGAGCCTAGAGCCCGTGCTCCACAACAAGAGAAGCCACTGCAATGAGAAGCCCGCTCACCACAACAAAGAGTAGCCCCCGCTCACCACAGCTAGAGAAAGCCTGCACGCAGCAATGAAAACCCAACGCAGCCAAAAATAAATAAATAAATTTTTTTAAAAAAAGAAAGAAAGTAGGTTAGAGGTTGTAAGGGCACTGGGGAGAGGGAGGAAAGGAGAGCAACTGCTCACAGATATAGGGTTTCAAACTTTTGGGGGATAATGAGAATGTTCTAGAATTAGATAGTGGTGATGGCTACACAACCATTTGAATATACTAAAAACCACTGAAATGTACCCACTAAAGCAAGTAATTTTCTGTTATGTGACTCATATCTTAACTTTTTGATGGAAAAAATACATACATGCCTCACATTTTTTAATGGACTTTACTTTTTAGAGTGTTTTAGGTTCAGAGTAAAATTGAATGGAAGGTGCAGAGGATTCCCATATACTCTGTGCCCCCCACAGCCTCCCCTGCTACAAATATCCCACAGCAGAATGGTACATTTGTTAAAACTGATGAACCCACACTGACAAATCATTATCACCCCAAATCCATCGTTTACATTAGATTTCGTTCATTCTTGATGTGGTACATTCTATCAGCTTTGACAAACGCATAAGGACATGTATCCACCATTATGGTGTTACACAGAGTAGTTTCACTGAGCTAAAAATCCTCCGTGCTACACCTACTCATCCTTCCCATCCCCCTCACCCCTGGCAACCGCTGATCTTTTCACTACCTCCATGGTTTTGCCTTTTCCAGTATGTCATATAGTTGAAATAATACAGTATGTAGCCTTTTCAAATTGTCTTATTCCGCTTGGTAATGTGCATTTAAGGCTCCCCCATGTCTTTTCGTGGCTTGATAGGTCATTTCTTTTTAGTGTTGAATAATATTCCATTGTCTGAATGTACCACTGTTTATATCCATTTACCTACTGAAGGACAGCCTAGTTGGCTTCTTCCAAAGAATAAGGCCAAAAACCTGGTTCCAACCAGCTATTTTATAAATGAGGAATGTCTTCAGAACAGAGATAAGATAAGAAGGTAAGAACAGTTCGTGCTGCCCTTACCCATTCCTGGAAAACTCAGCAAGAACACCTACCAGAATCACAAAGAATAAGGAGCTGGTAGGCCCTCGTATCATGCGCTCCAACACCTTGATTTTACAAAGGAGGGGAAAAGACTTGGGTTAGGCATGTGACTGACCTAAGATCACACAGCTGGTCTGAGACAGGGCAGAACTACACCGCATGTTTCCTAAGCCCAGTGTCAATGTGTGAAGTTGGCCAGGATTAAACATTAAACATGAGAAAAGGAAACCCCAAGTCTCCTCCTGGGATCCCCCTGCCAGAGCAACGTCGCAAGGCAGCCTCCAACATCACCTAAAGAAGCCTCTGTATCTTGAGCCAGCAGTTCCACTTCTAGGACTTTATCCTACACACGCTCACACAGGTGTGCACAACTTAGTTACACAAGTATCCACTGCAGCATCGCTTCTGATAGAAAGCACTGGAGTTGATCCATGTTCATCAGTGGGAGGCTACTTAAATACATTATGATGTACCCATAAAGGGCCACAATATATCCAGCAATAAAAAGAGTTAGAAACCTCTTTGTGTACTAATAGGGAACAATTTCCAAGATCCATCATTAAGTTAAAAAGTAAGTTGCAGACAGGGTGCAGAGTATGTTCATTTTGCCCTGAAGACAAGAAGGGGATGTGAGCCTTGTCATCGCCTCCCCTTCACCCCTGAACAGGGGTTAAGTAGCTCACACAGCAATTATGCAGACAAATTAGCCACGCACTCCCCTGACTTTTAGCTCCTGTTGTTCAGGGATGTGGAGCAGCTCAAGGTTCTTCAGGCTGAGCTTTGAACTCCTGGGACATTCGGCACCCTTCCACTGGCCCCGGATGCAGCTCAGGGTGGCCCTTTGGGAAAGTGGTCCTTCAGGAGCCCTAGGGCTGCCCCAGGGCTCCCCCATCTGATTGAGAGTCAGGAGGTCTGGCTCTGTCCCAGCTCTGGCCCCAACTTGATGTGGGAGAGCAGATAAGTAGGCGAACTGCCTGTTCCAACAGTATCCCATATTACCTATCTCCCCAGCTTCACAGGGACAGGGTAAGGATCACAAAGGAGAGTGTGAAGCAGCCAGACCCTGACTGGTTTCTGAGGACACCCGTGCTTCTTGAAGGAATAAAGGGCTCTGCGTGATTAAAAAAAAAAAAGTCTAGGAAAGCCTGGGTAAACAGAGTTAATCAGGTCCTTCACTGCAGACCTTCTCAGAGCCTTGAACATGCTAACTACATTGTGACACTCACATGTGGCTATAGTATGTATAATTTCCCAAACTTTTCTGACCACAGAACCACTTTGGAGGAAAATACCTATTAAAATCTCCCGGAATAAAGGTAATCCATGGAACACAGTTTGACAAATGCTGTTTAGATAAAAGTAGGGTAAACACAAAACACATAGGCACAATGGTAGAGATAATGACTCCAGTATAAATTCCTGTCATTAACACCCCCTATTCAGTTTCCCTGGCCCTGCTCACAATGCGAGGAGTTTTTTTTTTAACTGTGGATCATAAACAATTTGTGGGTAGTGAAATCAGTTTAGTGGGTTGCAACCAGCTTTCAAACAAATGAGTCTGGTTACAATGGAAAATAACAGAGCACACTGCATTTAACACGGTGAGTATTGTTTTTCTGAAACACATGTACACGTATGTACATGCTGGGTTATACCAGAAAATATATTTCTTACTGTGGGCTGTGGTCAGAAAGTTTGAAAAACACTGCTATAGAGGTCCTCCTCTTCCAGATAGAAGGAAACTGTTGTGTGAGGAGTAGCCTCCTCTCCTGACTCAACCTGTTCGACTATCTGGTGAGGACTCCTGGGACAGGGGCCTCTCCCTGGCTGTGCGATTGTGGGATAGATTTTAGGATTAGCAGTGTCACCTTGCCGGACCCAGAGAATGACAGAGGCCCCTTTTGTTATGCACCGTGCTCCAGAAATTCAACCGAAAGATCTTTCCTTTTCCAAACGCTGCTTATCCTCCCCAACCTTTCTGTCTAGAAAAACAGGTTTATTGAAGCTCTTGCTTCTCGCTTCAACTTAGCCATTCAGAATGCAGCTTAAACTCTGAAGACTCACTTTGATGTCTCTAGTTGTTAGAGTTTCCTTTTTTTAAAAAAATGCTGTTCCTTGACCTAAGTCATTTCTTCATGCTGGTTCTAATCCTCTGTGACAGGTGAGTATCGTTTAGAACGTTGGGGCGTTTCACGTTGACCAATTAGAGCAAATATCCTGTGGATCTTAATTTATTCCTCAGTTAAGGTGTGTTTGTCCGAGTCCCAGCTCAGCGACTGGCCAGCTGTGTGACTTTGGGCAGGTGACCTGCTCCCTTTGTGCCTCTTTCTTCTCATCTGTCCAATGGGGGTAATGAAATCTTCCTCACCAGGAAGTTATGGGGATTAGATGGGACAGCCCCTATTAGACACTTAAAACAGTCCTGACGCATAGTAAGAGCTCAATTAAGAACTAATTTAGTTGCCACTCCTCCTCCTGTTTCTTGGAGTGTAATTCATCTGTTTACTTGAAACTTGAGGTGAACTGGTCCAGCCTCTGTGTCTTTCAAGGGACCTTTCAAGGTTTGTAAAACAGTCTAGCATATTCAGAAGTGGGTCCCGAAATCTCCAGATACCCCAGCTTTCTTTCACCTCCTCCCTGGATGGAGAGTGCCATGAAGAGTTCAGGTGGGCTCCCGTGTGTCTTGGGGGAACACTTGGGGCCTTCTGAAGGTGACCTCAACCTGCCTTCCCTGTAGAGTCTGCCCAGGACTTTCCACCGAAAGTTCTGCGTCCTGGGAAGCCCCTCCGTCCCCAGAAAAAAAGAGTCAGTTATTTACCCTACTTCCCAGGTTCCCCACCGTTCGCCTCTATGCCCCCAAACAGCATTCACTGCAGCCTCTCACTGGGAATCACCTCCCTTCTCTAACACTCTGCTTTCCTGTCCCTGGGCTGGGCTCTGGCTCTCACAGTCCCCTGATTTCAAAAGCCCCAGGTTCACTGACATTTCTCGCTTGACTTATTCACCTTCTCTACCAGACTTTGGTCCCTTGAGGCCAGGAACTATGTCTCATCCTATCAGATTCAGTCTTGTATCCCTCAGCAGCTTTCACAGCTCAGAGCAGGGACTCAGGTGAAGGCCTGATAAAGGCCAGCGACTGGTGACGGGGAGAGAGGAAGAAAGGGAGAGTGACTGATGTTGGGCAAACTCTGGGAGGCAGAACCAGGAAGAAGTTCTAGGACCGCCCCTTCCTTCCCTCCCTGCTCAGTGTACAAACCCAGGAGCCCCCGCCCTGCCCCAAGCATGAGTAGAATTAACCAAGAGTCCTCCTCTTAAGTGCAACTGCCTACAGGGAGGGTAATGTGGACTCTGACCTTGATCAGAGGCTTGGTCACTGGGCCATCTCATCAAAAATACTTGAGGCCTTTATTAAAATCATCTCAAATGGACTCAATCAGAATCTTTGGCGGGTGGAGCCCAGGAATCTGCTTTTGAGCAGGTGATGCTGATATATACTAAAATTTAAGATACCTGTGATCTAGTTGTAGAACTTTCTTCACCTGCCCCACCTTTCTGGACTTGACCACTGGCTCATACCCTTGCAGGAAGGCAAATGTAGGCCCAGTCGTTTCAGGGCAAGGGGACAGGCGTGAGATGGAGTTGCCCAACAGCATGGCCTTTCAGAAAGAAAGGCGTGGCTAGAGCTGACCTTTTCACCAGGCTGGAGGTAGACTCCAGGATCTAGGATTGGTGAAAGGGGAAAGAGAGCTTCAGAGCAGCCGGGCCGAAGACTCCAGGCCTGTGCACCCCTCCTCTAGTACGTGGTCTTCCTGGACAGGTAACATTAATCCACAGTTATTGTTAATTGGACCCCAATTAATTGGACCCTCTAGAATTGGACCCCAATAGAGGATTTCAGAAGAGCCTTATATCCCTTGAAATTAAGTACACAGTAGTATGTGTATTGCATGGCAGGGGAGTAAAGCAGTATAGAATAATGATTAATGGTATAGACTTTGGGGTCAAACTCACCGAATTTGAAGCCTGGCTATGCCAGTTTACAACCGTTGACACAAGCTACTCAACCTCTCTGAGGCTCTGTTTTCTCATCTGTTAAATGGTGATACACTATAGGGTTGTTGCCAGGATGAAATGAATCAGTTCTGCCAAGCACCTAGCATAGTACTTGGGCCATGGCAAATATTACTGATCACCAGCTGCGATAACAAAATAATAGCTTTTGGCACTTCTTCAAAAGTCAGTGATCCAAAGGTAGGTTAAGAAACATTGAGGTTCTCTGGGGGCCTGAGAGGCTGCATGTGGTGTGGTTAGGAGTGCAGTATCCCCACCAGTGAAATCTGAAGGCTCTGCCAGGTACTGGGGGCTGGGGACAAGTAATCTTACTTCTCTAAGCTTATTAACTCATCTGTAAAATGGGAGCAGTCGTGGTACTCGCTTCCTGAGGTTTTCATGAGGGTTAACTGAGAGGCTGCCCTATAGGGGGATCAGCATTGTGTCTGGCACAAAACAGGCACTCAAGGAGGTTCAGCAACCATCCCCGCCCATCATTTTGGTGCTGCAGAAGTTCCTAGAAACAGAACTTCTCTACAATGTCCCTTCTACTCATTTCCCAAAAGCCATCTTCCATCCCACCAAAGCAGTCAGGAAAACGGTCCATGGAAACCTCCCTCCCTCCATCCAGGCTTTCTGATAAGGGATAACTTCTCTGCAAGGGAGGGTTACAGCAAGGACAGGCTCTCAGCTGTTGGCCTCAGTGTGGAAAGAACCAAGAATCCCCCTCAGAGCTGGAAATGAAAGGTCTTCTCCCTCTCACCTCCCCCACCCCCCTTCCACTCGGCAAATGTGGCTTCCCTCTGCTTTCTGCTGGCGCCCAGAGTCCCTCCCAGCCCGGCTCCTTGTATCTCTGGGGCATCAGGGCAGCTCTGAAGACAGCTCAGGTGCCCGAGAGCCATCACAAGGTGCCAGAAAGTCTGACACTTTGATTCAGGAAAGACCTGCCTAAAAATAGAATCACAAAATCTCAGCCCACACAGGAGTTGGGAGCCCTGAGGGGCATCTGGTCCAGCTTCCTCAGTGCTGGCTTAGTGCCTGTTAAAAACAAACTCTGGGGCCCTCCCGGGAGGTTCAGCTGTGGTTCCAGGGTGAGGCCTGGGCGGCTGTATGTTGAGGAACATCTAGGATGATTCCTGTGATCAGGCAAGTTACAGCATCTCTGGAATACCTCTGGGAACGGGAGCACACCATCACCTCTAGAGGGTGGGGAAGAGGATGGACTTAAAGGTTAAGAGTGTGGACTTGCGGGCTTCCCTGGTGGCGCAGTGGTTGAGAGTCCGCCTGCCGATGCAGGGGACACGGGATCGTGCCCCGGTCCGGGAAGATCCCACATGCCGCGGAGCAGCTGGGCCCGTGAGCCATGGCCGCTGGGCCTGCGCATCTGGAGCCTGTGCTCCGCAACGGGAGAGGCCACAACAGTGAGAGGCCCGCGTACCACAAAAAAAAAAAAAAAGCGTGGACTTGCAGCCAGGTGTGGGTAGGGAGCTCAGCTTTCCCACTTGCTAACTCAGCCACATTCAACCAGTTACTGATCTTCACTGAGCTTAATTCCTCATCCATGATGCAGGGATACTAATTAATTGTAGGCGTCTACCTCCCAGGTGGTCAGGAGGTTTACTTAAGGCAGTGTAGATAAAAGTGCTTAGCATAAAGCTTAACACTGTCTTCAATAAACGGCAGCTGTAATAATAACAACAGCAACAGGAAAGTAGTCTCACATTCTTTCTTATGTTAAGCTGACACTCGCCTGCCTAGGATGCACATCCACCGCACTCTTTGCGCCTTCTGAAGCCCTACTTCCTAATCTCTTTTCTGTCATAGGCTTTCAGGTATCTGGCAGTGGCTGATGCCACAATCCCCCCTTTTTTTTCCTTCCAGCCTTATTGAGGTATGATTGACAAACATAAATTGTATAAAGTGTACTACGTGATGTTTTGATATACATGGACATGGTGAAATGATTACCACAATCAAGCTAATTACACAGTTACCTTGTGTGTGTGTATGAACACTTAAGATCTACTCTCTTAGCAAATTTCAAGTATACAGCCGTAGCATTAACCATAGGCACCAAGCTTTACATTAGGTCTCCAGAACTTATTCATCTTATAACTGAAAGATGGACCCTTTGACCAAAATCTCTCCCCTTCCCCCACCACCCAGCTCCTGGTAACTGTCATTCTACTCTCTGTTACTATGAGTTTGACTATTTTTTAGATTCCATACACAAGATCGTGCAGCATTTGTCTTTCTATGTCTGGCTTATTTCACTTAGCATAATACCCTCCAGGTTCATGCATGTTGTCACAAATGGCAGGATTTCCTTTTTTTTTAAGGCTGAATAATATTCCATTGTGTGTATATGTATGTGTATATATACATACATATATACACATATATACACAAGCCACCACATTTTTTTTATCCGTTCACCTGTTGCCAACACTTAGATTGCTTCCATATCTTGGCCACACCCCACTGAATTCCCCTCTCCCCGACAAGATTTTTTTCTGCCCTTGAATGGGAGGACCTCAAGGCTGGGTGGCAACCTCTCGGGTTCGATTTGAGGAAAAGATAGAGATCTCCCCCTCAGACCTGCTGTGGTGTCACAGATCCCTAACACTTCCCATTTTACTTCTAGAAGGCCTCTGGAGAAATGCTTGGGACCCAAAGGAGGGAACAGGTGACCCTGGCAGCCAATAGCCCATTCACACATCTAAGCTTTAGAACGTGTTGGAGGAGGAGAGCTAGGTGCTGAGGGGAAAGGGCCCCAGGGCCTAGGCTCTGCCTCGGATCAGCAGCTCAGGGGCCAGTAGCCCCTGGCAAGCCAAGGCCGCCGATCCCAAGGGTCCTGAACACGCGACCTCCCACCCATGCCCACATCCCCTCCTGACATGAACATGTGCCCCCCGACCTCTGAGATAACTGCTCCCTCTTTTCTCAGGAGGGAGAGGGGCCTCTATAAGCTTCCCATTAACTGGTCGTCATGGAATGGAGGACATCGTGGATTTCTTCCACCTCTGAGAGGAAACCAGAGTTCCCTTTGGCGTAGTGGTTGAGAGCTTAGGCTCTGGAACCAGACTGCCTGTGTGCTTGTCTTGCTTCTACCTCTTAAAGTCTCGTAGCCTCAATTTGTTCATCTACAAAAAAAAAAAAAAAAAAAAATAAGGATAGTAACTATTATCCACCTCACCTGGCTACTTTGAGAAATAAATAAGATTACCCATATGAATGTCTCTAGGAAGGCTTTGCTACTGTTACTAGTAGAAGAAGCTAAGGCTGCTCTCCAGCTGTGCCAGAATGGTCCAAATGTGAGGTGTCTTTTGCTTTGCTCCCCATGGTTTGATGAGCCACAGCCGGTCTGCTTGTTTCCACAGCTGGGAAATGTTTGGTCTAAGGTTCTGGGTGTCAAAGCATCATACGGGGTCCCCTAGAGCGCCTGTTTGTCCATGGAGAGAGAGGAATAATCTGGGCCAAGGGGAGGGGCTCTGCCACCAACTTCACCAACCCTGAGCAGCTGCTTGTGTGAGGTAGCTGAAGTGAGGAGGCCCGGGGCTGTTCCTGGAGCTGCCCTTGAGCCCTCTGTGACCTGGGCTGTGTCCATGGCTGCTGCCCCAGGAAGGGGAGGATCAGTCGCCATGTACTTTTCTCTGAGCTTGTGGTAGGCACTTTGCAGGCTCATGTGCAGGCCTTTTGCTGGGGCAGGAATGGGTGTGGCTTTGCAGCAGAAGAGTTGTTTTCTGGTGACCTAGGAGGTTTTTTTTGGGGGGGTGGCAGGCATAGAGGGTGGGGATCTCTTCTTTTCCTAACAGCCTTGAGCCAGAGGTGTGACACCACCCAGGGTTGATTTTCCTTCTGTTTGCATTTGAGCTATGGGAGGTTAAGCCTGATGTGTGGTCCTTCCCAGAGAGGATCCCCGCCTTTCTGCCTTCCTCCCAGCCCACTTATTGTGTAGCCACTGTGGGTTGCTGAGGCCACCAGTGGTCAAAAATATATATATATATTTTTTCTTTTTGCAGTACGCGGGCCTCTCACTGTTGTGGCCTCTCCCGTTGCGGAGCATAGGCTCCAGGCACGCAGGCTCAGCAGCCATGGCTCACGTGACCAGCCGCTCCGCGGCATGTGGGATCTTCCCGGGCCAGGGCACGAACCCGCGTCCCCTGCATCGGCAGGCAGACTCTCAATCACTGCGCCACCAGGGAAGCCCCCAAAAATATATTTTTAAGGGCTAACAAAGAAGACTTCCTCTATCCCACACTGCACTGAGGATCAGTAAAGTTTCAAAAAGAGATGGGAGATCAGGATCAAAATGTGAAACAAGAAAAAACAAAATCTCATCCTGTTTCCCTGGTGGTTTTGCTGCAACTAGCTGAAATATTCCTGGCTTTGGACCATCCATGCTCACCTCTCACCCAGGTCTAAGAGTGGTTGCTCTAAAGCCTGGCAGCGGGGGTGGAGGTGGGGCAGGTGTCCAGTCTCATGATGACTCCTCTTTGGAAGGCAATGATCCCTCTTGGAGAGCAAGATCTTCCTTTCCTTTCAGGTCCAGTGATTCCCCACTTGAGGTCTTGGTAGGCTCCTCAAGGCTCTGAACTGGGAGGACATTGATGGCACACAGGGAGCCCAACCCTTTTGTCATAGATGAGGAACCTGAGGGGAAATGACTCACCCAAGATCACAGCCAAATGAATCCTAGGGGAAGATCACACGTCATGTTTCAGAGTTAAACAGACTTGCGTCCAAATCACTACTGTACGATGTTGTATATACAACTGATTTTTCTGAGATACAACTGATCATCCACATAAAAGAATACCTCCTTTTGCAGAGTTGTTATGAGGATGAAATTACTGTCTTATATGGTGCCTGGCCCTTAATAGGCCATCAACTAATCATCCACGAGCCCCACCCTCCCCCTGCCCCCAAGCAGCTTTAGTCATTCCCTTTTCTGCCCCTGTTCCCGCAATACTTGTATTATTCCCTCTTGGGTTTGGGTTTTTTTTTTAATATAATAATTTATTTAAATCAGTCTCTCTCTTTCTATCTGTAAGCACCTTGAGAAAGAGGATCAAAGAGGCAACCAGAGCCCCATTCCATTCCTGTGCCTGCCCCAGCCTGAGCTCCAAAGCTCACACACCCCAATCCACTCATAACAAGATGATAGACATCATACACTATTGGCCAATGGTGGCAAAGATGGCATCAGTAAAGTTGGGTGTGAGGGCCTTGGCTTCCTGGTCTCGGCCTCTCCTCTGGGGGAGGCAGACCTGCCCCCTTTTCCTCAGCATCCTATGCTCTTGGGTTCTTCCTTCCTTCTCCCTCCTGTTTCCTCATTAAAACATGAAAATGTCCCATATGGCTTCAAGGAGGCAAATGGGGCGGTAAGTCTGGGTTAGGATTTGCACTTTAAAATAAACTAAATCTTGGACTTCCCTGGTGGCGCAGGGGTTAAGGATCCGCCTGCCAATGCAGGGGACACGAGTTCGAGCCCTGGTCCGGGAAGATCCCACATGCCTTGGAACAACTAAGCCTGTGCGCCACAGCTACTGAGCCCAGGTGCCACAACTAATGAAGCCCGCGCACCTAGAGCCCGTGCTCCGCAACAAGAGAAGCCACCACGGTGAGAAGCCGGCACACCGCAACGAAGAGCAGCCCCCGCTCGCCGCAGCTAGAGAAAGCCCAACGAAGACCCAACGGAGCCAAAAAATAAAATAAATAAATTTATAAAGAAACAAATAAATAAAATACATATTTAAGCTCCATACTTCTCGGCGTATAGTACTAGGACCACATGCATTAGTGTTAGTCACCTGACAGGCTTGTTGACAAATAGTCTGTAGTCTGAATCAGGAGGTGGGGCCCTGAATCTGCTTATTTATCAAGCACCTGAAGTCCATCTCAGACTAAAGTTTGAGAACAGATGGGTTGAGTCTCAAGCTGTACAATTTGGGGCACTAACCATTGAGTTAGAGAAGCTGCTTAGAGGGGATATATGCACTGACCTCCTTTTGACCCCCAGAAACATCCTACATTGAGCATCCTGATAATAAAGCCTGGCTTCTTCAAAGGAAATTGGATGCACAGCTCACCTTCTCACTGCTCATCTTTGTTCTTTCTCATCTTTATGCAGTGCTTGCTATTTATATTAAAAATCAAAACAAAAAAACTTGAATGCAGGTTGAGGCCAGTCTTCCAAGTGATGGATGAGAAATATGTTACTGATGTGATTTGAAGGGCACTGAATAGACCTCCCTGAACTCCAAAACTCTTTCCTAATATGCTGGCCTTGTATCTGAAATCCCATCATAGGTACTGCTGTATGTTCAGTGGGTATGGCTTTGTATTTCAGGGGGTCTCCAGAAATATCCCTGGGAATGCCAACTCAGCAGTGATCTATCATTAAGCAACTCAAAGCCCACGATAATCCCCCACCACTGTCCACTTGTTTCCTTCTCATTTGCACTATTGGTGTTTTGCACAGTGTTCTAAAAGCCAGACAGCATGTGTCTCTCTCTTGCTACTTTCTAGATTTCTCGCTGCATATTAAGCTTACATGACCAAAAAATTACAATCAGTCCCATTTACCTTAAAACAACTGCTATTTTTATTTTATGACATCTTCCTACAATCATTGTCACAAGTGTGACAGCTTAGAAACTGTTATGCACTTTTCTTCTAAGCAATATTATTTTATATGCACTTTTCCATGGATCTACTTAAACTTCATTATTATCCTGTTTAATGATGAAGTAATATTTCATCAATTTGATAAGGCAAAGTTTGCTTAACCAACTCTCTTTTATTGGGCATGTGGGCAATTTGTAGATTTTCGTCACTCTGAATCACTGCTATAAATATCTTTGTCCAAATAGCTTTTTAACTTTTGACCAATTTCCTGGAGATGGCTTCCCCAGAAGGGCATTTCCGAGGACCCATTTGGATTTCGAGCTCCTGGAAAGCAGAAACCGACCTTACTGTTTTGCTGACATTTCACATCCCCTATCCCTACCTCTCAACCCCTGATCTCACCAAGGACAGAAATCTACTCATGGGGAGGGCTCTGTATGTGCGCTGACTGACATTGCGGAGGGTAGTCCTGTCTTTCCTACTATCTTTCTAGAAAGGAGTTCATCTTTATTCAAGAAATACCCCAATCCTTGGAGAGTTCAGCTGCTGGGACACATTGTCCAGCAATGTGGCTAGAGGGGATGCTCCCAGTGAAGGTGGAGGAAGGGCCCTCAGTGCAATCGGCTGGCTGCCTGCATGTCAGCTGCAGAGTTTGACTTGGGTAGTTCTCCTTGCGAACTGTTGTGGGTCCTTTTTTTTTCCTGGCAGTGAGTGATGAGGACAAGAGAGTTTCTTCGCCCCAGAAAGAAAAGGCTCCTGGACTGAAAAAGCCCAAGACCGTGGTGCCGAGCCAAGGTGAGATCTCAGTTGTGTTTCCAGGAGATGAGGAACGTTTCATTTTAAGCTATCTGTATTCAATAAACAGAAAAGCAGAGGTTAATGTACCATTAGCGGGACTCTTCATGGGCCCTCAGTGCTGCAACAGCTGGTTTACTAGGGGCAGTGTGGGCCCTTGGAGTCCCAGTCCTGCCACTTTGGAGCTATGTATCAAAGGGCAAAGCGCTGACCCCCAGTGATATCCTTGGAGGCTGTACAATGGGGGCAATGCTGATCCTCAGGGGCTCCACAGCGTGAATGTGAAATTCAACAATGTAATATATGTGAAAGTGCTTTGCAAGCACTAAGCAAATGCCATGGATTTCTGTTATTTTTGGTATTTGGATTATCATCATTAGCTAATTGGAGAAGACTCCCATTATGCTTTTGAATGGGGCTGTGACCTGTGCCTTCCCTTAGAGCATCAGGTAACTGAGCTTAACAGCTCAACCTAGTCAAGAAAGTTATGACTTCGGTCATCATGTATTGAATGTTACTTTATGTGCAAGACACTGAGCTTCCTGTGGAAAGAGAAGAAGAGTCCGGGCGCCAGATTCTTCCCTGTCCACTACTTGATTCAATCCCTAATACAATCTCATATGATAGATGTTATTACTCCCATGTAATAGAGCAAAATTTACTTGCTACAACTCCAAACTCTGTCCATGCCACAGCTGGAATTTGAACTCTGTCCAACTCCAGGACCTATGTTCCTGCCCTGGTACCTTACTCTCTTTCTGCCCCTGGGGACTCTAGTCTAAATGGGCAATAGATCACGGTATACAGACAGTGAGTATGCGAGGAGGGGGAAAGTACACTGATAGCTTACTATTTGCATTAGTTAGCTATGGCTGCATAACTAACCACCTCCAACTTCAGTGGCTTAATATAAGACACAAATAAATAGCACATGAGTCTATGTCTTGACTAGGTGGTTCTTCTGGTCTAAGATGGCCACACTTATGCTTCTGTGGTCTGCCGTGGGTCACCTGTGGGCTGCTCATGGCTGGGCTTTCTCCCATGCCTGGGGCCTCGGCTGGGAAAAGAAGGCTAACTCAGCTCTGAGTCTCATCGTCCAGCAGGCTGGACTGAGCTTGTTCTCATGGCAGAGGCAGGGTTCCAACAGAACAGAAGTGGGTAAGACCTCTTGGGGCCTAGAACTAGCCCACTGTTATTTCTCAAAGCCACTTTGCAAAGGGTTTAATTGAGGTCATCTGTGCAATAAATCTACAGTACAACAGTTCTGTTCTACATGCTTTATCTGTATTAAGGCATTTCATTCTCATAACACCTCTGTGAGATGGGCACTACTAGTAGCCCCACTTTACAGATGGAGACACTGAGGTACAGATGGATTAAGCAAATTTGTCCAAAGTGGTGTATCTGCTAAGGGACTGTGTGTCACAATGAGACGTGTTTGCAACACAGTGCTCCTCTGGGGAGGGGCAGACACCAAGGCCATGGAGGGAGATGGCACAGGCTACACAGCACTGAATGCCCAACTGTGCAGCTCTAGCAGGTGGTCATTTTAACCAACTTATGTGACGTCCTTTTCCTGAGAAGCTCCTGAGGGAAGAGAGGTCAGGGGCCCTGGAGGGTGGCAGAGTCCAGCCTGGACCATCGGCCCCCATGTCACTGAAGATGTTTGTTTTGTTGCATTCAATTTTTTTGAAAGGTTCCCTGTCTGGGACTTCCCGTGTCTGGCTCGGTCTGCAAGCTGTTTGTCTGGGAAGAGCTGGGAAGCCCTTGGACCTCGGAGGCCCCGACTGCCGCGTCAGCTCAGCATTGTCACAAAAATAGCCCTTCTTAGGGAAGGCAGGTACTTCCTCTGGCTGCGTTTCCCCTCTCAGCCTGACTGGCCCTCAGAAAAAAAGAGACAAGAACCAACTGCACACAGGATCGGGATAAGGCTGGTGAGAGGGCTTTATGGGGACTCAACAGTAACAAAGGGAGGAAATGAATATGCAGTATTAGTAATTACACTGTACACATCCCAATTTGTATTTCAATATGTCATTTCCATAATAAAACTGCCAAAGCGAGTAACTAATGACACGGACTCATGTCAGGGAGTTGGGGGAGGATGGACGGGGGCGGGGTCAGAGGCTTTTTTTCTTCCTAATAGCAAAATTGCCTTCAGTGAGAAACTCATGGCCGCCGACTGGCTCCTTACAAGGCGAACGTATCCCAGGAGATGAAGCTGCAACCTAAGACTTCTATGGTAAAGGAGTCAAGGTTGATTGGCCAGCTGAGAGCTCCTTGAGTTCCATAACTGTGTGGAGTTGTTCCAGGGCAGAGATGCAGCCTACAAGATGGTCAGGCCAGATCAGAACAAAATGAGATGGACTTTGGGCTTTGGGAAGCCCGTAAGATAAAAGTATGAGCTGGCAACAACCTGTGAATTTGGCTGTCCCATCAAAGGCTCCTGAACATATTATGCTGCTGAAAGCCTCCATGCCTTTGCACATGCTGTTTCTTCCACTTGGAAGGCCCTTTCCCCTTCCTTTGCTTACCTGTTTGTTTGTCTAAACTCAGTATATGATCACCTCCCTATAAGCCACCCCTGGCCACCAGTCCCCAGCATCAGATTTCCTATTCTGGGAGAATCTGCTCTCCAAAGATTCAGATGACATCTGCAACACTTACCACAGCAGGTGGTTATTGTCACTTTGCTTCTCCACTCCGCCACTGGACTGTAAGCCCCCCGAGGGCAGAGAGCCCTGTGAGGTGAGCAGAAGCCTCTTCTGCAAAAGGGGAGCCAGATCAAAGGGCTCATCCCTCTCCATCTCCCCTATGGCCAGGTGAGACTTACCTGGCTTTGCCCAAAGCTCCTTTCCCTACTTTTAGATGGAATAGAATGTAATCTTCAGGAAAAATAACAGAAGAAGTCTGGGCATGAAGAAAATAACAATAGTGCCCCAAAATTATATGGTGCTTTATCAATTACAGTGCTCTTTGTGGACTGTTGCAACCAATTCTCTCATAACAACACCGTGAAGTGGGCAGGTATCATCATTATTCTCGTTTCACAGAGAGGAAGCAAGAATAAGTGACCTGTCCAAGGTCACATAGGTGCGTGTAGCTGAGACTCAAACCCGGGTCTTCAATTCCAATTCCAGAACTCTTCTCACTGATATGGAAAGTGTCAGAGGTGGTTTCATAAAGTAAACTTGTCATAAGGCTCTGATGTCATCAAAGCACTGGAACTAGAGGGCTTAAGTTACCCCTACCTCAAAATTTTTGAAGAAGCCAATGCAAAAAGATTTAAAATAATATATCCAGGAAGAGCTTGCCTCTTCTGAAACTGATAGTGGGTGAATGATTTTTAGAAATATCCTCTGGTGAATTTTTATCTTAGAGCCAGAAGTTTTGGGCAGAATGAAAGAAAATGAAGGTGGTTCCCCAGCTGAGAGACCCGGCAAACACAAGTTTTCGAGTTAAAAAATTGCATAATATTTATTTCAATCTTTAATTTCTCAAAATCTCCCTTCTCATTCATTGTCTCGTGCCCTCAGCCGAAAATCCCACTTAGGCATTTTTTCCTATCTTAAAAGATAAAACAGTAGCAACCAACAAGCAAACACAAGAAACATCTTCCTTCAGCTCTACCTTCCCTTTCTGTCTTGACTTCTAGAAAGATCTTTCTCAAGTTATTCACATCTCCTCTCAAGTCCACTATCCCCTCCACTCACTTCATTTGGTCCCTTTCTTTCTCCTGGACCATCAAGTCAGCCTCCTGACAGGTCTCCCCTATTCAGCGTCTCGGGACTTAGGCCCATCCTCCCCACTGCCCACCAAGATGAGCTCTCCAAAACCCACACTGCAAACAGGGCTCCATCCACAACTCAGCCAGGTCCACGTCTCTGACATGGTTTAATTCAAAGGCCTGTGGTAGGCAGAATACAGGATACATCCTAAAATGTCTGCCTCCTAATTCCTGGGACCTGTGAATAATTACCTTATATGGCAAAAGGGACTTTGCAGATGTGATGAAGCTGGGGATCCTGAGATGGGAGGGTATCGTGGATTATCCAGCTGGACCCAGTATAACCACAGGGGTTCCTATATATGAAAAAGGGAGGCAAGAGAGAGAGTCAAAGAGAAAATGACTTGAAGACGCTATACTTCTGGCTTTGAAGATGGAGAAAGGGGCTACAGGCCAATATTTCTGTAGGCAGCCTCTAGAAGCTGGAAGAGTCAAGGAAATGGATTGTCCCCTAGAGCCCCCAGAAGAAACATAGTCCTGTGGGCACCTTGATTTTAGCCCAGTAAGATCATTTTAGATTTCTGACCTCGAGATCTGTAAGATAATAAATTTGTATTGTTTTAAGCCACTAAGTGCTAAGTGCAATAGGAAACTAAAACAGGGCCCTTCATTGTTTTTCCTGACCTACTTTGCCAACCTCATCTCCTGGTGACGCCCCCTTCCCACACCTGCCCAGCCTCTCAGCTCTCCAGTCGCTCAGACTTCCCTCAAACATGCCGTTCTCTTTCACACCTCTGTGCCTTTGCAAAGGCTGTTCCCTCTGACTCAAATGCTCTTCCCCTTTTGGCTGCTTGTGAATTTCCCCTTGTCCTTCAAGACTGATCTCAAGTGTTGTCTCTATGTGCAGCTGTTCCCTGCCCCATCGGGCTGGGCTAGCTGCACCCTCTCCCACCCACTGTGTGTCTATCTGCATTTGTTTGAGCCTCTGAGGTAGGTTCTATGCATTTTTGTCCATTTTGTTCACTGCCATATGCTTTATACCTATGGCATACCTATGGCAAAAAAAAAAAAAGACTACATTTGAGGAATACAGCCTCAAGAAATACAGGCTAATGGCTAAGTCTTTCCTCCCTGATAGAACAGCAGATCCTGGCACCTAAACTTTTCCTTCTTGTATCTAGTACAATGCCCGGTACCTGGTAACTCCTCAAATGTAGTCCTTTTTTTTTTTTTTTTTTTTTTTTTTTGTGGTACACGGGCCTCTCACTGTTGTGGCCTCTCCCATTGCGGAGCACAGGCTCCGGACGCACAGGAGGGGCACGAACCCGTGTCCCCTGCATCGGCAGGCGGACTCTCAACCACTGTGCCACCAGGGAAGCCCTCAAATATAGTCTTAACTGACAAATTAATGGCAGTAAACCATGGTTTAAAAACAGATTGCTCTAAAGGCTCATCTGATTTCAGAGAAGTAAAACTTTGACTTCTCCCCTACTTCCTGGAAAAAGTGGACTCCTCCACGTCAGGGCAGTACACAGAGCAGCTTGCTCGGCATCCTGTCACCTGTTCCAACTGACTGTGTGCTTACCATGGGTCTGTTGCTTTCACACACATTCTCTCACAGCTTCTGCAGAACACCCCTGTGTGGCCCATGTGGTTGTCACCCACCTTTACCCGTGAAGCAACTGTGAAGTCAGCCTTGGAGGCTGAAGTCCAATCCACATCTACTAATGCCAAAGCCATGACTCCTTCCACCCAGTCTTATTGCTTGTGGGATGACCCGCACTCACATGAACTGTTATCTCTCCCTCAAAGCTCTGCCCCCTGCCAACTTGCATGGGGGTCAGAGGAGGGAATAAAGGAGGCGATGAGGGGCTGTATTTAAATCACAGACTGTATTGGCAGCTGTGCTTGTGTGTGTACGGGATATCTTCAGGATACACAGGAGACCAAGTGACCGTGGTGACTGTCCAGAAGCAGGAGGGAGGCACCATTTGTTTACTGGGTCGCCATGTGTCAAATACCATTTTAGGTACTGGGTATACATCAGTGGACAAGACGGACACCATATACACCCCTTTGAACTGTTTTAATTTATCCATGCATATATTTCCCTTTCAAACTAAAAATAACCATTTAAATAACATAGAGAGGGGGGAAATCACATTCATACCATCAAATACTATATACTTATTCAAAAAGATGGAAAGAACGCCAAGATACATTTTTTATGTGAAAAAGAATCACAATTTATACTATACTATTTTTGTGCATGAAAAGTATACATCTACAAAACAATATATTTATGTTTGCACAGATGAATGCAAATATATGAAGGAAAACCTGAAAGGATTGCGGCGAGCGATGGGCGGGTGTGATGAATGAGAATTGTACTTTTTGAACTATTTGCTTCTGTGTCATTTCAAGTGTGTTTATGTGTAAAAATATAGAACCTTTTAGATTGAAAATGGACCCTGAGACTCTGAGGCCATAGCTGGTCTCAGAACACAGATCCCAGTGGAAGCGAGAGTCCATCGGCCCTTGAAGGCTGATTCAGCTGCAAGTTTGGACTAGCATCCCAAATGGAGCCAGGGCCCGAAAGCTCTCCCTTCTCTTCTCTGGAAATAGAGGAAGCCTGCTGGCTTTGGAAACTGATAGTGCTCTACCTGCAGATAAGACGGGAGCCCTCAGGAAGGCTGAAGGGGTAGGAGGGCCATGGGCCCTGCCACAGTCACATTGTTGATGGTGTCACCCAGGCCCCCACTCCAGGAACCGGCAACTTTGACATGGAGGAAATTGCTTTCTTCTGTAGGAAAGAGGAGTTCTGTTTCAAGGACAAAAAGCCACTTGCCCTGACAAAATGCTTAATTAGGAGATAAGCCAGGGAGCAGTGGGAGGGGTGTTGTTTGCCAGGGGTCCTGGGGAGCGAGTACACAGATGCTGTCCTGGCGTCCCATGGTCACTGCTTATCAGGGCTTTGCGGGCCACTGGAGAAGTGGTGTGTGAGCGATTGTGATCAGGGCTCTCCTGGCCCTGGGACAAGCCATCAGATCTATCCAGACCTCAGTTTATTCATCTGTAAACCAATGACTGTAATCCCCAGTTCATCAGGGGTAGAGGAGATTAAGTGAGACTCTGCATTTCAAGTTCTCAGCACCATGCCAGTCACCCAGTTTCTCTCTGTTCAGTGGCTGGTGGGTGATGGCACTGTGATTACTATACAGACAGTTTTGCATAGTGGCTAAGAATGTGGGCTCTGGGGTCAGACCACCTGGGTCAGACTTCCAGCTCCCTCACTTACCAGCTGTGGGATTTGGGCAATCTCTTGACCTCTACGGGCCTTAGTGTGCTTACCAGTAAAATAGGGATAATGCTAGCACTTACCTCATAGAGTTTGTTAAGATTAAGTGAGCTAATACCTGTCAAGCAATACGTGACTGGCCCATGGTGGTCCGCACTTGGTACGTGTTAGGGACTATTAAGAACAATGATGATAAACACAAGGCAAGCATGTCCTGAGGGCTCAAAGTCTGCTCTCTCACCAGACATTTTCCCATTGTCCAATCCTGCTAGGTCGCAAGAGACATGGAACAGGGCATCCCTTCTCCCTGTTGCCAGGATAGATGACACAGAAGAAAGAGGTTTTACTCCACATCCCCGGCTGCCTCGCTGGAGAGTTGAGATCCAAGACCCCTACTTTCTTGGTTTCAGAACCAGTGCTCTTTTCTCTACATGTGGCTCAAAGGCAGCCTGGCCAATCAGGGACCTGGACCACATGTCTTCTTGGAGGTAGGATGGCAAGGTGCAGATCCTGTGCGGAATTTGAACAGATCCTGTGCCTTCTAGAGATGGCCTAGAAGGGAGTGTTGCCACCACTGAAGTTGGTGATCCTGGAAGTAGAGGTGGTATGTGTCTGTCCTGGTGGGTGGGCACCTTGAGAGAATTAGGCTCTGCTGTTTTTTATTTATTTTTTATTTTATTTTATTTTTTAAGTTTATTTATTTTGGGTCTTCGTTGCTGCACGTGGGCTTTCTCTAGTTGCGGTGAGCGGGGGCTACTCTTCATTGTGGTGTGCGGGCTTCTCATTACAGTGGCTTCTCTTCTTGCGGAGCACGGGCTCTAGGTGCACGGGCTTCAGTAGTTGTTGCGGGTGGGCTTCAGTAGTTGTGGCTTGCAGGCTCAGTAGTTGTGGCACGTGGGCTTAGTAGCTCCGCAGCATGAGGGATCTTCCCGAACCAGGGCTCGAACCTGTGTCCCCTGTACTGGCAGTCAGATTCTTAACCACTGTGCCACCAGGGAAGCCCTCTGCTGTTTTCTGGTTTTTTGGGTTTTTTTTAATTGCGGTACGCGGGCCTTTCACTGCTGTGGCCTCTCCCGTTGCGGAGCACAGGCTCCGGACGCACAGGCTCAGCGGCCATGGCTCACAGGCCCAGGAGCTCCGCGGCATGTGGGATCTTCCCGGACCGGGGCACGAACCCGTGTCCCCTGCATCGGCAGGCAGACTCTCAACTACTGCGCCACCAGGGAAGCCCTCTGCTGTTTTTTAATGGAATCACTCCTTCCTAAAAGTAGTGGAGACAGGGGTGCTCTCAGCAAACTGCCCTCCAACGTGGTGGGTAACAGTTGGGGACACCCCAAAAGTACCTCCTCTAATCTCTGAGTGCCAGCAGCAGATGTTACAGAGGCAGAGTCCATTAAAAGGGACACACCACCCTCCTAGACACCCACATCTAAAATGCAAATTGTCATGGAAGGATCCAAACTTTGTCATTAGCCTAAACCTTTAGCATCAGTTAAGAACCAATCAGGAATTAGTTGGCAGCTCCTTGAAAATTAGAATGGCACCCAACTCTGCTGCTCCATGTGTGTTGGGGAGAGGGGGTGGGATACAGAGAAAGGGAGCAAGTTAACTGCAGGACAATGTGACAAAACCTTTTTATAACCTTAAAAACGTGCAAACATATACCCAGCTATTCCCTTCCAGGAAGGTATCCTAAGGAAATAATTAAGGATGTGCTAAGATTTTGCTCCAGGATGTTTATTGTAACATTGTTTACAGCAGCAAAAAATATTTGGAAACAATTTAAATGCATACCTTTGGGACGCTGGTTAAATAAATTATGGTACAGTCATACAGTGGAATATTGTGTAGCCATTAAAATATTGTAAAAGCATATTTATTGACCTGGAAAGATGTTCATGATTCACTATTGAGTGAAAAAGAGGTTACAAAGCAGCCTGTACAGTATGATCTCATTTTTTATTAAAAAAAGTATATATATAAAATGTAGCTCAGGAGAATATTCTTTGCTAGAGGCACATGTAATATAGGACCTTATGCAGGAGGTTTCTGCATTATGATAATATACTTTTTCACTTGACGTGCTTTGACTTTACCCTAGAGGGGAGAGTGGTACAAATTAAGAGCCTGAAGTGGGTAGAGTCGGTATATTTGCGTATATATATCAACCAAGGTATTATAAGTAGCAGCTGGGATTTGGATGGTTTTTATTATTTTTTTTCTCCTCTGTATTTTGTGTTAATTATTTACTTATTTAAACTTTTTTAAGTTATTGGGGGGAAAAAAAGAATAAAAGAAATCCAAGCTAGATAGCTGGAGGACCACGAGAGCTGGGAGGGAGGAGAGGGGTGTTGAGAGAGCAACAGGCAAACTCCAGTTGCTTCCGAACCTCATCTGCAGTCTGGTCTCCCAAGGACAATGCCCATGACCTTACCTGGGCCCCTGGGACACATGCTACCAATTGCTGGGCCCTCTTTTCTGTAATCATGTTTCCTTAGGGCAATCGTGTAGACATGTGCTAGATTCTGTTTCTGGGCAGACATGGTCACCTCAGCCATACTGCCATGTGGCCCCCTTATTTGACATACATATATTCTGCAGTTATGAATGGGGAACACAGTTGTGTCTTCTAAGGGTAGCTCTGATTCCTTTCCCCCGACCTACTTTTTAAGTAAATATTTTATTTTAATATAATTATAGATCCTGTCTACCCTTTACCTGGTTTCTCCCAATGATAACATCTTACAAGAAACTTGCGGGTGTGTATATGTTTATACTTATTTTTTCCCAGCTTTATTGAGATATAATTGACATATAACACTGTAAATTTAAGGCATACAGTGTGATGATTTTATATACATGTGTATTGTGAAATGGTTGCCACAATCAGGTTAATTAACACATCATCACCTCACATAGTTACCTTTTTGTATGTATGTTTGGTAAGTACCTCTAAGATCAACTCTCAGCAACTTTAAAGTATGTAATACAGTATTATTAACTATAGTCACCATGCTGTACATTAGATCCCCAGAACTTATTCATTTTATAACTGGAAGTTTGCACTCTTTGACCACCTTCACCCATTTCCCCCAACCTTGCCTCTGGCAACCACCAATCTACTCTCTGTTTCTATGGGTTCAGGTGGTTGTTTTTTCTTTTTTTTTTTAGATTCCACATGTAGTGAGATCATACAGTATTTGTCTTTCTCTGACTGACTTATTTCACTTAGTGTAAAGCTCTCAAGGTTCACCCATGTTGTTGCAGATAGCAGGATTCCCTTCCTTTTATGGCTGAGTAATATTCCATTATATATCACATTGCTTGATCCATTCATCTGTTGATGAACACTTAGGTTGTTTTCATGTCTTGGCTATTGTAAATAATGCTGAAATGAACATGGGGTACAGATATCTCTTTGAGATAGTGATTTCATTTCCTTCAGATATGTACCAAGGAGTAGAATTGCTAGATTCTATGGTAGTTCTGTTTTTAATTTCTTAAGGAACTTAAGGAACCATTTTCTATAGTGGCTGTACCAATTTACATTTCCATCAACAGTGCACATGGATTCTCTTTTTTTCACATCCTCACCAGAACTTCTTATCTTTTTGATAATAGCTATTCTAAAAGGTGTGAGATGATATCTCATTGCAGCTTTGATTTGCATTTCCCTGATGATTAGTGATGTTGAGTACTTTTTAAGTACCTGTTGGTTATCTTCTTTGGAAAAATGTTTATTCAGGACATTTGCCCATTTTAAAATTAGATTAATTCTTTTTTTTTATTGTTGAGATATATGAGTTCTTTATATATTTTGGATATTAATCCCTTACAGATATACCATTTGTAAATATATTCTCCTATTCTGTAGGTTGCCTTTTCATTTTGTTGATTTTTTCCTTTGTTATGCAGAAGTTTTTTAGTTTGATATAGTTCTACTTATTTATTTTTGCTTTTGTTGCTTGCACTTTTGGTGTCATATTCAAAAAAATCATTGCCAAGACCAAAGTCAAGGAGAATTTTCCCTACATTTTCTTCTAGGATTTTTGTGTTTTTGGCTCTCACATGTAAGTCCTTAATCCATTTCAAGTTAATTTTTGTGAGTAGTATAAGATAGAGTTCATGCTAAGTGTTGATATCAAGCAGATGGAGTCAAAATTGTTTTAGCTATTCTAATTCACTTGCCTTTCCATACAAATTCTAGAATAATCTTGTTTACATCTACACTTTTCTCTGGCTGCTTTCAAGACTTTTTCTTTGTTTTTAGTTGTCAGAAGTTTAATAATGGTGTGTCTTGTCAAAGATTTCTTCGGATTTATTGTCTTGGATTCACTCAGCTTCTTGAATCAGTAGTTTATGTCTTGACAAATTTGGGAAGTTCTCAAACATTATTTCTTCAAGTATTTTTTCAGCCTTGCCATCTTTTTCCCCTCCTTCTGGGATTTCAATGATTTTAACCTTAGACGATTTGCTATAGTCTCATGTTCTGAGGCTCTGTTCATTTTTTTTTTTAATTCTACTTTCTCTCAGTTGTTCAGACTGGATGGTCTCTAGTCTATCTTCTAGATCACTGATGATTTCTCCTGTCCCCTCCATTTTGCTGTTGAGCCCATCCACTGAGCTTTTTATTTTGGTTACTGTACTTTTTAGTTCTAAAACTTCCATTTGGTTCTTTTTTAGATCTTTGATTTCTGTGCAGAGGGTTTCCATTTTTTAATTTGTTCCAATCATGTTTGTAATTGTTCCTTGAAATACTTTCATCATGGCTATTTCTCTGTTATCTAGGTGTTGGCATCCTTTGATTGTCTTTTTCCATTTGGTTTGAGATCTTCCTGGTTCTTGGAATGACGAATGATTTTTCTATTGAAACCTGTTTTCATATTATAAGACTCTGCATCTTATTTAAACCTTCTGTTTCATGTGGCTTCCTCTGACACCGCTATGGCAGGAAAAGCGGGGGGGACTGCACTGCCTTGTTACTGCTCCATGGAGATAAGAGTCCAGGTTCCCCTCTCATCCCAATTGACACCTGACGAGGATGACCTTTTGTTAAGCTGTGCAGAGACAGGAGTTCCCCATGTGATCTGCACTAGCACTGTGGGAAAGGGCCCTCGTTACCAGCTGGTAGCTGTGAAAGTCCTGGCTCCCTGTTCTGCCTTCTCTGGGACCATTCTGGCAGGGGATGTTGGGGAGCCTTGTTACAGCCTGGCTAGGGTGGAAGTCTAATCTCCCCACTTGGCCTTTACTGGTGTTGGTGTGGGTGGGGTCACAATTTTTCTGCGGTGTTTGGCTGAAGCAGAGTGGTTATTATCTAAAAATTTTTTGTCTTCCTAGGCTGCCCCTTTCCTGATCATTTGGCTAGAGAGGACAGACTTTTGTTTGTCTTTTTTTTTTTTGTCTGCACTTGGCATTTCCAGGTTGCTGGCTTCTTCAATTCCAAGTCTGGGATAAATGAGGCAAAAATAAAACCCAGAGAATTCACCACTGTGTTGTTCCTCGGGTCCTGAGATCCCTAGCTGGTCTGTTTTTCTCTCTCTGCCTCTATATACATAATGTCCAAGGTTTTTAGTTGTGCTTAGTAGGAAGAATAGAGAAGATTATGTCTACCTCATCTTCCTAGAAGTGGAAGTTCTTTCCTCCCTGTGTTTACTTACACCTCTTAACAAAAGCAAAAACCCACTGAAATTTCAGTATCATGCTAACTTTTAGCATAACTTACCAACACTTTTAAGTGATCAAAGTCCTTTGCAAATAGACTATCTCCATAAGTTATTTTGAGCCCATCTTTCCAAAGAGATGATCAGTCTTGAATTATGCAAGGATCCTCTCTGGGTAAATCTGTTATTAGAATAAAAATAACCCCATCGAAGGATGTTAACATTTTGATAGTTTTATACCAGAATGGCTACCTTAAAAACACCAACATGACCAACAATTTGGTCTTCCTTCACCATGCCAAAACTCCAAATGGTTGCTGACAAGTTTCCCCCAAATTAATTATCTGCAACCCCTTCCAAACTTTTGGGTTTGATTTCCCACAGATATTGCCCAAATTCCTATTTTGTTTCTTTCAGCACAGCAAC
This sequence comes from Neophocaena asiaeorientalis asiaeorientalis, assembly GCF_003031525.2. Classification (NCBI taxonomy): domain Eukaryota; kingdom Metazoa; phylum Chordata; class Mammalia; order Artiodactyla; family Phocoenidae; genus Neophocaena; species Neophocaena asiaeorientalis. The sequence continues at coordinate 1,213,471 of NW_020174301.1, forward strand.
TTACCAAAACCAAATCAGGAACAAATCTCTGAATATTATTAATAAAGGAGGAGTTTCCTTTGAACTAGAGTCTTTTAAACTGCGTTTCCCAGAGATTTCCTGTGCAGCTTCAAAAGGAGTTCATGACCACTTTGATTAGGACTTTATCTCCAGCGCTCACGGAGACAGGCGTGTTCTCAGACTATCCATCAGAGTGGATGTTAGCCAATTACGTCCCCTTGTAAAACAGTAACACAACCCCTCCTTGGGATCCACGCTAATAAAATGATCTTCTTCATCAGAGGTGAGAGTCGGTTGTTTCTTCAGCTCTGAGCCCTGTGGCAGGAAAACTTGGGGAAACCAAAGAGGACTTTTCTGTTGTTACTTGATTTATTTGTAGGTCCATCCTGATATTGAACACACAAGGACAAAATGCTGTCTGTTGCAGCCAGATTCTTCTATTGCATTATTATTTCAGTCATTTAGGGGTTTGGAGAAAGAGGATGTGTGGGGGACGGCTAAGAGAGACAGATGGCCAGTGCAATTATCACTTGAGAAACAGGTTTGTCCTTCAAAAATGGCAACAGCAGTGGACTCTCAGTGGCAGGTGAACTTTGAAAAAGGATTAGTAAGGGATTACCTAAGAGAAAAAGAACAGGTGTATCCAGGGTGCTCCAGTTGGAGGGGGCACTCTAGCGTTTGAATGACACCCTCAAAGTCGCCCCTTCACATTTCTGGTCCATTTGCACCCGTGGACTTTGGCAGTGGCCAGTGGTGATGAGTGTGGTATCATCTTTAAGAAGGGCTAAAGACAGAATAAACACTGAAGTTTCCCTCCATTCTTCGAAGGGAAAACATAAAGGGGAGGGTATGTTGAACTTTGTAGCAGAGTATATATGTACCTGAAGAGAAGGCAGGAAACCCACAACTCTCAGAGCTCTCTGCCCTGCATGAACCCTGAAGCTCCACTTCAGAACCCTGGGAATAAGCAGAAAAAGAACCTTAATTCTCTGAGGAGAGTGGCTAGGGGGTCAGGGCCAGAATTTCTACAAGCGAGCTGATCACAGAGAATTATGGCTAGATGTGACCATCTGGCCTATATCCATTTTATAGAGACAGAAACTAAGCCTTGAGAAGTGCAGTGACCTGCCCAAGATCATGACCAGTTAGTGACAAAGTCACAAGTGGAATTCAGGGAGTCAGGTCCCTTTTGTGCAATCTGCCCTTTCCCTTTTGCTATGAGTAATCCTATCTTACAAGGCTTGGTCAAGGGCTCAAAGCCAGAAGGCTGAGAACAAGAGGGTCTGAGCTCATGTTCTGGACTCCTTGGGGAGCTCTGGGTTGGACAGTACTGTAGTCACCTGAGCCTCTTTTGAGCCTTTTTTGCTGCCAAGCCTTGGGAGAGGAAGATCTGCAGGGGCATCTGGGAAAGGCAGCAGCAATGCAATAATAACAGCTGCATATTGAATGCTTCCTCCACGCTAGGCACTGTGCTAAGCACTTTACAGGCATTATATCACTTGATCCTCACAATAACTTTGTGAGGTAAGTATAATTATCACTTCCATTTTGCAGATGAAAAACCGAGGTTCAGAGAGGTTATGTAACTTGCCCAAGCGTATATACCTGAGTAAATGACAGAAGCAGAATTTGAACCTATCTCTGCTTGGCTTTAAACCCCAGGCTTTTTATTTATTTAAAATTTTTTCTATTAAAAATATTTTTTAATTTAATTTATTTTGGGCTGCATTGGGTCTTCGTTGCTGTGCGGCCTTTCTCTAGTGTGCAGGCTTCTCATTGCGGTGGCTTCTCTTGTTGCAGAGCACGGGCTGTAGATGCGTGGGCTTCAGTAGTTATGGCTGGTGGGCTCCAGAGCACAGGCTCAGTAGTTGTGGCGCACGGGTTTAGTTGCTCCGCGGTATGTGGGATCTTCCTGGACCAGGGGTCGAACCCATGTCTCCTGCATTGGCAGGCGGATTCTTAACCACTGCGCCACCAGGGAAGTCCCTCTCCACCACTTTCTGCTTGGGGGTTACCTATCCTGGGCCAAACCCCATTTCCCCTCCTTTACCCTCCACACCTTCTGTCAGTGATTCTCAAGCCCAGCTGCACATGAGAATCACCTAGGGAACCTTTTAAAAGTATTGGTATCTGAACCGCATTTCCAGAGATTCTAATTTTGATTTGTTTGTTTGTTTGTTTTTGGCTGCGCCGCATGGCATGCGAGATCTTAGTTTCCCAGCCAGGGATCCAACCCGCATCCCCTGAAGTGGAAGCGTGGAGTCCTAACCACTGTACCACCAGGGAATTCCCCAGAGATTCTAATTTAATTGATTAGGTTAACCTCCCCAATTAAGTTGCCAAATAAAATACAAGACACTTGGTTAAATCTGAATTTCAGGTGAACAATGAATAATTTTTAGCATAAGTATGCCCCCCAAATTGCATGGGCCATACTTATACTAAAATATTATTTGTTGTTTATCTGAAATTCAAATTAAAGTGGGCATCCTGTATTTTCATTTGATAAATCTGGTAATCCTATCTCCAGGTCATTCTAATGCACAGGCCCAGGCTGAGAACTTCTTCCCTATGTGGTCAACAATCCTTCTAAGTGCACTTATGTGTTGCACTCAGCTTCACAACCTCTGGCACAGGCAGCAAATACGTGTGTTTTCTTAGGGCCTTCTGTGGCACGGTGTCTGTCCTCTGGCTCAGCAGTGAGACTAACTGTGTAAAAGGGCAAATAGCTCATGAGAAGTTAGCTTGGGTGCCAAGGGGAGATTGGCAATGTTTGACAAATAACACTGAAGGTGCTGCCTACACCTTGAGTTGGTTCTGTGCAGAGTTCCTAGTAATTGAACAACATGTATTGCAGTTATTTTACACAGGGCACTTGTTAGGCACTGCAGGGGCTGCTGTGGAAGCTGTAGAAGAACTCACAGCCTGGGAAGGGAGAATCCAATTTTCCTTTACTGGAGAAATTTTCGGTCTACAATCTAATGAGGATTTGCAACAAGTACATTGTTATGTACATAGGTACGAAACTGCATAAACTTACACCCAACCCACATGGGCTGGACAGAGCTGGATGAATGTAAGTTGGTTATAAACAGGAAGAAGGAACATCCTGCTGTGCTCGACTGGAGACCAGGGAGCACCCCAGCACTGCCACTTGCTTGCTGTGCCACCTGGGACAAGGCACTTATTTTCCCTCAGTCTCCATTTCTTCATCTGTAAAATGGGGGTGATGATAATAGCTCATGGAGTGATTATGAGGATGAAATAGAATGTGCTTGGAGAACGGGGCCTGGAATATTATAAGCATTCCGTGAATACTAGCTCTTATACTTACAGTGTCACAATATGGGACCTCACTACACGTAAGTATAGTACACTCAAAAGCGCTCATGTCCAAAGGATGAAAAATTTAACAAGATGAGAAGACATTTCCTTAGCATCAGTTCAGACTAAGATTTGACAGAGTCCAGTTCTTCCAAGACTTTGAAAAGTGAACCAGGAAATGGAGAAGAATTTCCCAATTCTAGCCTCTGTGTTTGGTACTTTCTACTCAATTCTACTTTAACAATGATGCAATTAAGGATCAAAAGTCTAAAGCAGATTCTTGCAACTCTATGCCAACATGTTATTCTCATGTGCCTGCCTGTCTGGGATGGGTGTTTTTAGGGTGTAGTTATATGGAAATAGCCTCTGATTACATTTCTGACTTTTCCAGGTAAGTCATAATTTTAGACAGTTGTTTTGACGTGACTCTTTGGCAGGCCACACATACCTGTGAGATTTTCAGAACTCTGTGAATTAGAATAACATACGAAAATTTTTAAAAATTTAAGTATTCTGGTACATAGTGTAGTATGCCTTACTATGTGAAAACGCGCAAAAGGTCAGTGTATGCAAACAAAAGTCAATTTCCAAGGTCAGCAAGAAGAGAGAAAAGGTTTCCAGTGAGGGCAAACCCTTCTTTACTCTCCTTCATGACTGTTTCCGTGATACGTAAAAGGATGTAACAGTCCCTCTGTATGAATCCCTATTACTCTGCCTCCAACTTGGAGTTTACATTTCATTTTCTGAAAGATATGGGGGTAAAGGGTTTTGTGTGCATGTATATGCCTATGTGTATACCTGCATGCATCCCACTGGTCCTATGTCACATGTATACCTGGGTAAGAAATAAGTCCCGTGAGGGTGGGAGTTTTGGCTCTTTGCTCACTGCTGTGTCCCTACACCTAGAAGAAGCTTGACACGTGGGAGACTATGTCTTCTGATGGAATGAATTAATCCATATGTTGAGTATGTGCTCATGCATCTATTATCCCTGATAAACATACCCACTTCAGTGCTCATTAACATTTTCACCCAGGAGAACTGAGCTCTGGGTCAGGAAAGGGAGAGGGCAACCTGCAGGCCTCAGTCAGGAGAGGTGGAAAAAGAAGAGAGAAAAAAGCCTTCAGAGGGGAGGAGAGCATGGGTGGTGGACAGGTGTCCAGGCAGAAGGTCAGGAACTAGAAGCAGCACCATTCTGGGCTGCTTCTTCCCCGTAGATTTTGTGTAGCCCCCAAAGTGGGCACTGATTCCCAGATTATTGAGTCTAATGGTTCACAGACAGGAGTCCTGGTCCCCCAGACCTCTTTGAAGACAGAGATGGGTCTCCTCCACCTGTTTTTTTGTTTGTTTTCCGAAAAGAATATCAAAGGGAAGCAGGTTTTCCTCCCAGAGATAAGGCAGGTAGGGTGACCTAAAATGCCAGTTTCTTCACTTTTGGCTAGAATTTTACCAGCTCAGTGCAGTCATCTGGTTTTCCCATGCTGACCCAAAACCCCCACAGGTAATGACATCCCTGTCTGTGATTAATGAACATGGGGAAGATGAATTAATGATGCTTTTCAGAAAGGGGGAAAGAGGTAGACTGTGTGCCAGTGGAACTCTCCCATCTTGGGTGGGAACACTGACACTGCAGATGGTGAGATTATTTCTCCAAAATTATACAACAGTGCAGTTGAACAGCTGGCCTCAAACTCTGGGGTCCTAACTCTTGCTCCCATCCTTTTTCCATTCTTTTAGTTTTCCCCAAAAATCTTCCAAGACTCTCTTAGCCCAATACTATCCTGACATATGTCCAACACAGTTTCCAAAGTTCCTTTATGTATACCCTTTCAGCAAGGCAAACATTGCTCTTCACTACTGAGGTTCTGAGCGACTCACACAATCAGCTCATCATCAGGAAGAAGATCTTTTGCCACCTGCATACTGCCTTTCCCTTCCATCTCCTGATGCCTAACATTTCACCATTAGAACGGTATTCCTTTAGCTTAAGGCATTGGCCATCTTTTTTCCAAATGCCCCTGGAAATGATCATATTTGAGCTAGTGTCAGACACTGGTACCTTAATGTACCTGAATTTAGAATCTTTGTTGAATTCATTTAAAAGAAATATGGAGATGTTAAAGAAAATAGAGGCCTGAAGGACTCCCCCAACCCCTCGCCCCAGGTTACACCTTAGAATAAGAAGACATGAAAAAGTAAGCTCTGTTTGATTCCCACTTTGGTCTCAGGCCACTGCCTTCACTGCCTGGTGATTTTGGAAGATTCTTCATTAGAGGCAATTTATTACCTTGGAGACCCATCTTGTCACCAGATATGTAGAACAATAAGAACATGGGAGAAGGTGGCTGGGTCTCTGCACTTTTGGGGAAGGGAACTTCAACCATCTGGCTCAATGGGTTTCTGGCTTCTCTACAGAGGCAGCATTTTGATATTTAAACTTTAAAGTGAGTGACTCAGGAATAATTTTGCAGACAGTGTCAAATGCCTCTTTTTGCCATGCTGGAGCAAGGACGCCATGAAGGGCCAGCACCAAGTTCTGGCCAGGCAAGGGAAGGTCATTCATCCCTTTGACCCTCCTGGCCTAAGCCTCTCTTCTGTGTCACACTTGTGCCATGCTAGGTGCCAGGGGCTGGGGATGCTGGGGAAGCGAGGCGTGCTCCCTGCCCTCGAGGAGCTCATAGTCCAATGAACCCTGTAAGTACTGGGCATTGCAATAGGAGAAGCCCAGGAGCTGGCTGAGACAGGAAGGGCCTGCCAACCTCAGAGGTCCAGGAGAAGGGCAGAGTCCAGAAGATCAGAGATAATGCCCAGGAGCAGGTGACGTCTGGGTGAGCTCCCATGTAGGGCAGAGGCTCTTTATCCTCTGCCCATGTCTGCACCCGCTGGTGAGTGTGGGGTTGGGGGTGGGGGCATGGGGAGTGGTTGAAGGAGACCTGGTCAGCACTTTTAAGCCTGTGCAGGAGCCAGCGGGAGAGGCAGAGTTCCGCAGTTCTCCTAGTTCCTGCCGTTCTGCTTGTGCCTCAACAGTCCCTAACCACCAACTCCTGGGTTTTCCTTGAAGCCACTTCTTTCTTCTAAAACATGAAGGCAAGATAATGGCTCCCAAGGAGAGAAGGAGCCCCAAGTCAGCTCCTCAGATCATTGCTGGACAATGCCTTTCCAAAGGGAAAGATGCCCAGGAAAATTTTGGCTAGGAAAACTCTGAGGATTAGGACTCAAGTGACAATGCAGGGGACAGAAGATGTCTTGATGGTGTTTACCAAGCCTGAGTGCAAAGACCACAGGTCAAAGAGCGGAGAAGAACCTGACGGATTTGTGCTGACAAGGTCCGAGGAAAAGCGAGATGTTGGAGGGTAGACTTAGGCAGAAAGGGCTAGTGAGGGGAGCACAGGTAAGGAGGAAGGGCAAGGCTAAGGAGCCCAGGAGAGCCAAAGTGGTCCAGGAAGGGGAAGGGCATCCCATACAAATGCAGGATGGGGAGGTCTGGGGGCAACTCATATCATAGCCTTAGTAATTAACCAGCGTGTGTACCTGAAGACGTAATTACAGGCAAAACAACTCATTTGATGTAAGAGTGTAGTGTAGTCTGGGGGAAAAGAGGGGCAAAAGAAAGAAAGAGTGATTTTGCTTTAATATGGAAATAAGATTGATGGAAAAATATTACCAAACAGGCAAACAGGCCAAACAAAGAAACAGAAGGTTGAGAAAATGAGACCAGACTGAGTGGGCACCCAAGACACCTAGGGCCCTTGGGAGCATCATGGCTGGCCTGGCCAGGCACTGCAAAAATTCACTGCTTTCCTTTCAAAGAGTTCACATGTTCTTATCAGGCTGGTCGCCTTCTCATCCCCTACCTGTTCTCTGCAGAAATTCTCAGCAAGGTTCCAAAGAGACCTGTTTATTTATGGAGTCAAAGCCCCAGAGAAAGAGGTGCAGAGGGTTTGAATGGCTCCTCCTGGGAAGCAAAGGTAATCAAGAACGGAGCTGAGCTTGTAACCCAGCATCTTGAATGCCTATCCCAGGATATAACTTCTGAAACACCACCCTTTCTGTTGGGGCCAACTTTATTAGAGAAATCTGTTAATTGGGGGTTGGTGAGGGAGGAGGGATGCTAACATGATTTAACACTTGATGGACTCTGAAAAAAATAAGGAAGGACCTTTGAGCTTTAGCACATTCATCGTTCCACAGACACGTTACCAAAATGAATATATGCAACTATACTGTATGTGACACTCTGGGGCACGATAGCATAGACTTTGTGAAACAAAAAGGCATTTCTCCTGCTTCCAATGTGTCTCTTGTGGTGCCATTGTCTGATGCTAAGAACTCACATAACAACAAAAAACAATGCCCCTATGATGGGGGGGAAGACTTGATTTGGCACCAGCAGTGATGTTTTCCATTGGAATGATGGCGGGGGCTGTGGCTGACTGTGGGAATAGTGCAAATCAGCAATTTTTGGAGATTTTCTTCAAGCCATTGTTTGTTTTGGCTTTGGTCAGATTCGTGGCCCAGCTTGAAGATTCCCACTTGTCTTTCTGAAGCTTGCAGATCTATGAAAGATGAAACAGGGATAAATTAATAATGACAAAACACCGTACCCCCACCCTGGCACTCACGTGTGGGGTGTGCCTGTCTTGGTGCATGTGTATATACATACATGCAGGTCACAGTACTGCATATGAGCACATTTGGCCCATGCCTCCACCGGGGAATTAAAGAGACCAAGGTTTTCTCCGGGCTTAGGTGGTTCATCGTCTCACTATCATCTTTCATCTAGGGCAAGGGAGATCAGTTTTTGCAAAATGGCATTGGTTAAAACTTGTTTGAAACTGTACTTCCTAAAGTCCTTAGACGTTTATAGACTTTTAAGCATGAGTAACTCAGATTGTGATTCCAATAGAACAAATAGTAAGTAATTGTTCTGATGATGCAAGTAATTTATCTCACAGCTTTTAGGAGCTTCTCTTCTACCCTAGCCAAAGGATGCAGAGATCAATCAAGATGGAAAATGAGCAGAGTATGTGTAGTATGATTATATTATGATACAAACTGTGAATATATTGGCTTTAAAATGCCAAATACTGATTGTTCCTGTCATATCAGCAGCAGGTTATTATAGACTACAAATACACAGGACTTTGGTGAGGGTGTGTGTATTCTGTTTTACATAGTGAGTGTTTTTTACAAAGAAATGTACTTTCATTTTTTCAAAAAGTTTCCATTTCCAGGAAAAGTCTTCCTGACAAATGTGTGTGAAGCTGACTCTAAGCAGGGTGGCTGGGTTGCACAACTCCAGGGGGCAGCATTCACTGTGTCTTCTAAGTAAACGGTTTTCCTGGAGGAAAACTCCAGGTGACCTCGCAAGTTGACAATACTTAGGTGGGCTTATTGCAGATATGTTTTCCAACAAAGTGCAGAAGAGTCTTGTTTCTTGCAACTTATTTCCCCCCTTAGCTGCAGGTAGGGGACTCAGGCTCTTGTCTGGGTCTATACTGGAAGCAAAAGCTCTTACTATGGGCCGGGCAGTGAACTAAGTGCAGATACAATTTAATCAGCACACGAATCTTATCAGAGGTTTCGTGGATGGGGAAACTTAGGCCAAGGGCAGTTATAGGACTCACCCAGGCACACACGCAGTCTGTATGCAGCAGAGCTGGGACTTGAATCCTTCTCTATGGCACTCCCAAAGGGCCCTGACTCCCACCATCCTTCCCGGGCCTGGAGAGCATCCATGGTTCCTGCAGACTCTCACTGGGTCTGCAGTAGCAGTGAAACAATGTCAACTGGGACAGGGGTCTTCAGAACCAAAAGGTGGAATTCAGCTGGGGTAGGGGTGGGAGGTTCCTGGGCTGCCACTTCTGCCTTTCTGTCAAATAAAAGAGAGCCAGAGCCAAGTGTGGAGGCACCCTACCGTGAGCTTTGCACAGCTGGACTATGGCTGGGAAGAGGAGTGTGGGGAGAGATGCTTACACCTCCTCCCGCTTCCTGGAAAATAACTTTGCATTCGAAGGGAGAAAGAAAGAGTGAGTAAATCTGTAACTGGGATTTGGTGGCCTGGGGATTTCATTTGGCCCCGTGAAGGTAGATGCCCGTGCGTCTGTGAGTGAGTGAGTGAGTGAGTGTGCGTGCATTGGGGGAAGAGAACTTGAGGTCACATGTGACGATATCTTGGATTGGGCTTTTATTTTTTAAGTCATAGCAGCCCCCATTTGTTGGAAACCTACTATGTGCCAGGCATCGGTATTACTCTTATGTGAAGAAAAAGATAGCTAAGTAGTTTGTTTTTATGCCGATGCGCTCACAGCCTTCGAGTATTTTTTTCCATTCGTGTTTAAATCCTACGCTCTACAATGTGGTAAGATTTGGATAGAGTCGGGGAGTGTGCGGGGACGGGCAGGGGGCGGTCCCTGCCTCGCTTGTCTCCACCTTTTATTTTGACCGGTCTGACGGCGACCGGCTCGCACTAGGACCCAGGCGCCAGAGCGCCTCCGTCTGTCCTGTAGGTTCATTCAATCTCCCATACACACAGACCCACTGCGAGACGGACACACACTCACACTCAGACACACAACTGCACGGAGCGAGGCTCGGGAAGTCAGGTCGCCTCCTCGCCTCGGCGCCTTCTTCGCTCCAGCCAGCCGGTTCTCCCCTGGGGCCCGGAGCTTGGCCGGGCCGCGCCGCCCCAAAACAGGACGAGCTCGGCGGACCCCGGTTCCTCCATGGGCAAACGCGGGCGGCCGCGCAAGGAGGCGCGCTGCGAGGGTGCGGGGCTGGCCCCCGCCGCGCCCCCGGCCGTGACCGCGCCCGAGCCCCCGGCCCAGCCAGAGGAGCTCGCGGGGGCCAAGCTCAGGTGCCCCTTCTCGGACATTTTCAACACCAGCGAGAACTCGATGGAGAAGCACATCAACACTTTTCTGCAGAACGTGCAGATTCTGCTCGAGGCCGCCAGCTACCTGGAGCAGATCGAGAAAGAAAACAAAAGTAAGTTTGGGGGCGCTGGCTCCTCCTCGGCGCCCGGCTCTTTCTTCCTCGCCCATTTGGGCGACCCCTGTCGCCTGCTTGACCCCCCTCCCCCAACACACACACATCCAGCCCTCGGCAGTAAAGCCGATGACACCGGAGAAAGGACACGCACGCACAAAGCTGCTAAAGATGTAACAAAGACGAGCGGGGGGAAGGGGGGGGCCTGTCGGTGCGTCCGTCTATCCGTCTCCCAGAGGCTGGCAGGACCGCTGGGCCGAGGAGCGGGGGAGTGTTGTTGTTTGCTGACAACTGAGCCGAGAGCTCATCTCTTCGAGGTCGCCTTTCTTCCTTTTTTTTTTTTTTTTTTTCCGGAGCCTTCTCGGGCAGACAAGTGTTGTTTTTCTGTCGCTCGTTCCTGGGTGGGGTGGGGATTAGAAGCCGAAAGTTGGAAACTGTAGGCAGAGCTTAGCGGTTGCAGAAAGAAAACACACACACACACACGACAACGATAACACCAACAACCAAACAGCCCTCCACGGCGTGGGCTCGGGCTGGCTCGGCTCTTCTTCTCCCTCCTGTCTACTTTGCTTTTTCCTCTCCTCTCGCAGCAAGGCTGGGCTCAGGCCATCGCGTCCACGGATACAGTCCTCCTGCGCCTCTGGTGCCCTGTGGTTTCCTCACCGCCTCCCCCCCCCCCCCCCCAAACAAACACACAGGCAAAGACAA